>NW_025335941.1:28788825-28828306 GCF_004798865.1 Varanus komodoensis
AAGCCATGATGGGCTTTAATAGTAATTATCAATACCTTGCTCTGCACTCATATACTGTATGTATTGGCAGCCAGTGGAGAGATTTTTATATTGGTGAAATATGATTTCTCCATGATGTCCTGGAGACCAGCCTCGCTGCCATATTTTGCATTAGTTGCATTTTCCAGAGTAGACACAAGGTATCCCTGTACAGATTGCCTTGCAGAAATCTATCATAGAGGTTACCACCTGTACACTACCATTTTCAGCTCATTCTCCTCCAGGAAGGGAGTTGGCAGATCAACCAAAGGTAACAGGTAGTCGTGACCACCTGATAACAGGTCGTCTTGACCGCAGCCTCTATCCATGCTGACTTCAGAAGGGCTTGGTCAAGCAGCATCTCCAAAGTGAACACTAGCCCTAACACATTGACATACCTCTAATCCTGGATCTGAACCTTTAACAGCAAGCACTTCCATTTTGTCTAGATTCAACTTCAATTGGTTTTTCCTGCTCCAGTCCATTATCAGCTTCAGGAAGCCATTCAGAGGAGACACTGTCTCTAGTAGAAGAAGCAGATGGTAGAAGGAGGAATAGAACTCGGTGTCATCAGTGCCCAGTGCCACTCTTCCAGATTTTCTTTCCCAGTGGATTCATGTAGAAGATAAACAGCTTTGGAGGCAAAAGGAGCACTGTAGGATTCCACAAGTCAGCTCCTTCTTGGAGGAGTGACTGTCTCCAAGCATCACCATCTGGAACTGACTCAGGAAGTAGGAATGGAACCACTGCAAGGGTGTGCCCCCTTTTCCTAACTCTTTTGGACAATTAAGGAGGATACTGAGGTTGATACGTAGCATTGAATGCTATTGAGAGATCCAACAGAAACAGCAGGGGCACATTATCCTATCAATTCTGAGTTGTAGATCACCTCCAAATGTCCAAAGCAGTCTCAAATCTGACAGTCCTATCCCTCTCTGAAGCCAGTTTGAAATGGATCCAGGAAGTCTGTAGCAGGATCACCTGGAGTTGGAAAGATACCACCTTCTCAATCAGCTTACAAAAACAGTATATATAAGGTGTAGGGGGTCCAAGTCGGAGTTCTTTCTAGATCAGCAAAGCTGCACTTTTCTTTTGTGATGCAAACCAAAATTACATTTTTTAGTACCAATACTTCTTTGATCTTAGCAGCAGCTCTGCCTTACACACACATGCACACACACACTTCAGAACAGTAAAACAATATTTCCAAGGGTCAGATGAAATGCCAAACACATTGGCAATTGCTAGATTTCCTAGCCAAGATAGAAACTAGGTATGCCATAAAACAGTTGGTAATAGTTGTTCATGGTCTGTGAAGCAAAACTGTTAGTTATTGAATTAAGCAATTTATTGATGTCTCCAAATGATTTTCTGCATATGCAGTAAGTAAGATTAATTTCCCAACTGTTTCTCATTAATCACAGACTCTTATAGGGTAATGAAAGTTGTTTCTGTTTGTTTTTTAACATGGTGTTGTGTGGGATTAAGGGGATTAAATGTTTGACATCATGCTTTTGTCTATGCAAGAGCTTCATCAAAGAGTACACTGAGCTGGTGTTAAAGCATCCGGCTAGGGGTGCATTCAGAGATGGCAAAAGAGTGGATGAAAATGCAAATAAGCAAAATACACTGCTTTATTTAATAGATTTCTAAAGGAAAAACTGCAGTGTTTGGACAGCAAAACCATATGATGTGGATTTTAAGGAAGTACAAAGCTGCAGGATTAATAGAAGACATCAAAGAAGAATGAAAATTGGGATGGCTTGTACTATGCACTGCCTCTTATTATTTGCATCCTCTTCATTGAATGATGTTTCTTAATAATAGGAGCACCAGAATGAAAGGCTACTGATGTGGGCTGATTGAACAGGTTTTATTCCAGTGACGGGAAGACATGGTCCTTGCAATAAAACTGTTGCTCTTCACCTGTATTTGGCCAACTTCTCTTTTAATCAATAACAGTGATCATCATCATCATCCTTACCACAACCATCATCCTCAAAGGTCATTCATGAAAAGACATAACAGGTGAGCTGAGTGGTTATTGCATGCCATGGCTGCTGTTCTCTTTATATACATTCTGTGTGTCTGCTGCCATCTCAGGACTCCTGGATTGACCTGAAGGACTGTTTTCATCTGTTGAATAGTGCAGGCACTAGAGCAGGGTGGCGATGAAATACTTTCATGCCATTAAAAAAAATCAGCATGCTTGATAACAGAGCTTAACCTAGTAAAATTTATTTTCCATATTTCTTACATATGCTATTGGTAGATGGATTGTGCATATCTATTGGGGGAGAGAAAGAGTAGTGATCTCTTCATATGCTCAGGCTATTATCTTTTACCCCCTTTCCTGGAAGTAACCTACTCTGAACACAGTGGGATTGACTTCTGAGTAGACATGGACTGGGTTGCATTGTGAAGATGCAATGCATATATACCATTAAAATACAGTAAATGAATGTAAAAATGTAAACTACTAAAAAGCTAAAACACCTGTTGAAATGTTTATTCCCTTACCTGTGAGATACCCATTTCTAACCTAATTGTATAATGTTTTCATTCTATCAAATACAAGCATCAATATCAATATAGTATAAAACATAAAAAAGGAGGAGCATAATTAGGTTTTTATTTTTATTGGTTCAAATCTGCTTTTAATCAGACTACAGAAGGTTTGCCCTTGAAATAGTTAAGCGTGCTTTAAATTTGTGGAATTATTTTATTGGCATCTCTAAAACTCAGCTTTTGAGCTAGTTAATGCATTTTATTTTCTAGTCAAGCTCATGATTTTAGTGGGACTTAACCCTGCACATTGCTGGTTAGAGCACAATCCCCTGGAAATATTTCTTAGACAGCATTACAGAAATGTAGTAGAGAAGCATAGAGATCATATCTGGAGCTTTTGAAGGACATATTCCATGTAGATCGTACATGTAACTGACAACCCAATGAAAGTAGCCAAGTTTCAGATGTAGGCTCCAATATGTACAGCTTTCTTCTATCTTCCTTTCTGATTCTCCAGGGAGATCCCTCTTCAAAAGGAAGAACAAATAATAACTGAAGGGCTGTAACTCAGTAGCAAAACACATGGAAAAAGTTCCAGGTTTCCTTGCATAGAAAAGGTCCCAGGTTCAGTTCATGGCATCTCTTGGTAGGATTGGAAAGATGCCTATCTGAAATCCAGTCAGTGTCATCAGTACCCAACTAGGTAGAACAGAGGTCCAGTTTCGTGTATGTTTCCTCTTAAGCAATAATCACCTGGGCAGGGAGATGATACAGGAAACATTGTTCTCATTATCTGTATGTCAGAGGAATGTCTAGTGTATGTGGCAGTAGACTTTGAAATACGTGAAACTACCTAGATTGGAAGGATAGCATTTAAGAAATTCATCCATGAAATACAAGAAAAGCTTATGTAACAACAGCTTAGAGAGTAAATGCTTGGAGAAACTGTCGGACTTGGTCTTGTCATGAATCCTGAGGTTATGAGCTCAGATGTCTCCCAAGCATTACTGCATTTAAATGGAGGGTTTGTACACCTTGTGAAATGTCATAGGAATTTTAAGTGGGAACTGCTGGATCAGACACAATAGGGCCCAATCCCTCTTCCTTCTTTGTCCTCCTGTAGCATCCAAAGGACACTGCAGGGGCAGCAATATGTCTCCTGAGCCACATTTAACATTTGCCACAGCTTGACTGTTTGTTCATAGCCCACAAAAGTTGCTCTTAAAGGTACATTTACCATTCCTGTTTTGAGGCTTCTGAGCTACCCTCCTGACGAAACCCAGCAATATGACTGTGTATGTGTGTTGGGGGGGGGGGGCGTTATTGTCCATAATCACATATTTAAAAAAATCCTTGTTCTCTCTTTCACATAAAGCTGACATGTCAATGTATGCCTAGCCTGTTTCCTCCATTTTACACCCTGATCTCCTGCTAGTAGTGGGGGGAAACTCAAGGAAATCCCCATGCAGGAAGGCAGGCACTGGAGTTCCTTCACACACTAGAGTTCCTTCAGGTTTTACAGCTTCCGGAGGTGCTATCCATCTGAGATAAATTAGAGGGGACAGCTGGAGTTTCCTAGCATCCCCTAAAAAGCCCTGGGAATACTGCTGGGAAAGATGGTATTGATGTGCTGACCCCACCCGTAACATACACTTTATTTACAGGTTCTTGATTTTTTTTCTACAGGTCCCTGGTGTCTCTGTGTTATGCACATTGGAGAAAGTAGGGTAGCCCAGGGTCTCATGAGCATCCTCCTAAAAAAAAAAAAAAGAGGATTCTGCAACAAAGGGTGCTTTATTTATTTTATTTATTTTTATAGGAAACTTCTATGCCGCCCCATTCGCCGAAGCCTCGGGGCGGCTCACAGACATAAATAAACTTGGTTAAAATAATATAAATTAACAGTATAAATTAAGTCGCCCTGGCCAAAGAATAAAATACTATTAACAGTTAAAATGACATTTGAATAAAAAGGTCTTTGGTGCCGAAAAACAAATAACGGCGCCAGGCGGACCTCTCTGGGGAGCGCATTCCATAGATTGGGCACCACTGCAGAGAAAGCCCTCCTCCGAGTACTCACCCTCCTAATTTCCTTCACGGAGGATTCCTGGAGAAGGGCCTCTCCCGCAGATCTCAGGGGGTGGGCGGGTGGGCATATACTTTAACACTTTACACACACATCTCTTTTTAAAAAATGATAGTGGGCTACAAAGTTGGAATTCGTCATGTATATAGGCTCCAAGATTTCACATACCTTGGCTCAGTCATCAATTCAAAGGGAGACTGCAACCAAAAGAGTTGAACAAAGCTGATACTTGGAAGAGCAGTAATTAAAAAACTAGAAAAGTTCATTAAGTGCGAGGGCATTTTACTGGAGACTGAGGTCAAAATCATTCATACTATTGCATTCCCAGTCACAATGTATGGGTGTGAAAGCTGGACAGTGAAGAAAGCTGACAGGAAGAAAACAAATGCATTTGAAACATGGTGCTGGAGGAGAGCTTTGTGACTGACAGAAAGACTAAGTGGGCCTTTGATCAAATCAAGCTAGAAGCAAAAATGACAAAACTGAGGCTGTCATACTTCAGACATCTCATGAGAAGGCAAGACTCCCTGGAGAAGACAATCATGTTAAGAAAAGTGTCAGGCAGAAGACAAAAGGGGAGATATGGATTAAATCCATAAAGGAAGCCACAGCCTTGAACTTGGAACAGCTGAACAGAGCTGTCAAGGATATGATATTTTGGAGGGTTTTCATTCATAGGCTTGTCCTAAGTTGGAGACTGACAGCACATAACAGCAGCTGTCTCCATGCAGCCATGTTTTCATGGAAAAGTGGTTCTCCACAAGTGTCTTAGCTACAATGGCAAGCCTTTCTGCCACTCTTTCTGTTGTCTTTCTGTTGTTTTAGAATGACCATAGCTTATTTTGTTGTCAGCTTTGGACAGCACAATAAACTATGGCATGTTCACTAAGCCCCACAACAAGCCATTACTATTTGGGGTGGTTTATAAGTCACCCCAGGGTTGCTAATAAAGCACCTCCTAGAAAGAGTGCTGGATTGTGGCTTAGAAACCACCATAGCTTACCATGTCATGTAAACCCAGTCAAATACAGAATCTACTTTGAAATGTAAAGGCAGTCCAAATGGGAGAATAACTGAAAGGCTGATAAGAACCATGTGCATAATACTTTCCAATCATCCCATTGTACGAATAGCAATTGATTTTCTGGACTATTGATTTGATTCTAGTTGATAATGCAAATATACACCCTTTAACAAAATCTGAAGTTAGTGCAGGGCAATGTAGTTGATTTGGGTCTAAGCATGTCACTCACTGTCTCCTGAAGCTTCTAGTATACTGAGGGATGAATAGAAGTGATATAGCATTTTTAAAACAAAGGAGATTTCTGTTTAAAGTTAACAGGCTGTACTCATATTTTGGAGTAAGCCACACTGAATTCATTGAGACTTACTTCTGAGTAGTTCTACTTAGCATTAAGCTGCAATGCAATAAACAACATTAAACAGATAAAAATATACACAGATGGCCATTTCCCCAGGGATAACAACAGCAAAGCATGAAGCAGTCCATGTCAAGGAGGAAAGCAGCCCATTGCTGCGGCATGCTGGTTCAACTATATTTAGTACTTGTCAGGGAAGTTACCTCCAGAAAAATAAGCAGGATTTTTAGAACCATCTCTCAGCTTTAAAGAAATGGTCACACCTGGTTTGACATAGAAAACTTGTTGGTTAGTACAAGCTGGAATTTTATTGGGGATTTCCAGGTAGTCTGAGCTATTAGGTCCCAAACAGTTGCTTGCATGGCCTTGATATGTTATGTGCTGCTACCTTAAGACAGGTCTAGTATTCATCTAAATATTGTACATATGTATTGTGAGCAGCTCTAAATCAGGACAGGGCAGCCTCCAGGCTTGTAGCTCTGCTTCGTTGCTTATTGCAACTGTGAGATGCACCACCACAAGTGCCAGGTGCAAAAATATAAAACAAAAGAAGCTGTGCTGGTCTGTAAAAAAAAGTCAGAACCTGGAGACAAGCAATAAAATAGGAGGTGTGTATATGCTAAAAATTAAGGAACAGGATACATATGACTATATGCTTCTTCCAGGAATGTGTGAACTATACCAGATCCAAGTTTGCAAGTACCCCCCCCCCCCGAAATTCTTTCTTTGCTGGAATGCATGTAACAACAAACCTTGGGTTAGCAAACAACTCATTAATCCAGATGTATACAGCATGCTGATATTCTTGAGCCATGTTGATTGGAGGCTGCTGACAGTACACAGAAACAGCTGTATGGGTGGGTGTTCCCATGAGTCATCCATGATTTGCTGCCATGATGTGTTAACTGGGTCTAAGTCTGCTTCCAGACCATAGTAGGAAACAATAGGGGAGAACCACTTTAAACTAAAACTGGATCCCATTAAAGTAGAGCCTCCTTATTGCACTGCATAGACAAGAAACTACTGAAAAGCATATTAGTTTGGAAAGCCAGATAAGCTTAGCTTTAAAAAAAAGCTTTCTCTATTATTTGAAGTGGGAATTGGGACTCCATTTTAATTGGCACTAGGATTGTTAGGCACTCTGGAATCAGATAAATGATTTGTAACCTTTTAAAAAAGAGCATCATGTGGAAATTTTCTTCTTATTCTGCAACTTTGACTGGATTAATAGTGTGGCCCAGTTCCTCTCCCAAAGCTGTTTGTCGACATTCTCTTGCAAAGAAGATTGTAAAGCATTAACCAAAGTGTGTGTGTGTGTGTGAGAGAGAGAGAGAGAGAGAGAGGGAGAGAGAGAGCTTATTCTCCACATCCATAATGTTAACATGTTGTGTCTTTCAATATTAGTAAAACCTATTTTATAAAATACATTGCAGTATACTTGTGTGGTAGATGCAGCTGACTCTCTAAGGCTGCATTCCTATACCTGTGTACCTGGGAATAAGCCCTATTGAGAAAAATAGGTTTACTTTGGAATAAATATGTGTTGTCTTCTGTAAGTGTGGGTGGGTGGTTATGTACCTGTACATTTCTATGTGTCTACTCAAATCAGTTGCAGCCCTCCATTAAATATTTTTAGAATTATTTATTTTTTTAGAATTAGGGTCTTCTCCATGTTTGTTTAGAAGTTCACTGGGACTGATCTCCAAGAAACACAAATAATGCAGCATTTTATTCTATTTGAGTATCAATAGAGTAAAAATTGTGTGTGTGTAGACAGACACACACACACACAGAGTGCTGGCTCTGAATCCATTCTTAACTTTGGCACAAGCTAGACATGTTGTTCAGTGCATCTTTACATTTATGATGCAGGTGTTTTTGTTTGCTTGGTTTTTAAAAGCAATTAGGGAGTGGCTAGGATACTTACTGAGCACCATCAGGTACACCCTATGTGATTTTATTTAGGGATGCTTTTCTAGTATAATTACTAGTTGTGGGACCTCATATCTGTATCTACCTTTGGTGACTACTGTCATCATCAGCATGGCTCTTATTCTTTGGCCTCTGGCAACAGAAGCCTGCTGTGACAAACACCTTGAAGTAGCTACCAAAAGAAACTCTGTTTATATGAACAATGAACTGAAGCCATGGGTTATTTTACTTATTTAAAACTTTTATATCCCATCCACTACTGAAGTCTTGGGACCGTCTTACAAAAATACAGTTATGGAGTATCATTAGCCACAGGCCAAAATGAAAATTGCTGAAGATTTGAAAATCTGGTGGAATTAACAGTAGTTTCAAAGCATTTTTTGGAGTTGGTTTCCACAAAACCAACTTTGTGGAAACCTTCAGTTATATTAGCAGGTGAGACAGATTATTATTATTATTATTATTATTATTATTATTATTATTATTATTATTATAACATTTCTATGCCGCCCCTTGCCGAAACCTCGGGGCGGCTTACAACATGATAAAATACATTGAAATACAATAGTACATAATAAATTACCATTAAATATAACAATACAAAAAATACATTGATTTACAAATACAAAATTAAAATTATCAGTATAAAATAAAAATATAGGAGGAGAAAGAGAAGGAAGAAGAAGTTGCCCAGGCCAGATCATATGTTTTAACAATTGAAATGATGTTTAAATAAAAAGGTCTTTACCTGGCGCCGAAAAACCAGTAACGACGGTGCCAGGCGGACCTCTTTGGGGAGTGAATTCCATAGGTTGGGCGCCACCGCAGAGAAAGCCCTCCTCCGGGTACTTACTCTCCTAATTTCTTTCATGGAGGGTTCCCGGAGAAGGGACTCTCCCGCAGATCTCAAAGGGCGGTCGGGCATATACGGACGTAAGCGCTCGTTCAGGTAGCCAGGACCCAAGCCGTTTAGGGCTTTGTAGGTCATAATCAACACCTTGAATTGGGCCCGGGCTTCAATGGGAAGCCAGTGAAGCTGATGGAGGACTGGAGTCATGTGAGCATAACGCCCCGTCCCCGTCAGCAACCTGGCAGCTCTATTTTGCACCAATTGAAGTGTTCGGACTGTCTTCAGGGGAAGCCCCACGTAAAGCGCGTTACAGAAGTCTAGGCGGGAAGTCACCAGTGCGTGTGTCACCGTCGCCAGGCAGTCGTATTCCAGGTAGGGGCGCAGCTGATTAATCAGCCGAAGCTGAAGGAAGGCGTTCCTTGCTACCGCTGTCACCTGAGCTTCCAAAGAAAGCTCCGGGTCGAGGAGTACTCCTAAGCTGCGGACCTTATCCCTAAGAGGGAGTGTTGCACCATTCAGGACCAGGTCAAATCCACCCTCTCTGAAACCCGATCCGCCAACCAACAGGACCTCCGTCTTGTCTGGGTTGAGTTTCAGTTTATTGGCCCTCATCCATTCCCTTACCTCGGCCAAGCACCGGTTCAGCACAGCCACTACCTCACCTGGATTAGTGGAGAATGAGAGGTAAAGCTGGGTATCATCAGCGTATTGATGATTCCGCAGCCCACACCTCCTGATGACCTCTCCCAGCGGTTTCATATAGATGTTAAATAGCAGAGGGGATAGAATGGAGCCCTGTGGTACCCCATGGCATAGCTGCCATGACGTAGAGACATGGTCCCCCAGCACTACCTTCTGGAATCGACCGTCGAGATAGGAGCGGAACCACTGCAAAGCAGTGCCTCCAACCCCCAATCCCACAAGTCTATCCAGAAGGATACCATGGTCGATGGTATCGAAAGCCGCCGAGAGGTCCAGAAGAACCAACAGGGATGTACTCCCCCTGTCCTTCTCCCTGCACAGGTCGTCGTACAGGGCGACCAAGGCAGATTCAGTACTGTACCCGGGTCTGAAGCCGGACTGAAAAGGATCCAGATAATCAGTTTCCTCCAAGAGTGCTTGGAGTTGTCCCGCCATCACTCGCTCCAGCACCTTGCCCAGAAACGGGATGTTGGCCACAGGTCTATAGTTAGTGGCCATCTCTGGATCCAGTGACGCTTTCTTCAGGACCGGTCGTATTACCGCCTCCTTTAAAGGGGCAGGCACTCGACCCTCCCTCAGAGAAGCGTTAACCACTTCCAAAATCCAGGTCCCAATCCCGTGCTTGGAGTTATTTATTAACCAAGACGGGCAAGGATCCAATAGGCAAGTGGTGGGACGTACTCTTCCAAGCACCTTGTCCACATCATTGGGCCGCAATAATTGAAATTCCTCCAGTAATTTTGGACCAGACGGTGGCATTGGCGACTCCTCAGATTAGATTAGATTCAAGATCTGAGGATTCCTTTAAAGGGCAAAAGCTGTAACACCTTAGGAGGATGGATTGTAGAGCACCTGCTTTCTAGGTCTAGTATCTCCAGTTAACAGGATCAAAAAGTAGATGCCAAGAAAATCTCTACCTGGGAGAGCAACTGTCAAACAGAGTGGGCAATAGTGTTTTGAACCAATAGTCTATTCTGGTGTGAAACATTTTCCTATGTTCCTATATGCTGAGCATATGGCTGTTTAAAACCAGACTGTTCCCCTGCTTTGGCATGGAGAAGATTTTGCATTTATAAAAGGCAGTTTCCTGTGGGGCACACATGGTGCTGCTGCCGCTATCAGTTTACTATGAAGGTTGAATTGAAAGTATGAGAGTGCAAGAGCAAGCATGGAGGCCAGTACTAAATTCATGGCAATACCACTTCTGTCCCCTGAAGTACAGATCTTCAAACTGTAACTTCTTTGAACTCTTGACCAACATGTTCCTAAGTTCAAAAATGGACTCTAGCTCCCATCCTGGCCCATGAGGGTAACTCACATTCAAGGTACTTAGAATAGCCAAGTGCCCACTGTCTTCTGCTAGCAACCTGGCTACCTTTTATCAAGCCTATGCATTTCTACTTCTATGGCCCAGAGCAATATGTTAGTGAGAATCTAGTACAGTGGTACCTCGGCTCATGAACACCTTGGTTCACTAACAAATAGGGTCACGAACAAAAATTTCTGAAAAATTTTGACTTGGGTTGTGAGCACCGCTTTGGGTGGTGACCAAGATCGCAGCCATCTCCCCCCCTCCTGAGTGGGGAGATGGCCACGATCCCAGTTGCTTTCGTGCAGGGAAGGCATGCATGATCAGAGGCTGCTGTGCTGCTGCAGGAAAGACAGGAGCAGCAAAGCAGAGCCGCAGGGGAGATGGCCGAGATTCCTCCTGTCTTTCCTGCAGGAGCGCGCCTCTGATCAGGCATGCCTTCCCTGCATGAACGGAACTTCAGTCGCAGCCATCTCCCCACTCCCAGCGCATCGTTTGTGCCCATCTCTCCTTCCCCCAGTGTGCCCCCGATCACGCCCATCTCTCCCCCGCACTCCCCAGTGCATTGGGATGACGGGCACGTGCAGGGATGACAGGCATGATCTTGGTCGTGCTGTGGGGCGGGGATGGCCGCACTTGTGCTTGGGGTGGGGGGGGGGAGATGGCTGCGATCTTTGTTGTTGTCACTTTGTTTCACATTTTTCTGATTTAAAAAATGGCTATAGAACGGATTAACCTTATTTACATTGAACCTTATGAGGAAGTTTAACTTGACCAATTTGGGTCCTGGAACGGATTAAGTTTGTGAGCCAAGGTACCACTGTATTGAATCTGAGGAGAATGGCATAGTCCAGGTATCAAGTTACTGCACACTGCTATATTATACATTTCCTGTCATATTAGAGTGGTAAAAATAGCTCAGAAAAGTGTTCATCACTATTGGAATTTTCCAAACAGGAGCTTGCTGTTATTGGTGCTTTGTGCATTGTTGCACCATGCAGATTGCATCCCCCTGGCTGACTCTACTTTTTCTCATGCTGGAGGGTCACCAGAGGAATCTTATGAGATCTCACTCTTCTTAAAACATTTGCTTCTCTCAAAATACCCTTCCTTTCACCTCTCCCCTTGCTCCATGTCACTGAAACGTCAAGCCATGAACTTTTGGCTGGGCATTATTTGGGACATGCTTTGGTTCTTCTCATAGAACAGCATTTGTAGAACAGCATTTGCCAGTGGCCATGCCAACCTGGAATGATGGTGGTTGTAGAGTACTACACATATGGATAGCATCAAACTCCCATAGTACATCAATACAAATATACAAACTAGTACACTTATTTAAAGTTGTTGTGTATATAGAGCTGCTAGCTCCTTGATAACAGAGGAAAACTGAGAGGAATTTACTTGAGAGCAGGTTAGGACACTTGTGGCCTTCCAGATATTTCAGCCTAGAGCACCCATCATTTTTCACACCTGGCTATTCTGACTGGGGCTAATCAAGTTGCCCACCCAACTAGAGGATATACCCTGTGCTGGAGAATCCCATGTGCTGGTTTATATGAATGCCCATCAATTTAGGTTAACACCCTGTAATTTTAAATGCTCCTTTCCCTTGCTATACTATCCTGACATTATCTGAATATATATCACCACTATAAGATTTCTTAAACAATCAGATGACAGAGTTATCTCACCTCCTCTTATATATATATATTTTTTGCTAATTAAAAACTATGTGAGTTACCTTCCTCAAGAATAATGAGAGCTGAAAACTAATATGAAAATTCATACTGCCTTAATATAGATTTTGGAATTTCCCCCAAGGGCCAACATGGCTACATGTCTTCTGATATCAGAATAAACTTGATAGTCATGCCCATAATATCTTTTTAAAAAGATATATTTCTGGGATGACAAATGTTTCATTTTCCATCCTCCTCCTCATTTGTTGTTGTTGTTATTCGTGAGTCGTGTCTGACCCATCGCAACCCCATGGACAACATTCCTCCAGGCCTTCCTGTCCTCTACCATCCCCCGGAGTCCACTTAAGCTCACACCAACTGCTTCAGTGACTCCATGTCGCCACCTCATTCTCTGCCGTCCCCTTCTTCTTTTGCCATCTATTGTTCCCAGCATTAGGCTCTTCTCCAGGGAGTTCTTCCTTCTCATTAGGTGGCCAAAGTATTTGAGTTTTATCTTCAGGATCTGGCTTTCTAAAGAGCAGTCAGGGTTGATCTCCTCTAGGACTGACTGGTTTGATTGCCTTGCGGTCCAAGGGACTCACAGGAGTCTCCTCCAGCACCACAATTCAAAGGCCTCAGTCCTTCGGTGCTCAGCTTTCCTTATGGTCTAGCTTTCACAGCCATACATTGCAAGTGGGAAAACCATAGCCTTGACTATACGCACTTTTCTTTGCAGGGTGATGTCTCTGCTTTTTAGTATGCTGTCTAGATTTGCCATAGCTTTCCTCCCAGGAGCAAGCGTCTTTTAATTTATTGGCTGCAGTCCCAGTCTGCGGTGATCTTGGAGCTCAGGAAAATAAAATCTGTCACTACCTCCATTTCTTCCCCATCTATTTGCCAGGAAGTGAGAGGACCAGATGCCTTGATCTTAGTTTTCTTAATGTTGAGTTTCAAGCCAACTTTTGTGCTCTCCTCCTTCACCTGCATCAAGAGGCTCTTTAGTTCTTCTTCACTTTCTGCCATTAGAGTGGTATCATCTGCATATCTGAGGTTGTTGATATTTCTCTCAACAAACTTAATTCCAACTGGTGATTCATCTAGCCCCGCCTTTCTCATGATGTGCTCTGCATATAAGTTAAATAGGCAGGGCGACAGTATACAACCTTGCCGATCTCCTTTCTCAATTTTGGACCAATCAGTGGTTCCGTGTCCAGTTCTCACTGTTGCTTCTTGACCCGCATATAGGTTTCTCAAGAGACAAATAAGATGGTCTGGTACTCCCATGTCTTTAAGAACTTGCCACAATTTGTTGTGATCCACACAATCAAAAACTTTAGCATAGTCCATGAAGCAGAAGTAGATGTTTTTCTGGAACTCCCTAGCTTTCTCCATGATCCAGCGTATATTGGCAATTTGATCTCTAGTTCCTCTCCCTCTTCGAAATCCTGCCTGTACTTCTGGTAGTTCTCGGTCCACATACTGCTGGAACTTAGCTTGTAGGATTTTGAGCATAAATTTGCCAGCATGTGAAATGAGTGCAATGGTGTGGTAGTTTGAACATTCCTTGGCATTGCCCTTCTTTGGGATCGGAATGTAAACTGACCTTTTCCAATCCTGTGGCCACTGCTGAGTTTTCCGAATTGGCTGGCATATTGAGTGTAGCACTTTTACTGCATCGTCTTTTAAGATTTTGAATAGCTCAGCTGGAATACTGTCACCTCCACTAGGTTTGTTGTTGCTCCGACTTCCTAAGGCCCATTTGACTTCACATTCCAGGATGTCTGGCTCGAGGTCAGTGACCACCCCATCGTGGTTATTAAGCTCTTTCTTGTATAGTTCTTCTGTGTAATCTTGCCACCTTCTCTTAATCTCTTCTGCCTCTCTTAGGTCCCTGCCATTTTGGTCCTTTATCATGCCCGTCTTTGCATGAAACGTTCCCTTCATATCTCCAATTTTCTTGAAGAGATCTCTGGTCCCCCCTATTCTATTGTTTTCTTCTATTTCTTTGCACTGTTCATTTAAGAAGGCATTCTTAGCTCTTCTAGCTGTTCTCTGGAATTCTGCATTCAATTGGGTGTATCTTTCTCTTTCTCCCTTGCCTTTCGCTTCCCTTCTTTCCTCAGCTATTTGTAAAGCTTCCTCAGACAGCCATTTTGCTTTCTTGCATTTCTTTTTCTTTGGGATGGTTTTAGTTGCTACCTCTTGTACAATGTTGCGAACCTCCATCCATAGTTCTTCAGGCACTCTGTCTATCAGAGCTAATTCCTTAAATCTATTTGTCACCTCTACTGTATCAGGGATATGATTTAGGTCATACCTGAGTGGCCTAGTGCTTTTCCCTACTTTCTTCAATTTAAGCCTAAATTTTGCAACAAGAAGGTCATGATCTGAGCCACAGTCAGCTCCTGGTCTAGTTTTTACTGACTGTATAGAGCTTCTCCATCTTTGGCTGCAGAGCACATAGTCAATCTGATTTCTGTGTTGACCATCTGGTGATGTCCATGTGTAGAGTCGTCTTTTGGGTTGTTGAAAAAGAGTGTTTGCTATGACCATCGTATTCTCTTGACAAAATTCTACCAGCCTGTGCCCTGCTTCATTTTGTACTCCAAGGCCAAACTTGCCTGTTATTCCAGTTATCTTTTGGCTTCCTACTTTAGCATTCCAATCCCCCATGATGATAAGGACATCATTTTTTGGTGTAGAAGGTGTTGTAGGCCTTCATAGAACCAGTCAACTTCAGCCTCTTCAGCACCAGTGGTTGGGGCATAGACTTGGACTATTGTGATGTTGAATGGTTTGTCTTGGATTCGAACTGAGATCATTCTTTCATTTTGGAGATTGCATCCTCATACTGATCCTTAAAACAAATAGTGTAAAGGATAGAAAGATAATTGAAAGCTGTAGGTTTTCAGTACAATATCAACCACTCAAGTTCAATAGATCTCAGTCAAAAGCAGGAATTGCTAATATTTCCTGGATTTTACCAGTAACTCACAATGATATGAATTATTACCAAGATTGTAATTAGCCAACTTAATTTCAGATGCAGCAGTAACCTCAAAACCAAAATGTCAGTTTCTGGCAAGACTGAAACATCATGCTGCTGTCCCTGCAGCTTTGCCAGTAAGCATGTATTGCTTCCTTGGCTTTTCAGTGGTAAACCCAAATGCTCAGACTATTCATAATTTTCTCTAAAAGAACCACAGCACTTCTAATTACATAAACCCAACACTGGATTTTCATAGCAAGTTGGAGCCAAAATAAAGAAAACAATTTCTAACTACTCATTTTATTAATATTCAGTTCCATGTGGCCTAGAATGACCTTTTGTGGTTGAGAGTCTGAAAGCTCTCATGTGACCCAGCTAGCACTGGAGATTTTCGGGTATAGAAACCAAGTGATTGGATTGATATGTGCTAAAGAAGCAGGTCCCTAGGTATGACTCAGCTGAGCTGTAATTAAATGAATAGAGTATATATGCCAGACTGGAGAATTTTATAAAAGAGGCCAAAATCAGAAGGGGCAAACTCCAATGGCTGTTCCAGATATAGGGTGCAAGCCCATGGCTACCAGACACTCTCTTGGTGTCCATAGGAAAACTCAGATCCCCAGCTCTGAGACTGGAACTCCATACTTGGAGGTGCTCCTCTGTCCTTGCCTCCAGCCCAGCACTTTCCATACTAGCTGTGGCTCTAAAGTCAGAGGGGCAACTCTGGAGATAATGCCAGAGAATGCAAGGCATGAGGGCTTGCCAGAGGATGAGGAATCCCAGCAGACCCTCAACCCTCCTTCTTACAAGCAAAGGAAAAAACACTTAATCCTATGCAAAGGCCTTCAGCTCTCAGGAAATTGCAGCTCTTTTTTCTGTCTAAACTTGCGTAGGATTTTATCCCAAAGCTGGATAAGAGTTTTTTACAGCAAGGGAAGTGTGAAGGCAGTTCTCAACTCTGCAGGCCCTGCATTGGATGCCTGTAGTCCTCTGCATTCAGAGAGTCACGGGCAGCTGCTTCAAATTGTGCCCTTATCTTGCTATTAAGTTGGTGTTATTTGGTATGGAAGAGCCAGAGGACTTCTGCAGAATTAGCCGCACTATCAAGGAAACCCAGACAACTGCCTGGGTGCCAACATTCCTGGGCTTCTAGCTTACCTATGCTAAGGCCACACTCTTTTGCATTTCTAGACAGGAAAAAAGGTCTACAACTCCCAGCATGCCACAGCCAGCATGCTGTGGGTTATAGACCTTTTCCCTGTGTAAATTTGCATAAGATTGGGCCTTGACTGTCTTCGGAAAAGAGCATGTGTATGTGGCAGTACCTTTAGGGTTGCATACAGACTGCACAGTACCTCATTAGTTGCATTAGGTTTGCTCAACCTGGTGCCCTCTGGATGAAAAGGACTGCTATCTGGTGATGATGGGAGTTGTAGTCCAGCATATCAACCACCTGCATTCTGGGAGAAACGACTTCTCGTCCCCATTACTTGCTCAGGGCATAAAAGGAATGGAAGAGCAGAAAGCATTAAAAATGAATATAAGAATATAATATCCCAGTTGACTCTTCATCTTTTTTAATGTGCTATTTTCATGCTATGTATAAGAGAGTTCACAGCCCAGGATTTATCTGAGGAGCAAAACTGGACTCAGCTCACAGTCCCTCTGCACAAAAATTCACTCCTGATTATCACCACTGCCAACTTTTTAATTTCAGCAGAATCATTTCCATGCTGATGTCTGTCTCT
The DNA here is from genome assembly GCF_004798865.1 of Varanus komodoensis. NCBI lineage: Eukaryota > Metazoa > Chordata > Lepidosauria > Squamata > Varanidae > Varanus > Varanus komodoensis. The sequence continues at coordinate 28,806,029 of NW_025335941.1, forward strand.
CTGTGTTTTTGTTGTTGCCATTGGCAAGGATTTTTTTAGCAATCTAGTTTAAATTATCCAGGGATCTAGTAGTTCATGATAAACTTACTGCCCCACCCCAGTCTAGAATAGCAGGATAGTGTGGATTAGACTTGGACATCTCTAAAAGGAGCACTTCTGGGAATTGCCTGTATTCCAGGGCTGGGGAACCTTCTACCCATGAAGGGCTATTGGCCCATGGAAAAAGTCAGTCAAGTCACAATTTCCAGTTATAACTTCACAAAATGTGGAAAAGTTGAGGGGGAACCAATACTTCTGCAGGGCACTCTATTATAAACTTCTGTATTTCTACATTGTTTTTATGAGGCTGCAATTATTTCCTAACAGAGAAGACCTCCCAGAACTTAACACTCCTAGAAGGGCTACCACACCCAGACAGTTGGTGTGTTTACCACTGCTATTACTTCATCCATTGGCAAAAAGTACTGAAAGTTGGGTGCAGCTAGTTTTTCAAAAAGCACACGGTAGTAATATTTCCTGCACGTTACAAAGAGTACCTGCACATCTCTGGTTTTACAAGGGAAAAGCTTGCAATTGTTTGGGTTGGAAATCTGGTGATTACTGCTACTCTTGGAGAGACAACTGCATGCCCTTGCCCTTTTCTGCAGACACCCATGTGCTGTTGGGATGCAAACTCTGTCTATGTAAGAGCTAGTATGACATTCTGTGCAAGACCAATGGGACAGAGGTGGGCAGCTCTTTCTCACGTGCTTCTGAGAACAAAGATAAACCTTCTTGGAACAGCAGTCCTGAGAAGTTGGAGGCTGTAACACAATGTTCTCCAACCAGGTGCCTTCTAGAGTTTTGGGCTACGACTCCCAGCATTCCTGATCATTGCTGGTGGAGCCTGATGGAAGGTGAAGGCATGGGCACAGGCAGCAAGGGCTTCTCCCTGTTGTTTGTTTTAAAAAATTGTACATAAGGACAGAACACATGGGACAGGTTTCTAAGCATGGCTCTTTTCTTTGCAGTGCTCCTTACCTGTAAGTGGGGTTGTGCTGACGGAAAAGTGCTATGTGGGCAGGAGTTATTGAATGTTCTGTATGGCAGTTATAAAAACAAGAAGCTTTTGCACTGATTATTGTTTTTGGTTCACTTGGTTAACATATTACTGGGTTTGCTTGTTCTGCTCTGTCATTCAATCATATATTATGTTTCTATACTGCCCAATAGTAAAAAATCTCTGGGTAGCTCACAACATAAAACCTTCAACACAGAACAAGTGTATGTTAGTACATCTGTGATCTTTAATTTAGTAGGGTGTACCCACATTTAATTACTGTGTTATTCATGATACTCTGAGTATTTTTTTAAATTTTAATTAAAAAGATATAAGCCACCTTGACAGCTCTCTAATAATATGTGATGGGTATACATTGGAATAAAATGTAACTATTTCTTTTTAATGCAGCAAACGAGAAATTAAGATGAGAAAACTAGACAGCACTAAAGTAAAGCCTGTGAAATCTGAACAACTTCTCCGCATAGAGGATCATGATTTTGCCATGAGACCTGGCTTTGGAGGTAAGAACGTCTGCATTTGCTATTGTATACCATTAAATATCTCATTTGATAAAGTAAATTGCTCAGACCATGGTCAATGAGGTCATTTAAAAATGAAATCACATGTTTATCTTTGTCTCCCCTTCCTCTGAGGATTAAAAACTCAAATCAACATTAAATGCTTGACATTTAATTTCTAGGAAGAGCAAATATTGCAAAAGAACACCCTGAATTATTGACTTTCAACTCAATCTTATTTCACTTTTACTATTCCAGACAAAATTCTATCTTTGAAACCTAGGCTATTGAAAGTGGCAATAAGTAAATTATTGAATATGACCAGATTTCTTTGAAAGTTTTTAAGGGTGCAATTCTATGCATGTTTAGACAGAAAAGGGGTCCTACAACTCTCAGGATGCCCCAGGCACAATTTCTGTCTAAATATGCACAGGACTGAGCTTTAAGGGAATTAGACATTCTTGATTATGTCAAATTGGCCTGAAATAATAAATCTAGAATAACTGCAACTAAGCCATTTTGATGCTATTTGGTTCATTGATTCATTGTTCTCAGTTGTTACTGCAAGCTGCTCTGATGCAATATTATCAGTGTTATCTGTAGCAAACATGTAAATTGCAGATAATGTATTCATAACTTGAAACAAGTGAGAGAGTCTGGGTTTGCAGGACACAGCATGCAACTGTTGATTCTTATCAAGATTGTTGAAGCAATTTACTATGGCTGAGAACCATGATAAGAAACAGTGATCTGCTCTACAGTTTTTCCCTACCATGGTTGCTTGTTGCATCATCCAGTTTGGACAACATAATCTATCATGGGAAAATTCCTACAACAAGAAAGTGCAGCTGGTGACACTCTTACCAAGTAGCTAGGCATATTGCTCAGCTAATAGCTACCCTTCTCTCAGCAGCATCCCCAAACTATTTGCATCTGGCATGACCACAAAGGGAGCATCTCCATCTAGTCTAGATCCCCTTCCCCATTCCTCCTTAAGAGACAGATGGCCCTGGGCTAGGTGGGGATGCATCAAGAAGGACCTGCTTGAGAGAATGCCCCTCAAACAGGACGGCAGATCAGCTAGGTGCTGCTGTCCCCAACCTGGGCTGCCCATCCCAGCTGATTGCTCATCCCACCCTCACTCACACCTGAGAGGCTTCCTTTCCAGCAAGATCACAGGAATTAGCAGAGTGGTGCTACCTCTTTCAGCATTTCCACCCAGCTAATTGTCCCTCTTGTGCTTGAGAGTGAATGAGGCACCCCATGCTCCAGCACCAGAGCTCTCCTGTGGTACAAGTGCTGATCAGCTCCCCCTCCCTCTCTGTTGCACTTTTGGGCTTGAACCCTATTTGAGCAACAGAGATTCTTTGACAGCTGCAGTGAGCCAAAATTGCTGCAGGATAGCAGCTGTCAAACGGAGGAGCCTCACTCCTTCCTGTGGAGTTCCTTAGGATATTGCTTGGAGAAATAAGAAGGAAGGACCAAAAAACACAGTGATCATGATTGTCTGTTGGTCTTATCATGGCTCCTGGGCACTTAATGGCAACCCATTCTGGAGATTTACCATGATGGGTGGCTATTATGTACAACCTCCCAGAGAGTGTCTTCATACTATACATTAAGTCACAGTGGTTTGGTGTGTTGTCTGAACCCACTGCTCTGCCTGGAGGATAATTTATAAACCACCACAACTAGCCATAGTTTCTAGGAAGGTTCAAACCCTGCTGCGGCTTATTGTGTTGTTTGAACCCAGAGAGCAAAATAAGCCATGGTCAAGTCAAAAAAGCAGACAACTGCTTGGCAAGAGTGGTAGAAATGCCTGCTGCACTAACCGAGGGCCTAGCAAGTGACAGCCAGTTCCAGGCACCCCATAGTGTCCCAACGACACTTGGGAACAGCTGGAAAAGATTCCTCCAGTAGCAGCAGGGGGCACGTCTCAACTTGGGGAACCCCCCATACAAGTATATAACCCTGTCCCTTTAAATCACAAGCTTTTGTGTCCTGCGCTGGGATTTTCCTCAAGTGCTGCCACTTTCTGAAATGCTATCCACTCAGGGTATGTTGCAAAATACAGCTGATGCTTACTAGCATTCCCTCCTACCTGGAGGCTCCTGTATGGAAGAACTGATGAGGTGTCCCCTCAAATGTTCTTTTTTTAAATAAATTCTTGGGGTTTGGGGAGTTGGTGTCGAGCCTCTGTATTAGGGAAAGTGAAGGCAGCCCAAACTTCTCCAAAACCCCAGAAGATTTTGCTGTAAAGTATGTGCTGCATGGAGGTATTTAAAAAGAATGTTAAAACAGTTAGCAGTAGGTTACAAAGTTGTAATTTGGCACATGTGCTGTCTCCATGCCAAAGTGCAACTTTTTAGCCCATTGCTATTTTTTCAGATTTTTTTTAAAGTGTGGTGTGTGGAAAGCACCCTTTGCAGCAGAATCATTGGGCTGCTTTTGGCTCATGTGGCCCTGGGCTGCCCTCACTTCCCCAAGTACAGATTGAGACCCTTTTTAGAAAGTCAAACCTCAGCTGGTATCCCTGAAGGGATGGCTGTGGCTCAGGGTGACCCTGCAGTGTACCCTGGGATAGCACAGGATGAATTATGGGGAAGAGGGTTGGGGAGGCACAGTGCATGGTTAAAATTCCCAAAGTGTGTATTATGGTATCAGAACCCAACCAGAGTCCAAAGGCTATCACTGTGGCTGGGCACAATATTGGAATAATTGGTTTGCAGCAGTTCCACTGCCTATGGGCATTCCTATTTTTCTAGCCAATACTTCTGTTCCTGGGTGTAAGGAACTCCCTGATGCTTTAATTCAGAATTCCAGGAACCCTTCTCTGCTGCAGCCACTTCTCTCAAATCACTTTTGCCTGTAGCTTGGCAAAAAAAAAAAAAAAAAGACTTAGACATTGGATAAGCACCAAAGCTAGAGACAGTTTGAACTGTTAAAAAAATAGAATGCTAATATTTACTCAGGGGGTTTTCAGAAGACTTCTTACTGAGACCTACTGATATTGCACTATTGCTAAAATAGTCATGTGGTTAATGGTTAAGCAAGTGCTTTGCATTTATGAACTGTGGCCACTTCCTTATCAGAATAGGCAATAGGCAACATACTCTACAGAAGTTTGGGGCTACAATTCCCATCAGCCCTTGCTAGCAAAGTCAATGCTCAGGAATTATGAGAGTTGTAATCCAAGTCATCTGGAGGACATAAAGTGACCTTTTTATTAGGTTTACTAAAGGGCAGACATGTGGAGTAACTTATATAAATATTGATAATTTTAAAATGAGGGGAAAACAACATGTTTCTTTCAAAATGTTCCCTAAGTAGTGTCTCCTTGCAAATAGAAAAGCCCTGTGGCAATATTATATATTTGAATGTGTTTATATGAACCTACAAATATTTCAGTCAGTAGCCAGATATGCTTATCTGCTGTTTATTGTATGCTAGTTTTACCCCAAATGATAGTTACTTGACAGTTATGGACCCAGCCTTGTGTGTGTGACTGTCCTGAGTTGTTAATGTTGGGGCAATATCCACACCTGGGCGTGTGTGTGTCTTAGCATCCTTGCAGCATCCACTGCTGATGCTGAGCTCCCTTGCTGGGTCCATCGTCCCAGCTTAAGTTCAGCACTTGCCTTCCACTGCCAGGTAAGCCCAGATCTGGAAGGCTTCCTCTCTTCCATCAGCATGCCTTGGTGGGCCCACCGGCAGTAAAAGGCTGTTAGGCACTGACCAGTGTCTGGTGCTGTTTGAAGTTCTCACAGTGTCCCAAATCAGCTGAGAATTCATTCTACGAGTATAGAAGGTACTACTACCAAATAAACAAGCAAATACATATAAAATGGATTCATATTTATATTTGGATACACAGATGCGTATACCCTAGTATCAAAATACCCAGGCAGGGTACCTAAAATCTTTTAGGTGCTCCAAAACAGGAGATGCTGTGTCTCTGCAGATGCTGTTGGACTTCAAAAACTCCATTTCTGGCAATTGGCCAGCTGACTGGGGCTGATGGCAATTGGAATCCAACAACATGTGAAAGGCCACAGGCTCCACAGACACATACATAGCTGTGCAAAGCCGCAGCAGGATACTTTTGTTAAAAAAAACAACATGAATGATAATATTCCATGTTTATTTTTTATTAGTGCCACTGTTAGTAAACAGGTGATGTGTCAATAATTAATTGTTTTCCAGCTTTAAGCAGACTTCAAATGACTGAGATTAAAACATGTTACCATCTGTATATGACCTGGTTTAAAATGTTATATAACACCCATATGCAGCTATTACCTTCCTTCTAGGCCATCTAGGAAAACAAATGGAATTCACCAAAGTGGTTTTAAATATATAAAGCAGGTAAGGTAGGTTCGTGTTTGTAACTCAGCAAAAAATATTTACAAATTACTCTGAAATGATGTGGAAATATGCCAGCAGCTATTAAAATTACTCCATTTCATAACAAAATCTGCCTTTCTATCCTGTAGTTTTTTGCTTGACTAGACAGAAGAAAGGATGAAATTTGCCTTGATAGTTTAAAAGTACTGGCACGAGACTTTTTACCCAAGCAACTGAAAATGTTTTCACAAATGACACTTAAATAATTTTTAAAATTGCCCAACTTTTCTACTTGAATGGAAGAGGTTCTTGATTTTAAAGTGATCCATTTCAATGTTAATTGTCATATTCTTAGGGCTGTCTGTGAAAAGGTCCCAATCTCATATCTAATCAGGTAATAAATGAGATCAAAACTGTAGAAACGTTGGACAGTGAAATGAAAAATGAGAACTGTGGATGGTGGTGATGAGAATGATGTTGGCAATAGTGCAGGATTCCCAGTTATGGGAAGGAAGTTTGCACATTCAGCCACAATTGAAAGACTCTCCCTTCAGGTTGTCCCACAGGAATAACATGAATGGCCCTGCTCTTCCTTCCACACATTCTGGCAACTCATAGGGGAAATGCCTGTAGAGAGCTTGTGAAGTGGTAGCAGTGATATCTCTAGCAGTGATTGCCTGAACTGCCTTCAGATCACAGAGGGGGCAAGAGAAACACAAAAATATAAGACTCCCCTCAGCTGTGCTCTTCTTCTAAAGGTACCCATCCTCTGTGATTCAAGAGGGCTGAAAGATGGAGAGGAAAAGGGAAGAAGGGATCCAGGATGGATGGAGGTTAGAGCCTGAGGAGGCAATGGCAATAGCTAAGCAAAGGGGACAAATAAAGAAGAGTTTGATGAAAGAATGTTCCAGAGGAGTGAACGGAAGAATCTAAAAAGAAAATATTATGTGGAATGGAGCTGGGGGAGAACTAGACCTGTTTGTGGAAGATGCAGAAATGAGTGAAACTGAAGCTTACATATTCATCTGAAATAACAACTGACTCTTCTTAATAGTCTCGGTGCATCACACATATGGGCCCATGCAGAGACTCAATTTAGAAAGCTTCTATAACTGAGGAATTTTTGATGGGAATGCTGTCCCATCATTGCAGCATGCATATCCCTTATGCTTTCCCACTCCATGCCATCAGATGCTATTACTGGACCTTCAGGTATGGTTTTCTCTTTCCAGATGCAACCTCATTCCCATGATGGGAGTGTACTAGAAAGGATAACTCATGCCTTCCATCTCCATTGGTTCTGGGAACACCAGTGAGGGAAAGTGGTTCCTTGATTCCACGTGTTGGTACCACTTTAGGCTCCAAAGTCAGGCATGAGAGATAAACCTGATGAACCCTCATGTTGGATTGGCAAGGACTATCAGTTAGATTCAGCATCTTTTACCTTAGCCCTGTTGGTCTCTTCTCTGGATAAGATTATTGAGAAGAGAGATCTTATTTGATATTTGGAGGACATGAATAATCCTGCTAGTAAGTTTTCTGAATGGCTTAATTCCTGGGCCTTGAAACTCTAATTTAAATAGAAATGCAATTCATCAAACCATCACAGAGAAGATTGAGAGCTTTACCAGCACAAAGAAGACTGTGACTTGTCCACCAGCTCATGTTAAAGAAACCACTGTTCTGGCTGCTCTTGCTTCTCATGGATCTTTAGCATTAAACTAGACTTAGACTGGGCAGACCTTCAGATAGAAATCTGTTCTATGCAAAATAGGCCATATAAGTACCTGAGTATGTAGATATTATGTAGTGATCAAACCCTGTTGTAAGGGGGTTCGTAAGAGACACACACATTTTAAATAATTTAAGACCATTTGAAGAAATCCACACATTGCAGTTCTATGACTGGTATTTGTTTCAGCTTTATCTCTTTGCTACTGTTAACTTTTCTGATCATCACATTTGCTTTTTCCATTTTTATTTTTTACAGGCTCACCAATACCAGTAGGTATTGATGTGCAAGTAGAAAGTATTGACAGCATTTCAGAAGTTGACATGGTAAGCATTTCATAATTTCAATACAGAAGAAGCACTCAGAGATACAATGGAAATAATTAGGAATCTGGTATTGGGAGTGCAGACATGTTGATTTTAGAAATAATCTCTTTGAATATTTGTGTATACCTAAAATAGTATAAGAGCTCAGTCATATGCATGTTTATATAGCAAGACTCTTAAAACTCCCAACATTTCTCAGCTAACCCAGATTGTGCCTGAAGACTTCTTACCAAGATCTGTATGTTTATGCTGAATCGTCACATTGTTCAAACATGGCATACCCAAATTCACTGTGCCCTTCCCATTAAGTGGCACTGCCTCAGTGATGGTGTTCCATGGGGCAGTGGGGGAGATGCTAGTCATCATGATGGATTTACTCTGGTAAAGATTGCATTGGTGAAACTAGTAAAATGGCAAGTGTAAGAGTTCTAACTCTGAATCTATGAGAACACCATGCATATACTGTCCTCTTCAATCATCTTTGGGGGTTTCAGGCTCCTTGTATGAGTTTGAATTTTATTTGCCTTGTGGTTCCTCCCTTTTTTGCATGAATAGCCCTGTTCTCTACACAAAGTGATCAACACAGGCCACTCAGGTTGGTTATTAGAAAGAAAATGTTGCAGTTTCTTTACAGGATGCCTGCCACCTGTGCCCTCCTCTGGAATAGTATAAGCTGTCAGGAGGTAGAACAGACCTCTCTGCTCCTCCTGCATCCACTTTTCAGTGGATTGTTCTGAGTTTTTGGTTTTACTGCACTGGAGGCAGGACTTAAAATGCTTTGAACTTCTGTACATTTTAGGGTTCACCCAGACTTGTGGATGATCTCTCTCTTGCTTCCCAGTGGCTCTAGTTTGGCTCCATTGCTGTCAGTACTCCTAAGTAGGTCCTAAGTTTTCTATTGAGGGACTGCATTTTTATTGCATATTATGCACAAAATGTACTGTCTATCCACAGTACTGCTAATAAATCAGAAAGCAATGTTTAGTGTTCAAAAATGTTTTTAGCTGTAGTAATATTTTAACAGGCGACACTGTTAAAAGGATGGATTCATGCCTTGTATTTTTTTAACCTTCCTCTTAATTTCCTTTATATTTCCTTTAAATAAAGGACTTCACAATGACTTTATACCTCAGACATTACTGGAAAGATGAGAGACTTTCATTTCCTAGTACCAGAAACAGAAGCATGACCTTTGATGGAAGACTAATAAAAAAGATCTGGGTCCCTGATATATTTTTTGTTCATTCTAAAAGATCCTTCATTCATGATACAACTATGGAGAATGTTATGTTACGCGTCTACCCAGACGGCAACGTGCTCTTCAGCTTACGGTAAGCACAGTATCCACTAACAGGAGAGCAAACACAGAAGAGGAAGGAATGCCTGTAGGATGCAGTAGCTCACTCTGATGTAGCTGTGTATGTGTTATGATCTTAGCTAAAATTACATGACTTTAGAGCCCATGGCAGTCATCGTTTTCCCATCAACGTTGTGCTCACACTCTCAGAAGTGATGTAGCTGCTAATGTCACATTCTGATTTCAACTCTGATCAATTTTTGTAGTACTTTGTTAGCTGCTTCTGTCTTCCCCTGCATCAGGTCATTCAGTGGGGTCAGCCATACTGTTAGACAGGGGACAGTCCATCCATTAGACGGTCCTTCCAGGTACTGAGCTATCTGCCTCAGGCCACAGATATTGGGGTGGGGAGAAAGTGGTAGCTGTCCTTCTCCTCTCCCTGAGCCCCCCAAAATAACCTGCTTCCCACAGATGCTGTGCAAGAGAGTGTCCAATTGCCATGATGGAGTAAGATTCATTGGCCCGATCAGTCAGATTCCATACATGGAATCGAGCAGGGTGCCATCTTTTCCTTCACCTCAGGCAGCAAGATGCTGTAATCAGACCTGTGCTGAGATCATTGTCTGAGGTCCTTTGGATATCCTTGCCCTGTGAAATAAGGTGGGTGGCAACCCAAGGAATATCCTTTTCAGTGGGATTCTCTCTCTTGAGAGGCTTGCCTCTAGTGCCCACTTTGACGTAATTTCAGCACCAGGCTAAATATAATTTTTAAATCCCTAGGCCTTTTAGTCCTTTAAATCTGTTTATGGTGCACAATTATCTGCTGATTCTGTTTTTCCTCCATGGCATAATACATATATAACAATATGTGTAGTATGAACTATTACAGTCTACTGCAGGGATCAGCAATTCAAGACATTCCAGTCTGCCTGCAAGGAAACTTTTCCTTCAACTCTTTTTAAGTCAACGGAATAATATTGCTTCATGGACTTTGCTAGAAGTGGGGAAAAAGGATGCCCTGTCAACAAATTGACATGAGGAGAAATCCCCCATATCCCCAAACGCCTTTGGGCAACACTATTCTTGGCAGTGGGTGGCATTCACCTTTTTAGCTTGTTTTTGGCCGGAGATCCTTTCCCCCACTTGAACTAAAGTCATGGCTACCCCATGAATTAATTATGATATATTCTACTTCTATGATCTGAGAGAGAGAAGCCATTGTATTGATTCATCAGAAATGAATAAATATGAGAGCCAAAACTGCAACCTTCTGTTCATTAACCTTAAGAACTGCATGCATAGCACAATTTTTAAGCTATAATTCAAGATTATTCTTACCTTTCTGACAGGATAACAGTTTCTGCCATGTGCTTTATGGACTTCAGTAGGTTCCCACTTGACACTCAGAACTGCTCCCTAGAGTTGGAAAGCTGTAAGTCTGGCTCTGCTAGAGTATTACGTGTTGTTCTTATGTATGTGTTAAAGTAGGAGTGATACAACATATTCTAACCTTTATTCTTTTAAAGGTGTATAAATGCACATTTAGCTTCTCACTTTATCTCACATTGAGGCTGACTTTAGGATCCTGTTGCATATTCTGTACTGCAATTTACCTATGAGTAATCCTACTGTCTCATTCTTTTATGACATTGTCACAATGTGTCTGTTCTGAAACGTCCCCATATTTCAGCTTCCTACATTTTTTAAATAAAATAAAAATACTTGGGGTGTCAAAGTCAGCCCAGAAGTTCCATAGGTATAGCTAAGTGACTTTGCAACCCCAAACAAAGGCCCTGAAAAAAGGACACAAAGCAAGGTTCAATGCAGAATATCTTGGTTTAATTTTAAAGCTAAGATTCTAAGGTAAAACTTCAAGCAAAACAGAATGAAAATCCATTGAGGGAAAGCTTTTCTATGATTCTTTAAAAGTAGTAGTTCAAAACCATTGTTATGCAGAGAAAAGTCAATGGGTCCGCTATTCTTACGCAGATTTTATCAGTTTTCATAGCCTCAGCAAGAATTAAAACATAAAACACTAATTAAAACATGTGCTTGCTGATGGTTGAAAGCCATTTTTATGCTAATTGCAAACTACTGCAGGAAATTGCAACTGGAACAAAGGATTTTATGATTTTGCACTTTCATAGTCTCAGGCACTTTCTCCTGGGGTTATATAGTCACCCCAGAAAGGACATAAGTTGGAGGTGTTTTAACACAGCATGAGGGTTAAGAACACTAGGATCTTCACATATTCTTGGCAGTTGTTCTTCTAAAAGTTATGCATATTTATTAAAGGAACCATGATAGCCCCCCCCCCAATTTAAGAAGAGATATTGAAAAACTTTGTCAATTTAAATGTCTGATTTCTCTCGGCTAGCACAACCTGTGTGTTAATACATGAAATGGTTGTAAAAGAGTTTTACTGGTTCTGCCTGAGGACTGGGTTGCTGGCATTCATTAACATTTTGATGAAATCTGGGATTAGTCTGGGTGATCTCTTAGAAGACCCTTTCAACCCAGTTGTTCAGTGACAGTAAGAAAGTGAGTTAACTGATCAAAATTGGTCAAAATTCTAGCTGCTGGACAGGTCTACCTGACCACTTTCATAGTGAAATGGATCTTGCTTCTACCCCCTAAGGAATATCATCCGTCAGTTCTTGTCAGTTGTTGTTATGGTGTACAGTAAAACCTTGGATTGCGAGCATAATTCGTTCCGAAAACATGCTTGTAATCCAAAGCACTCGTATATCAAAGTGAATTTCCTCATAAGGTTCAATGTAAATAAGGTTAATCCGTTCTGTAACTTTTTTTTTAATCACAAAAATTTGAAGCGGATGCGCTCAGGGGGGAGGCAGGCATGATCATGGGCACACTCAGGGGTGTGGGGAGATGATGCTGTACTTACACCTGCAGTGAGACAGAGAAGAACTGGTGCTCAGTTGTGACGTGACGCTTGGCAGGCAAAGCACGTGTGATACTCGTACTGCAAGACACTACTTGTTTATCAAGTTAAAATTTAGAAAAACTTTTTGCTCATCTTGCAAAACACTTGCAGACCAAGTTACTTGCAATCCAAGGTTTTACTGTACTGTCAAGTCATCTCTGATTTATGGCACCCAGGAATTAAAGATCTCTAAAATGTCCTGTCCTGTACAGCCCTGCTCAGTTCTTATAAATTCTCAGACATGCTTCTAACTGAATGGAAGATGACCCATCCTTTTATTTTCTTCCATGGAAGGGGCTTAGCTTGTTGCTTTGGTAGCTTGTTGGGAGAATCTGAGCCAAGATCGGGCTATTAGACCTCCATTTGAAGATGTCCTCTATTTGATGGGCTGCACAGTTCAAGTCTGGTTTAAAGTCAAAGAATCATAAGGGAGATTGGAAGCATGATAACTGAGTCGTGCTACCTACTCCCCACTCCAGGCTCCCTGCCCCACACTCCTGCAGATGTTGAGTGTGGAGGAATTGCTTGTGAGCAATCTTGCTCTGCCAAGTTTGGCAGGAGTGCATGGCAGAGAAGCAGAGGACAGTGACAAAAGTGTCCATTGTCATCCTGATCCCTGGAGTCCTCTAGTGTGGTGTCTCCTAATATTCCAGCTGGAGGACTGACAGGGGAGAAGGGGCAGTGCCTGAGGACTCCTAATGTGCCTGACTTTTGAAGAAGGGCACAGCCTCCCTAAGTTCTCATACCATCTGCTATTTTAAGATTTGTTTAGTTCTTTTAAAATCCTTCAGCGAGGTCCTTTTTTCAGTTCCTGTTCACACTTTAAGAGGCTCTTCTCACTGGGCAGTTACGTGGTCTATGAATATTTGAAAACAAAGGTGATGCCAAAACAGAGGTGATGATAATCTTCTTTCCCTTTGTTGAGGTATATTCTCTGTTCCATTGCTGTGTGCTTCATTTGTAGAGAATAGTCCAGCAGCAAAACCATCTCCAGGTTCAGCATCAAATGATATCAAATGCAATCTGAGTTAAAGCCTGTGTATTCCTTTACAACAAGTTAGTGTCACAAGTGGGTGATAGTCTGCTTATTTCTTTAAATTCCTCCAACAGATGCTTACAATGAAGAAGACTTGATGTTATATTGGAAACACGGCAATGAATCACTCAGCACAGATGAGCACATTTCCCTTTCCCAGTTCTTCATTGAAGAATTTGGTGCTTCTAGTGGACTAGCATTTTATAGCAGCACAGGTATGGCAAAGATATGACAAAGATACATTCTTATCATCCCTGAATATATTTTGAACTTAGAAAGTAATAATAGTTAGTAATATGCAAGAATCCTGCCAGCAATTGAGACATGTTCTAGGGAGGGAAGTAAGTTGGACTTAACCATCTTCTACATCTACCAGCCAATTTCTCCCTCCTCTGGTTGTTTTTGCTAGACTTGGACTCTGTTTCTTAGCTGAGCTGTTATAGCCAGCAAGGGCGCCGCCCCCAGGACTGACTGGAAATGTGGGCAAGTTGGGTTTCCTTCTAGGAAGGCCTTATCTGCTGGTCCAAGAAGTCAGATGGTGACAACATAGAAGGGAATGACACCAAAAGATGAGTGTAAGGGCAACCTTTCCAAATATTTTAGCTATTTTTGTTTGCTGAGAACCCTCTTTTGCTCTTGGGGCCTGGGGATGTGCTTTGGAGGGAACTAATGGAGCCAAGTGAGAATATGCATGAGGGCCCCAATCAGTCTGGTGTTGAATAGAAGAAGATGTGGCTTTAGGAGGAGAGTTAGCCAGGAAAGGGGTGTGTGGCATAGATAGCTATTAGCTGTGCCATCTTTCTACCTGCCCTTGCATCTACTGGTCTGTAAGTTTCCCTATCAGCATGTCCTCAGGTCTCCAGGTATTGCTTTTAAATGCCAGATCAGTTCAAAATAAGACCTTTCTCGCCCACAATGAAATAGTGAATGAGGCAGCTGATTGGACAAGCATTACTGAGACCTGGGAGGATGAATAGGGAGGAGTTAGTCTCTCCTAGTTATGCCTTCCGGGTTACTTGGTTCAGCATCAAGGAGGGCCTCAGGTCTGGGGAGGGGGTGTTGCCATGGTCTATGAGAATTCTCTTTTTCTCTCTCTCTCAGCTTCCTGTCCATCTATTAGAGTGTTTGCATCTGTTGTGGGCCAGTGGAACAGATTAGAGATTCTGTAGGTGTACTGCAGTACTCTCAGTTCCGTGACAATCCTGGGTCTGTTCCAAAATGTCACTGGCTGAACACATGTAGTTCATCATGCTCCAGATTTAGTATTTATAGTTGGGTATAGGGATAGTGATCTGCGGGCAAGAGACTTTGAATCTCTTGTGGTCAGATCATCACCTGTTGAGATTTAGACTAATGGCAACTTCTGCCCTTTCCAAGGGTGGGGGGCCTATTAAGATGGTCCACCCCCACAAGGCGAATGGATTTGGAAGGTTCTCAGAGGGCTCTTTTCTTGCAAAGTTTCCAACTGATATGGCCAGTGGATGGTTGAAACATTGATGGATCTCTGGAATACTGAGATGACCTGGGCAATTGACACAATTGCTCATGAGTGCCCTATCTGTAGTACAGCTCATGTAGCTCCATTATATATCCCAGAGAATGTTGAAACAAATTAGGAGATGATGAGAGCAACTGGAGGAAAAGTCCTACTGGATGCTTAGGAGCAGTAAGCAGTATCATTAGGAGCCATAGGGATGGCAAAGAAACAATATCTGATAGCCTCTACTTGATCTTCTCCTTCCCAGCCAGCCAGGATTTTCAGGTTGATCTGGGCCCTATTAAATATGTCTCCAAGGACATCTTGGACTAATCAGAGGCTCTCTGTAATATACTTGTTAGGTAGTTCAATGATAAAATCTCCTGCATCTGCAAAGAATTAGATTCCAATTTTATAGTACTTTTATCAGGCCAGGTACCCAGAACACAGCCTGGTCAAGTTTTATTGAATGAGTTTCAGTTGGTTTAGCTTGGACAGGTTCATGCAACCACTAGATCCTTGTTCCCTCTCTACTAGCTTTTATAAGCTAAGAGAAACAACTAGCTGGGCCATGGAGGTTATCAGTGCCTCATTACAAGAAGGAGTAATCCCATGCAGTGGTGTGACCACAGCTCAAGAAATCCTCCCTGGACCTGAAAAGACCTAATAACTTTACGCTGGTGATAAATGTTCCCTTCCTGAGTAAGGTTCCTGAGCAGGTGGTGGCCATCAAGGTCCTGGCACTCTTGGATAAAGATGATTATCCAAGAAACAGCTTTGGTCATCCTATATAATGAGTTATGTTGACAGAAAGATGGGGCAGTATGACCCTGTTAACACTGTTGGATATCTTAGTGGCTTTCAGTACTATTGACCATGATATCCTTCTAGGACCATTTTCTGAAGTGGGAATGGGGGTACAGGTTTGAAGTGGTTCCACTTCTACTTGTATGGTTGGTGTCAGAAGGTAGCACTTGGGTGATACTGGTAAACTCCTTGGATTCTCCAGTATGGGGTTCCTCTGAGTGAGGTCATCCAGGGCTTCCGACTGCATTGCATCAGTAAACTGACAACATGCAACTCAATTTCTCCTTTTCATCTTCTGGAGGTAAGGCTGTGGATATGCTAAATCACTGCCTGACTCTGACACTGGGCTGGATCTCTACTAGACAAGTAGTGATACTGTTTGTAGATTGTTCCTCTGACTGCATGGAGAGTGCTCAACACTTCTGGATGGGTTTGCACTCCTGTTGAAGGAGTAAGTTCATATTTTGGGGTGCTCCTTGAGCATCTTTGTCACTTGAGTGTCAGGTAATCGCAGTGGCACGAGTACCTTCAACCAGCTTCAGCTGGTTGAACAGATGCACCCTATTTAGACAGGCATAGTCTTGTTTCAGTAATCTGCAATCTGTTAACCTCTGGTAACTAGACCAATGCATTCTACATGGAACTGCCACTGAAAATCATTGAGAAGCTGTAGCTTGTGCAAATGGTAGCAGTCAGAACAGAACCAAAACATGAAGGTCCGAGCACATAATGCCAGTTCTGGCCCACCTGCACTGGCTGCATATACATATCTGCACTAACGTCAAAGTACCAGTTTTATTTGGTAGCCCTACACAGGTTGTGGCCACAATACTTGATGGAATGCCTCTCCCATCCACAGTCTACCCAGATACTACAATCAGCATCAGGGGCCTTCTTTTAACTGCTACCCCCATGGGAGGCTTGGATGGCAACAACAAGAAGGAAGGCCTTATCTCCGAAATTACGGAATTATCTTCACACTGAGGCTCTCCTTGTGTCAATGTTACTATCCTGTTGGCCCCAGGATAAGACTGTCCTCTCTGCTGAGGTATTTAAGAGCTCCAAATAGTGCATCCGCGTGTATTATATCAATATGTCTTATGTTTAAGTTGTTAAGATTCAGTTTTACATTTTTAGTGAGATGTTATGAGGTTTCACCATTATTTACATATTGTAAACATTATAACACAATATATTGTATCATATTGTATTTTACTGTATTTTATCAGTTGTACACTGCCCAGAATGCTTCAGTTATTGGGCAGTATGGAAATAAAGAGGAAGAGGAGACCAATTTAAAAGATGTTTTCTCCCTTTCTCTGTTGTGATTATGTGGTGTCAAGTCATCCCCAACTTATGGCAACCCTATAAATGAACTGCCCTCTAAAATATCCTACCTTTCACAGCCCTGTTTTGCTCTTGTAAACTCAAGCTGTGGTTTCTTTTATGGAATCAATCCATCTCATATTTGATTTTCCTCCTCTTCTGCCTCTGACTAGCGTGATTCTTTTCTCCAGTGAGACCTGCCTTCTCATGATGTGCCCAATATATGACAGCTTCAGCTTTGTCAATTTTGCTTCTAGAGAAACTTCTGGGTGTATTGATCTTGGACCCACTCATTCATCTGTTGGTCCATCCAGGGTATTTACAAACCTCTCCTCCAACACCATGTTTCAAAGGCATCTTCATATGTTTTTGTTGTAATACCTTGAACATTGCTTTGCCTGCATGGCAAATTGGTGCAATGGTCCTAAGGTTGCTGCACTCTATTTTGGGAATGTAATGTATATTGAATGTTTCTAGTCTGGGGCTATTATTTTGTTTTTCCATATTTGTTGACATATTTTGTTAGGATTTGGGCTTATTTGGTCTCTGTAGCTTGGAATAGTTCTATTGCTACCCAATGTACTTCAGGTGCTTTATTCTTTTCAACTTGCAGGGTCTTCTTCATAGCATTCCTCTTTGAAGCTGTCTTCCATCCTTTCATCAATTTTGTACACTTTTTTTATATTGTTTCCACCTTCTCTTTATTTTCTCCTGGTCAGACAGTATGTTCATTTGATTGTCTTTTAGCATTCCTAATCTAGGTTTGAATTTCCCTTTGATTTTTGTGGATATTCTGAAAGAGGTTTCTTGTTTTTCCTCTTCTGTTGATCTCTTTCATTTCTTTGTATTAGTCTGTTTGATAACTGCTGAAAGTTACATTCAGGATTTTGACCCTATTTCTTTCATCTTTTGCTTCTTGCCTGTCCTTGGCGATTGTGTTTCTTCTGTCATCTATTTAGGCCTTTTTTTCTCTTTTTGCTACAGGAATTGTCCTTTGGTGTACATACTAGAGGTAACATATAGCCATCAGGACTAGTAGCCATTGATAGCCTTGTCCTCTATGAATTTGTCCAATCTCCCTTTAAAGTGCTCCAAATTGGTGTCCACCAGTTCATCTTGTGGCAGTGAATTCCGTAGTATTACTATGCCATTTGTGAAGAAGTATTTCCTTTTATCTGGTTTGGAATCTCCCACCAATCAATTTCTTCAGATGACCTCATGTTCTAATATTGTGAGAATGTAAGATTAATTAATTCATCTAGAATGAATTTCCCCACCAGATGCAGCATTTTATTATATATAAAAGCTAGAATCAAAATATTATTTTGTGTGTAACTCAGGTAGTGGACATAATTTGACATTTGCAATCTGTACCTCTAGCAGAAAACAAAGTGATCAAAGCTGCAATCTTATGCCTACTGACTTGGAAATCAGCCTCGTTGAGCTTGATGGGACCTACTTGAGTGGAGATGCATAGGATTGCAAAGTAAATATGACTGAGTATATTAAAAGGAATCCAGTTAATAATAACCATACTTTCTGGGATGGAAGTATGCGGCAGATAGATATAAAACTTGCAACAGGATTACGGCAGTCATATTTTCACTACAGTATAATGTGATTATTACAATACAGCCAGGTTCCAGTTTTTGCAGATGTATTTCCTCTCTCCTCAATGCTGTGGCTACAGAATTTTGCTGGTGACTCACTAGAGGGCACTGTGGTGGTACTGGGCTTGCTAAGCCAGTAATCAAATGCTTGGTTTAGGAGGAAAACTCTGTGGCTAATGAAGAAACAGCAGCAAATATCACCTGAGAATGTATCATCATGAAATATTCCTAAAGCCTTTCCACAAGAATGAGAGTGGTAATTGTGCATGTCATGGTCAAGTACACTGTGGATTAACTGCAACTCTGTGTAACTGCATTAAGCTTGAGAGGGAAGAATTTTGTTAACGGGCACATGGTACACAGGACTTACCCTAGTTCTCTGTCATCAGACTCTCACTAATGTTTCTCATTTCCTTCAACTGTTATCAGGATAAGTTGAAAGAAGCCATGCAAATATGACAAATAGCAGGTGGCAGTGCCTGTAATATTTTGCATATACATGGCACTGCTTTTTCTGTCATTTTCCTTTCTACTGTTACATGGACTGTGGCCCAAGGAACCATGCATTTAACCCATGTCCAATTGGACATGGGGTGATGCTGCTGGAAAAATCCAACATTTACAACAAATTGAGGGCAATTTCAGAATCAGTTCATAACATGATGTGGTGATCTCCTAGAGCAGTGATGGTGAACCTTTTAGAGTGAGTGCCCAAAGTTCAACCCAAAACCCACTTATTTATCACAAAGTGCCAACACTGCAGTAAAACTTGAAAACTGAGGTTTTGCTTTAGAAAAATCAACACACACCCCATCTAAGCAAATGTATATATATCCTTGGCAGCGCACTGACTGGCCATGCGAAAGCTTGGACAAGTCGTAGCTAATGAGTCGTGGCTTGTGATGTAATCACCTGGCGCTACTACTCCTTTCCGAGCCTGCACATGGCCCCTATGTGCACTGTTATCTGATGCCTGGCTGCTGGGGCGATGCTGGGGCGACTTGGCTTGCATGCCGACAGAAAGGGCTGTGCATGCCCGCTGTGGAACACATGCCATAGGTTCACCACCACTGTCCTAGAGTAAAGAAGGAATGAGTCAAAAATCCCACTGTGTTAGCATGCTTTGGCTTTTCTAAAGCCATTTTTTGGATCCCAGCCATGGTGTGCTGAAATCTTAAATAAGGTCTTCAAAGGACCTTTAGCAAGTGAAATAGGTAGAAGCAGAGTGAAACTGCAGCGATTGAACGTACTCCCAAGTATCGATAGTCCTCATCTGATTCCTTTAGCAGTGGAAGTCACTATAGAAGGATATTTAGGTAAAACAAATGTGAAGAGTGTCTCTTTTAGTGAAGCACAGATAAGGAGAGCACAAGAAGGATGATCATGAACATGTTTACTTCTTTCCATAGGTTGGTACAATCGACTTTTCATAAACTTTGCCCTGAGGAGGCACATTTTCTTCTTTGTTCTACAATCCTATTTCCCATCTATGCTGATGGTGATGTTGTCATGGGTTTCATTTTGGATTGATCGAAGAGCTGTTCCTGCAAGAGTATCACTAGGTAAACCTTCATCTGAAGATATTTTGCTATGGTAGGAAAAGCATGTTAATAATTTGGTCATACTACTTTATAGTTAATTCACAGAAAATGCAGCATGTCTGCAGATAAATGCAGTCTATAGGGGTTAATTAATTTCATTTCTTGTGAAATTACCAGTCACAGGAATTTATTTCTTGTGAAGTCACCTTTGCCCTTTATGGAGGAAGTGACAGTTCTGGCCAATAAACTTGATTTTATTCAATTAGTCACAAGTGACACCAGAACAGTTTTTTTAAAAGTTCTTCATTTCAGATAGCACTTACCATGTATAAAGCACGTACTGTTTCTCTATGTGTGAGCCACTAGCGTGCACAAGTGCTCACAGAATACATGCACTCACATGCATTAAGTGCATTGTCGGGGGAGGGGGTGGGGGCAGAGATTGGGAACCTAGTTAGAGACTGAGATCTAGCTTGGTAAACTAACTGCATCTGTATGTGCTCAAAAAGATCCTCCAGAAGTCTGTCAGTGGAGCATAAGTGATAATGGATATGCTCACACATAATGCTAAACAATGCCACTTAGTTACCATGCAGCATGGCATATCACCATCTGTCCTGTGGTCACATATTTATTTATTTAAAACATTTCTATGCCACCCCATCGCAATAAAGCCTCGGGGCGGCTCACAAAACATCAATAAATAAACCATACAATAAAACCCCAATATAATAAAACCCCAGTGCCATAAAACCTCAATAAAACCTCAGTGCGTTCTCAGCTAAAAAAAACCAAAAAAAAACCCAAAAAAAACCAAAAAAAAAAACCCCTAGTTAAATAAATAAATTAACAATTAAAATAAGTTTTAAATAAAAAGGTTTTGGCCTGGCACCGAAAAACAAATAATGATGGCGCCAGGCGGACCTCTCTGGGGAGTGCATTCCATAAATGGGGTGCCACCGCAGAGAAAGCCCTCCTCCGGGTACTCACCCTCCTGATGTCATTCACAGATGGTTCCCGGAGAAGGGCATCTGCTGCTGACCTCAAGGGGCGGGAGGGCATATATGGGAGCAAGCGTTCCTTTAAGTATCCAGGTAACAAGCCGTTTAGGGCTTTATAGATCATAACCAACACCTTGAATCGGGCCCGGACTTCAATCGGGAGCCAGTGGAGCTGACGGAGAACTGGGGTTATATGAGAACAACGCCCAGTCCCCGTCAGCAACCTGGCAGCTCTATTCTGCACCAATTGAAGTATCCGGACCGTCTTCAAGGGTAGCCCCACGTAGAGCGCGTTACAGAAATCTAATCGGGAAGTTACCAGCGCGTGTGTCACTGTCGCCAGGCAGTCATTCTCTAGGAAGGGACGCAGCTGATGGATCAGCCGAAGCTGAAGGAAGGCGCTCCTCGCCACCGCCGTCTCCCGGGCTTCCAGAGACAGCTCAGGGTCGAGAAGCACTCCTAAGCTGCGAACCCCGTCCCTCAGAGGGAGTGCAACCCCATTTAGGACAAGGCCCAAGTCCCCCATCCCAAGGTCCGAGCCACCCACCAACAGGACCTCCATCTTGTCTGGATTGAGCTTCAGTTTATTGGCCCTCATCCAGCCCATTATCTTGACCATGCACCGGTTCAGCACAGCCACTGCCTCACCTGGATTGGAAGAAAACGAGAGGTAGAGCTGGGTATCATCAGCGTACTGATGATTCCGCAGCCCACACCTCCTGATGACCTCTCCCAGCGGTTTCATGTAGATGTTAAAAAGCAAAGGGGACAAAATGGACCTCTGCGGAACTCCATGGCATAGCTGCCATGGCGCAGAGCCATAGTCCCCCAGCACTACCTTCTGAAATCGGCCATTGAGGTAGGAGCGGAACCACTGCCACGCGGTGCCTCCAACTCCCAATCCCGCTAGCCTATTCAGAAGGATACCATGGTCGATGGTATTGAAAGCTGCTGAGAGGTCCAGGAGAACCAACAGGGACACACTCCCCCTGTCTCTCTCCCTGCACAGGTCATCGTACAGGGCGACTAAGGCAGATTCAGTGCCATACCCGGGTCTGAAGACGGACTGAAATGGGTCCAGATAATCAGTTTCATCCAAGAGTGCTTGGAGTTGTCCCACCACCACCCGCTCTAGTACCTTGCCCAGGAACGGGATGTTGGCCACCGGTCTATAATTGGTGGCCACCTCTGGATCCAGGGATGCCTTCTTTAGGACTGGCCAGACTACTGCCTCCTTTAAAGGGGCAGGTACCCAGCCGTCTCTTAAAGAGGTGTTG
>NW_025335941.1:28828406-28833051 GCF_004798865.1 Varanus komodoensis
GCCTGGGTTAAAAACCACTTAGTGGTGTTTAACCTTGGATTCTGGGTTATTTAGCTCTGTTTAGAGAAGAATTACTAGCATATTTTATATTAGAATGCATTTGCCAATTTTGCACCAAACATTACTAACAGAATATAGCTTCTGAACATTTAATTTTTGAGTGGAAACAGTAAAAAAGTGTTTATTTTCATTGCTGTTGTTATAATTATTACCATTTCCCCCATTCCCCCTTGAAATTAAAACAGCACTTTTTAAATAAAAGAAAAAAAAAGAAAACACATGGAAACTCATGTGTACCTTCCCCCTCTTTTTCAGCTGTTTTCGTTCTTCCACTGTAGTGAGATAATTTACAGCTGCATATTCAATGACAGACAGGAAAACAAACAAAAAACTGATCCATAAGTAGACATCCACTGCTTTTATGTAAGACACCTGAGGCATTGAGGCACTTACTCCTGTAATTATTGTTGACATTGTCAGCACAGTAGTTATACCTGCAAAGAGGAAGGAAAAAGAAAATCTGAGTTTGCTCTTGCGTTTTGCCAAATATGCCCAATAATACTGAGTGTCTGTAAATGATTAGTGCCCTCTGTCCCTTCATTCCACTGTCTGAAGTTATAGTCAGAAATCGTGTCAAATAAATGCATTTTATTTATTTAGAGCATTTGTATGCCACCCCCTTCGCAAAAAGCCTCGGGGCGGCTTACAAGTTATTTGTCATGCATTGAGTTTGTGATGTTACTGACTGATTTCAGCTAATGTCCAAGGGTCAACAGCAACACCAAATTAGCAGAACCACTCAGTTCCCCCATGCATTAAGCACTGTTCTGAAAATGTTGGAGCAGCACCTGAGTGACCCAGAGAGTTGGCTCCATCTTTCTGCTAGTGTTCCCCAGTGGCCTTTTTCTCAGCTGATCAATATGAAGAGTCAACTCATGTCATTCCAACATAGGACCATATATTCAGCCAGACCTAGAAAGAACTGGCATGTAAATATTGTACTGGGAGAACTGGGCTAAGACATTTTGCTGCCTACAGCAATGCATAAAATGGTTCTTATCACCCAAGCCACTATCCACTATTACAGCTAGAGCAGCTGTCCAGATTGGCAAGTGCTGTTGATGGGACAGCCCCCTCCATCTCACCTGAGGGCAAGCAGACCAGTTTCAGGGTTTAGGACAGGCTACCTGGAACATGCAGATGTGTCCTCCAGGGAGATGCTTTTGCCACCATCCCTCTCTGCCGTTTGGAGGGATTGGCTGAGCACTCTGACTTACATTTTTAAAGTTTCTCG
The DNA here is from genome assembly GCF_004798865.1 of Varanus komodoensis. Classification (NCBI taxonomy): domain Eukaryota; kingdom Metazoa; phylum Chordata; class Lepidosauria; order Squamata; family Varanidae; genus Varanus; species Varanus komodoensis. The sequence continues at coordinate 28,829,701 of NW_025335941.1, forward strand.
TGTCTTCTTGTTACCACATTTGGCATAAAATATTCCTGTCATTTGATAGCTAGTAGCTCTCATGAAGCATAAGTATGGTTTTCTTTAAGATAATGAAAGCAGTTTTCCACTCAGAAAACATGGTTCTTTAATGGATATTTTAACCAATTCCATAGGTTGGGGTTTTTAACCTATGACTCTCAAAGTCATTCCTTAAGTAAGAAGTAAGATATCACATATTCAGCTTCTGGGAACATTGCTGTCTTAGTTAGGAAAAATAATGGGAAGCAACCCTTCAGGTTTAAATCTCTCTAGCAATTAAACACAGCCTGATTCTAAGAGCAGCAATGTTGAAACAGTGGTTCACATGATAGGATATTATCAAGTGGTTCACAAGATAGGATTTCCATTACAGATTATGCTTTTTAACATTAGCTGTATTGATTCTTGAAGTGGACAGAGGGGAGAAGGGAGTTAATCAGCATGGTTCTTCTGTACTTGTACAATGAATAATTTAAAGAGGAAATGTATTATTTGTTGACTTCATAAAATGCAGCCTTGCATCTTAAATAGGTCTCTTTTTTAAAGGACTGCTGAGTTCCATGTGATGTACTAGTGAGCTGCCCACCAAGTAATGGGGTGTTGTTGTGCGGGGGATTCTTCACACATATACACTTATTTTAGGGTGCAGCCATATTGCCCCCAATTTAAATGCACAAATCTCAGAACTTGGAGGCTTATATGCATCCAGTGGCTGCAGTGAGGCACAGCTTGGGGATTCCACCATACTGAAGCCATATATTTTATCTAGATGGCTGTTTTTAGCATCTAGGTAAGGTGCCAGGAGAGGAGCAGAAAAGAGATTAGGACATCGATAGACATAGATACACTGATTGGTGTAGATCATGAGTCCTCAAACCATGGCCTGGGGGCCGGATCTGGCCTGCCATGCCCATGTGGACCAACTATGTGTGCACGCCCGCCGCCGCCCACCTTGCCCCGCGCACAGGGAGGCAGCGGTTTGCTCACTCGGAGAAAATGATCTCCAAGCCAGCAAGCCGCTGCCTCGTGTGCCCGCCTCATGGCATGTGCCCGCCCACATCTCCCCTCGCCTCCCTCGCCACGTGCGCCACCCACCCACCCGTACCTCCCCTCCCCTCGCTTCCCTGTGCACCCTGCCCCCGCCTCAGCGCGCACCGCCTCCACCCCCTCACCGGCCTGCGCACACCGTCGGCACCACCTTTCCGGCCCGCGTCCAGCACCAGCACCTTCCAACTGGCCCCCTGGTGGTAAAGTTTGAGGACCCCTGCTGTAGGTAGACAAGGCTAGCCTCCTCTCCTCCCTGCCCTCAGTGAGGCACATTTCTACTTGAGGAAGAGAGGAGCACAGTTATTTCCACATGGGTCCTGAGATGGGCAGAATGAGAGCTTAGCCATTAGAGTCTGGGCTAAGGTCAGAAGATGGCAGAGCAGGGAGACAATGTCAGGAAACCATTGGTTTGCACCCTTACAGACTTCAGGTGCAAACTGAAGACTAGATATAGGCAAGCATGCAAGGCCCATGCCAAACATCCTTTCACCCCTGGCTGCCAGGGTGTGATGTGCAAATGTAGCCATTGCAGTGCTGCCTGGCACTCCTGCCCGGTCACTACACCTGACTGGTTCGGTGCCTTAAATGAGGTGAGTCCTGCAATTACCCCATGTTGGGAGTCAGCAGGCTTCTCATGTGATGGCTGTCCGTCACATGAGGTATATGCAGGCTGTGCATGAGCACCCCCACCAGTTCATGTCCATTGCTCTGTCACCCTCCTGCCCCCAGCTACAGGTCAATCACAGTCCTCGCACTTTACAAAGACTCTTCCCAGGCAGTTGCCCACACTGGCATCCTTGGTAAAGTGTGTCCAGAAGAAGATGCTCCCTCTGGCCCTGGCACTGGTACCCACACTGCTGCCCTCCATGTGCCAGGCTGCTGAGGGGAAGCAGTCCTGGCAGTGCATGGGAGGAGGAGCATCTGGCACATGTACAGCAAGGGAGGGAGGAGAGCTGTGTGTGTGTGGGGGGGGGGGTGCTTATGCATTACTAGGAAGTGTGGCAGCAGCAGGAGGTGACATTCTGTTGCTCCTGCAGAACAACCTTACTACTCTAACAAGATGACAGTGGATCCATGGGGGAGGGAGGGGGGTGACAGCTGGCTGAGAACATGGCCAGGGGAGCATGTGGGCCAGTGGGGAAGAGGTCAGCAGGGTGGACAGGAGCAGTACACCCTGGGATTGATTCCCAGCCGCAGGTGCTCATGGGATACATGCTGCCATTTGGAGGCAAGATAGAGGTACATGGAAACTACTAATTAGTAGATACCACTCAAATTTAAGTTTGATGCCCTTGTCATGGTCAGATCACTTCCTCATAAGGTTTGAGCTCGAGAGCGGCCTTTCCCTCTGTAAGGGTGCGGACCAGATTGTATTGGTCTGCCCCCGGAGCCGGATGGATCCTGATGGATTCCTGGACGCTCTGGGGGATTTTCCGGTTGACAAGCCTGGTGATCCTGTTGATGCCCTGGTTGAACTGTGGAATGAGGAGATTACCAGGGCTATAGACACGATCGCTCCCAAGCGTGCTCTCCCACCTGGCAGAGCCCATTCATCTCCTTGCTATACACCTGAATTACGGGCGATGAAGCAGGTTGGGAGATGTCTAGAGCGTAGGTGGAGGAGATCACGGGGTGATTCTGATTGAACACACTTGAGAGCCCATTATTGGGCCTATGCTGTGACGGTGAGGATGGCGAAGAAGAAATTCTTCTCTGTTTCCATTGCCTCCTCACAATGCCGTCCAGAAGAGCTCTTTCGGATGGTGCAGGGGCTGTTATATCCAGGCCCGAAGAGAGATCTGGTGCCACCCTCGAAGGCCCGCTGTGATGACTTTGCCAAGCATTTTAGGGAGAAAATCACTCAGATTCGCCACAAGCTTGACTCTGCTATTGAATCAGATTTCACTGGGGAGTTGCCATTGATGCTATCGAGTCCACAATTAATGGATGAATTTCAGTTGTTGCGGCCTGATGATGTGGACAAGGTGCTTGGACAAGTACATCCTACCACTTGCTTACTAGACTCATGCCCATCTTGGCTACTTAAGAAAGCCAAGGACGGGATTGGGACCTGGATCCTGGAGGTGGTCAACACCTCTTTAAGAGACGGCTGGGTACCTGCCCCTTTAAAGGAGGCAGTAGTCTGGCCAGTCCTAAAGAAGGCATCCCTGGATCCAGAGGTGGCCACCAATTATAGACCGGTGGCCAACATCCCGTTCCTGGGCAAGGTACTAGAGCGGGTGGTGGTGGGACAACTCCAAGCACTCTTGGATGAAACTGATT
>NW_025335941.1:28833151-29094547 GCF_004798865.1 Varanus komodoensis
TGGATTCTGGGTGTTTATGTGACTTCTCAACCTGGACAGATAAAGGCAGGTTGCTTACTTGTAACTGTCGTTCTTTGAGTGGTCCTCTGTGCATTCACACATTATGGGTGCGGTGCCTGCAGCCAGGAAAAATTCAAAGCTTTAACAGATTTTGGTGGGAACTTCGCACCCCTCCCCCACTATACTATAAAGGGCAGAGCGCCCACCATTTCCCCCAGTCTCATGGAGACAGTCTGATCGCCCCCTGGTGGATAAGCAGTTAGCATGAGGTGCCACCAGTGAAAACAAAGTAAAGAAGGAGCACTGTAATGAATGAATATAAATGTATATACATATAGTAGTCGCACAGAAGGAGAAAACCTTTGTGAACCCAATCACCAACACTGAGTGGGGCCGGCGGGGTGGGTTGTGTGAATGCACAGATGACCACTCGAAGGACAGTTACAGGTAAGCAACCTGTCTTTCTTCGTCGTGGTCTCTGTGCATCACACATTATGGGTGACTAGTAAGCTTACCAACTGGAGGCGGGACGGTGTCGTCAGTGGAGAATTGAAGACAGGACAGCACAACCAAAGGAGCAGTCCTGTTTGGCATGGACGTTAAGTCTATAATATCTGGTGAATGTGCAAGGAGTCATCCAGGTTGCTTCCTTGCAGATGTCAGGCAATGGAATGCCAGCAGAAAAAGCCGAAGAGGCTGCCACAACTCTGGTAGAATGGACCTTAAGTATGACAGGGAGTTCTAGCTTAGACAGCTGATATGTCAGTTCGATGGTTTGGATGATCCATTTGGACAGTCTTTGTGAGCCCTTATCGTGTTCCGAGTACTTAATGAAAAGGTGTTTGGTCTTTCTGAAGTTCTCTGTATGGGACCGATAGAAAGCCAGGCAATGGCGTACATCGAGATAATGGAGAGATTTCTCTATCGGTGTCGAGGGCAAAGGGAAGAAGGCTGGTAGGACAATGTTCTGATTAATGTGAAAAGGTGTAGCAACCTTAGGAAGGAATGCAGGATCAGTCCGAAGAACGACCTTCTCCTTATGAAAGTTGAGGTAAAGAGGGTCAACACGAAGAGCACAGTTCACTCGCCCTCCTAGCCGAAATGATGGCGACAAGAAAGGCAGTTTCCCAGGAAAACAAACGTAAGTCAGTGGTTGCTAAAAGTTTGAAAGGAGCTATGGTAAGAGCTTGCAATACAACAGATAGGCTCCATGTTGGTACCACTGACTGAACTGGAGACTGGAGATTTTGTAATCCTTTCAGGAAACGACGGACAAGAACATGAGAGAAAACAGAGGAGCCGGATATAAGACCATGAAAGTGAGAGATTGCAGCAATGTACACCTTAATAGAAGTAGGTTTAAGTCCGTGCTGGTGCAAAGAGAGTAGAAAAAGTAAAATATTGTCAATCGAAGCCAAATGAGACAGAAAATGGTTGCTTGCTGCGAAGATGGTAAAATGCTTCCATTTAGCCTAGTAGCAGCGGTGGGTCGTCAGTCGTAGAGCAGATTGGAGAATGAATTCAATATTCAGGTGAAGGAGGTTAGAATTCAATATGGGGCATGTAGGCTCTGTCGGTACTGAAGATCGTGTCGATACCGAGGATTGTACCAGGGTCGTCGGGACCGATCAGGTTGTCGGTACCGAAGTAGAGGAGGAAGCAGTAGTCACTGAATGAGCCACGTGGTGAGGTTGAAAGAATCAAGATCGGGATGGTGAATTGCCCCATTTTCTTGTGTAATGAGATGCAGAACCCGTGGGAGACAAATGAAGGTTTGCCAGGAGAGGTCGAGGATGGTCAGAAACCAAGGTTGGCGAGGCCACCATGGCATTCTAAGAATTCCCTGGGCTTTGTCTTGAACAATTTTTGCCAGGGGGTCTTTGTGATTAGTGGGATTGGGGGGAACGTGTAGGAAAACATGTTCATCCAACTCACCATCAGAGCATCTCCCAGCGAATTCGGGCCCACGCCTGCCCAGGAGCAATAATCTGTGCACACTGAATTGGCCACCGTAGCAAACAGATCTATGGTCGGGATGCCCCAGCACTGAAAAATGCTGTTGCAAATCTGTCGGTCCAACTCCCACTCATGAGTTGTGGACATCCGCCTGCTGAGGGCATCAGCTTCTTCATTGTCTACATCAGCGAGATGAACCACTAGTAGGGTAATCCCTCTGGGGATACACCAGTCCCATATTTGCAGTGCAAGGTGAGCCAACGGTATCAATTTCGTACCACCGTGCTTGTTGATATAAAATACAGTCATGACATTGTCCGAAGCTACTTGAACACCTCGGTCCCGGAGGGTGGATTTGAAGGATCGAAGAGCTTTGAAAACCACAAGTAGCTCCAGGTAATTGATGTGCCTGGACTTCTCGTGACCTTGCCAGGTGCCATGAGTATGTAGGCTGGCACAATGAGCACCCCATCCCATAAGGGAGGCATTGGTGTAGAGAGTCAGTGACGGTTGTGGCTGGTGGAATGGGACTCCTATGGAAAGATTGTCTTTGTTCGTTCACCAAGTCAGGGTCTGACAAAAGCAGATGGTAGCAAAGGACAGTTTGGAGAGTCGTGTTGCAGATGGAAGAGGCTGTTGAACCACGGTTTCAGGGGTTGCATTTGACGTCTGGCGTTGGGTACAATGGCAACTGTGGAGGCCATGTGTCTGAGTAGCTTCTGTATGGAGAGCGCAGGAGTAGGTCGGCCAACATGGATGCGATGAATCAACCATTGAAGCTTGTCCACTCGAGCCTTTGGTAAGAACGCCCTGGCTTGGATCGAGTCAAGACGTGCTCTGATGAAGTTGATGACCTGTGAGGGAATGAGGCAGGATTTTTTGATATTAATACAAAGTCTGAGTTCGTCTAAGAGTCTACACGTAGTATCAATGGCTGTGAGTAAGTTCTCTCAGGATGAGGAGACAATCAACCAATCATCCAGGTAGGGATATATTTGGACACCTTGTAACCGAAGGTGGGCACAGACAGGTGCCATACATTTTGTGAAGACTCGTGGAGCAGTAGTGAATCCAAATGGGAGAACATTATACTCAAAAATGTTGGAGTCAACAGTGAACCGAAGGAGTCACCTGTGAGACGGATGGATGCGAATATGGAAATATACATTCTTCAAGTCCAGGGAAGTGAACCAATCTTCTCTCCTGAGCAATGGAAGGATATTCTGAAGGTCATCCAAAATTTCTTAGTCTTGATGAACTTGTTAATGCCACATAGATCAAGTGTCAGACATAGAGCACCGTCCCATTTCAGGACCATAAAATATCTTGAGTAGAAACCATGAAGCCCCTCTGAGCGAGAGATCTGACGAATCGTTCCTTTACAAAGTAGCTGGGAAACTTCGTCTCTTAGGACTGTCGATGGAGAAGTGTAACGAATCGGTCCAGAAGGAGGCACGGTATCAAACTTGATTTTATATCCGTGCTCAATGATAGAAAGTACCCACTTATCAGATGTGATGGACTCCCAAATGGGAAGTCAGCCTTGCAGTCAGTCCCCAGAAGGGAGGAGGGAAGGTGGGTGAAGAGAGCGAAGATCAGCCCCTGTGTCTCGTCAACGCTGTCACTTGTCATTGGGTTGACGGCGTTGGCCCTGCTGGAAATGGGTGGTAGGCTGGCCTCGGTTATGCTGTTGACGAGGCTGATACTGCTGGCGAGGCAGGTAACGCTGGTAAGGTTGATACCAATAGTATTGAGATTGTGGCCACTTACGTCGATTCGCGTTCGGTATCTCCATCTTCCAAGCAGTGGCTCGAGCATTGTAAATATGCTCGAGCTTGTGGTCCGTGCAACCATTGAAAAGACGGGACCCATCAAAAGGCATGCCTTCGATGTGCCTCTTCATCTTGTCCAGGAAATTGGAGGAGTGTAGCCACGCGTGTTGGTGTAAGGCGATGGATCCGATGAGTGCCAGGGATTCGCAATGTACATGATGCTGCGCTGTACTGAGTTGTTGTATGGCTAGCTACATAGACTCACAGATGAAAACACAGGCCAGGTCGCGTTGTTGTTCCAGGATGGTAGAGGTGATGGATTCCAGCCTCTGCATCAGGAAGTACTGATACCTGGCCATTGTTGCCTCGTGATTTGATATCCGCAAGCCCAGCCCCATAACCGTGTAAATATGGCATGACATCAAGTCTATCTTCTGGCCCTCATTGTCTCACGGAGTCGAGTGTTCCTTATTATCTCGACCCTGCAATGACTCAATGACTATTGAATTAGGTTTGGAGTGCTTGAGTAAGAATGGAATGTCCTGCTCTCTAACCTTATACATGGACTCGTATCGCTGAGACATTGGATGCGGCTGGCTCAGAAACTCCCAGGTGTCCATCATAGCCTGGCAAAGAGTCGTTATCAAGGGGATGGAGATGGTGGATGACTGTTCCTTACGAACGATGTTGTAGGAGTGATTGTCATTGGGGTTTGCCCGATGCTCTACTTCGATCTCCAATGACCTTGCAAGGCGAGCCATGAGCTCTCCAAACGTAGAGTATGACTCTTCTGGAGACCCAGATCCCTGGGTCAAAATGATGGCATCAGAAGAGGTGGAAACCTGATCCGAGTCCTCAGAGTCCAAGTGATAGTGGTAAGGTGGACTAGAGGACAAGCCGGCCGGAGACAGAGGAGGGCGGGAGGTTGCAGCCACCGAGGTGGAAGGTGCTTTCGCCCAGAATGGACGAGAGCAATGCCTGCGCACCGAAGGCATGAGATAGTAGCCGTACGGTGGAGGGTAGTCCCAATGATAGGACTGAGATGGATCGAACCCTCCATACGGCATCGGGACCCAGCTCCTGGAGGACTGCCCCGAGACACGCTGGTGGTGACGCGCGTCAGATGGAGGCGGAGGCAATGCCTCTGGTGACGATGGCATTGAAGTAGGCGAGTAAGCTGGTGGATGACCTGGTTGAGATTGGGGAGGTGAATCCCGTATCTTGGTGTCCAACATCGATCTGCGGAGCACTGCCTTGGAGCGATCCAAAGCCAAAGGAGCCAACTATGAGGGGATCCAGGTGGTGTAACTTGCATGAGGGCCTGAGCGGTCAGATCCAAAGGGGTCGGGACTGATGGGGCGGTCAAACCTGAGTCCCTGCGAGGCTCCTGGGCAAGCTTGCGCTGCTTGTGTACAGCTTGTCGGCTTTAGTCTTCTTAGACTTTTTCAAAGCCGATGGATCCTCCAGCCCGGTGTGCTTCCGTTTCTCCTTTTGTTTCTGGAAGGAGGAATGGGAGGAGCGAGTGGTCTCCTTGGAAGCAGTCCCCTCGGATGGTGGGTGAGGGGAGGACACTATGGGCGGGCCCGTGGAAGAGGCCTGAGAGGCAAGCTTGTCAGAGGCAATGAGGGCCTGATCTCAAAGGATCTTCCTCAGTCGATTTTCCCAATTCTTGTGGGCCTGTTTGGTAAACATCTGACAATGGCCGCATTTGTCAGTTCGATGTCCTTCTCCAAGACAGAGAAGGCATAGCTCGTGTGGATCTGTAGGAGACATTTTGGTCCCACATTTCAAGCACTTTTGAAAAGCCGCATGCTGAGCCATCGAGAAGAAATGGATAGCGAACGGGAGAATAAGAGTCAAAGAAGATAATAAGAAAGAAGTATACCTATTTTTTTTTTGTGGGGGGGGGTGGGAGGAAGGGGAAAGAGAAAGAAGTGCTTCAACAGGGAAGGAAGGGATCTTTGAACTTGGAAAGGATTTCTAACAAGAAGAACAATAAGAATTAGCAACAAGAACAATGAGGAAAATGCAATAGAATAGGGAGTAATGAACGACTCGAGGCAAAGTGATTGGCAGTTGAAAGAAGACTGAGGAAAATGGCGGGCGCTCCGCCCTTTATAGTATAGTGGGGGAGGGGTGCAGAGTTCCCACTAAAATCCATTAAAGCTTTGAATTTTTCCTGGCTGCAGGCACTGCGCAGGTGCAGCACCCATAATGTGTGATGCACAGAGACCATGACGAAGAATCTAAGATTCTCCCATGGATTGTTGGCAGCCTATTAGAACCTGGCTTTGCTAAGAGGCATCAGAATATCAGGATGCTAAAGGGCCACAACTGAGAATGAATGAACAGTGTAGCTGTAAGAATTGGGTTCATGAATGAGGCAGTGCTGTCAAGACTCAAGAAGTCATAGAACAAGCTGAGTTGGCTATCAAGGAGATACAGGATGTAATAGGAGGGAGGATGGTATTTTAACAGTAATGGCCAGGTACCCCAATGTTGAAAGCAGTGGTTCCCAACCTTTTCTATGCCCTGCACTCCTATAAAATATTTGATTTATGTTTGCACTCCCTACAAAAGTAATAATGCATTTGAAGATGAAGAAGTGAAATCTCTAATTTTTGAACTACAAATTGAACTACATAGAGTACTGTGGATGAACAAACTGAACTCAGAAAATAAGCTTTTAACTCAGTGCATATAATTCAAATATAAATTAAGCAATTAAAAATTGTAAACAGTAACAGTAACAATCACAATTGTGAACATAAAATTCAATGACTATATCGTTCCTGCTCCTCATTCACAATTTTGTCAAAACATGGAACTGTCTTGCTAATTGTGATCTCCAAGTCTGCCTGTGGATTCAGGCAATTCCCAGATTTTATCTTGTTTGACAAAAGAGAACTGAATTCAAATGCAAGCAAAATAATAATAATTTTATTACTGGAGTAATTTTTGGCAAAAAATACAATTTGCCAATTTGGCAAATGGTGACACAACCTTCCTCTTTGTCACACTCCCTGAAATACCATCTTGCACCCACTGGGGATGTGGGCACTCCAGGTTGGGAACCCCTGGTCTAAAGTCTGCTCAATAGTCAATACAGTCACAGAACAGACATACAAACAAAGCCCCAAAGTGGCAACAATTTACACAGTGCTTTCCATGACTAGAACACACATGAATGAAAAAATGCACAATATCCACAAGTGATTGTTGAACAGAGTAGGAAATGAACAGTATACAATATATGATAAAGCTTATACATTAATACATACGTATATCATGACTGTTCCTGAGTTATTTAAGCCAAGGATTGTTTGGGCCAAGACACAGTGAGTGTACACACTACTTCCTGCATGTTAATTGCTGCTGCTTTCAATCATGTGACAAGTCATTGTTAATCACTAGCAGCACAATACTGTGCAAGTGTCCTCAGTGGTCCAATTACTTCCAAGTAGGTATATTTAGATTTGCAGCCTGAAATACATATTCTGACAAAATACTTATGTTTCTCCTGCACAGCAGTTTTCTAATATTTGTGGGAAATGCTAACTGTATGAATCAGGGTGCCTTCATGAGACACCAATTTTATGAGGAATATTTCGTACATTTGTCATTTGAATGAAAAACTTAACATAAGAATGTCAGTTCATTTAAAAATAGCTCTTCTGCTTTCAATTCCACAAGGAAAATGCTCAGAGTAATTTGCAAAAATGTCCTTGCTGTGGATAGTCTTCATTTAGATTATTCCAAACAGGGGGATATTAATAGTAACTTCAACCTTTCATACTAAGACTCCAGCTGAAATGGCACTTGCTCCATTATATGGGCTTATCTTTTTCAACCAGTAATAGTCTTTTTTGCTTCTAGGCTGCTGGATTATACAACATAGATGCAGTGCAAGCAATGGCCTTTGATGGCTGTTATCATGAACCAGACACAGACATGGACCTCCCCACTTTTCCAGTCCATTCAGAAGAGAGTTCGATGCGAGGGAGAGCGCCCAGCATCACAAAACTAGAAACAACTCGCATTAAGAGGAAGAGATCCCTACGAGGGAATGTGGGCCGGATTATTTTGCAGAACAATCATGTCATTGATACATATTCCAGGATTATATTTCCTACTGTATACATCGTGTTCAACTTGTTTTACTGGGGTTTGTATATATGAATGGACTATAACAGATATATATTTAATCTGAGGACACCAGAAGGGTATGCCTTGCTAAATCATGCATCAATCAGTTTATGAGATGATTCAGTCTGAAGAGATTCTAGTAACAATCAGATACTGTTTTTCTCCTGGTCTGTTATATATTTTTTCTCATGGACTGCTCAATGAGAAGAAAAACTCAGTTCTTCGGGGTTTCTTATGCTACCTATGTTTTTATTTCTAAATGATAGCAAGTGGTTTTAACTGATTTTCATGGCAATACTATGATGTGTCTACTTTGTTGCGCAATACATAGGATGGGCAGTTATGGGGCTTTCCATCATGCTTCTGAGTAGTTTACAGAACAAATTTAAAGCTACTAAGAGTGATTACATATTAACGTAAAGCATGCAGTAGCTTATCCTCTTCTGCTTGTTTCCTCCCTCTACCCGCATGAGTGACCCAGACAAATGTGACAAAATAAGCACCTTTTCCCCCTATCTCTCCAAATTATCCTTCACTTACCTTATTGAAGTTCCAGAGTATTTCATATATTTATGGGAAGACTTTGTCCTTGGATTATTGCCTAGGAAAGAATTCTGCTTGTCAAGTGGATTAAAGACTGTGATTTGAATGGAAGCTGACAAGGAGCCAGTCAGACATGATGCTGGAGTTCCTAGCCAGGATTAATGCTCTGTCTCCCCGCTGCCGTGCGATGGCCACAGTCCACATCATCATATTTCTGCATTTTATAGTTCTTAAGAGTGTGGGAGATTCCTCTGACCATAGATCTTCTATATCATATTTTGTTTGGCCCTGGCCTATGATATATCAGCAGAGACAGAAAAAAAGCATTCTATCACTCATCTGGAGATGTATATAAACAACACAGAGCAGTAGTTTTAAATTTAGGTTTTTGTTAACTGAGAGTCACAACAGGAAAGAAGCTCTGTTGAAAATAATGTCTGAAATAGTAAACAATATAAATAAATGCTAATCTGTCCTATAGGGCAAACACTGAATTAATGCAAACAAATTGCATTTAATGCTCTTTTTTTTGGGTGAGGGGATATTGGCAGCCAGTACAAATCACTTTATAGATAAATTCTATGCATATTTGCTAAAAACACACAAAAAGAGTCCTGTAGTTTTGGTGGAACATCATACTAGAAACGTTTGCGTAGGACTATACCCAAACTATGCAGCTATACTAACACAGCCACAAAAGGCTGTGAGTTGGAGCAGAGGAACACTTGTGAGATATGGAGGGGGGGGCACTCTTTTTCTTCTGTCTTTTTTCATTGCAGATCATCAGCCAACTATTTTTTCAGAGTGGAAAAATATTTCAGGAAATTACTTGTACATGTATGTCCGGTTTTCTAACCTGGAACACACTCCTATAAGGTAAATTGATAGGCTCCAAGAATAAGTTGCTACTTTATAAAGTGAACATAGAGGTTGCATACCAAGACTGGGAAACAGTCTTGAAGAGAAAGGGCATCAGTCAATAATGGCATGGAAAATATATTCCAGAGCATGTGAAGCCTGAAAGAGTTGAAGGAAGAGTTTTGCTTTTGTTCATTTAAAGAATTGTGCATCTCTGCCTTTGTTTCTATACTTCTTTAAATGCCATGCCAGGATTTTGATTGAACTTGCTTTTGGAACAAGTCCCAAATCCCATGCAAATTATTTTTAACATATATCCATCATTACAAAATTTCACCAAACTGTGACTATTCTTGCCATTACCACCATATTACAAACACTGGAGCATGTCCATTCATCATTCATTGTAATAGAATGACTCTAGAGAAAATGGTTTATCATTTGATGTTTTAGAATTTGTATATTTTGCAGTTTGATAAGCAAAATGTTAATATCTGTTGATAAACTATCAGAATTACATGCCAGCAGTAAATTAAAATGAAAGAGGTGTTTTTAAGAAGGCATTATTGGATATGTGTGTGTGTGTGTGTGTGTGTGTGTATTCTCTTTTATGATGGAAAGCAGGATTGGTTTTCCAGTTTAGAAAAGACTTGCTGGTTGAAAAGGTGTTGTTACACAGACCTCATGCAAGTGGCAGGAAGTTCCAAGACTGAATACACACCTAGTTTGATTTCCATTGAATGAAGGGATTATCTACTGTTTACATCATTTTAATTGTGAAGTTTATTTACAAATAAACTAAGCACAGGCACAACAGTGAAGTCTATTGTCCAGCACCTGATCTTCAGAAGGAGTCCCCAGAAGAGTTTTCCAGAGCTCAAAAGTACTTTCTACCCCTTTCTCTGTCCCACTCAGTTCCTGCAGCTTCTATGGCTTCTGTTGCACAAATTTTTACTACATTGCTCTTAGCTTGTAGATGTTGTTGTACTTTTGCCAAAATGGCTCTTCTCTAGCAGAGGAGCCTATATCTATTATACGGATTTCTTAAGAATTTCCTTGACAAAAGCCAGTGCAACTTTATCACGGGCTATCACAGATGTTTGAAGCTGTTCTTCTGGTTCAAAGCCCCAATCTCACTTAACAGCTTCCTTCATGCTAAAAAAAGAGAGACATCAGCATTCATTTGGTTTTGGTGTTTTCTCGATAGTTTTTGCACTTAAAGGTTGATTTATGTTTGGAAGTCCTGTGCAGATGTTTTGATCTGTATCTCACAAGGAGTCCAGAGTGCTCATCACTACAGCTATCTCAAAGATGGCCAGTATAACAAATCTAAACAAATCTTCATTAAAGCTCATCAAATTTCCATAATCTACACGTGTTGTGTAGGAAATCAATGTACCTAGATTTATAAAATGCACACAAAACTGTCAATGGTTCACATGTGTGTGTTTTAGGTTTCCTACGTTTAGTTTCTATTTTGCATTTATTTATATTCTCCCTCTGCTGTTACTCCTGCCCAACTCAAATTTTTATCTACAGCTCTAGTTTCAGCATAAGTAGAAGCAGGTAGATGTGCAGCAACATGTTCCTGGCCTAGCCCCAAAACAGTATCTCAGCAACAACGATGGGTCACCAGCAGTTCTTGCCAGAATGGACTTCCTCAACCAGGTTGCCTCTAGGCATGTTGGAATTCAAATCCTACAAAACCCCAGTGGGAAACGTAGCCCATCAAATCTGAGAGGTCCAGGTTGGGGAAGGCTGAATCAAAACCTAGTACGAACGAAAGAATCCAGGCCTTTTAATTCTCCACTGTTTTGCAGAGCTTGGTGGGTGGGGGTGCAGAGAGAAGAGGGTGGAAACTTCTCGGCTGAGCAGCAAGACAAGGCCTCTGATTGGAAGTGCTTCGTACTTTCAATTTCATCATTTCAAGCTGAATGAAGCTGAATGGAACCATTCCCACTTCCTTATCTTCAGGCTGGTTACCTGCCCTCCACCGCTGCTTTTGCAAAGCTCTTCCATTTAGGTAGCAATTCAGCTAGTGCAGCACTCTCCTCCCGCCCCGCGCAGCCTGGAGGGGACGAGACACGGCCAGAGCTTTCAGCGTGTGACATACACACGAGCCTGTGAGGCGCCGGTTCGTCATGTTTATGCTGGTTACCGGGAAAGCTCAAGCGCCTCCGAGCCCATTTGGTGGGCGGGCCAAAGGCACCTCGCTCAATAGGAAGACGAGGAGAAGTATCAGCGTCTCTTCCGCCCCGCCCCTCATAGGAAACGCGCCGAGCAAAGCTGCAGCCCACGTGTCATTCCCGGGGCCGAGGGAGCGCTGAAGCCTCGGCAGGTCGGTATAAAGCGCGTACGGAGAGCAAGGAGCGGTAGCAGGTGCTGTCTGTTCGGCCTTCCGGAAAGCAGCGGAGCCTCTTCGAGAATTCATGCTGTAGCAAACCCCCACCCCAAAAGGCCCCATGTCAGCATTTCCCGAGTCCGTGCCCTCAAAATACCTTAGTCTGCAGCTCCTAGGGAATTATGGAGTGGTGTAACACCGTGTATCCACCGGGGACTTTTCCGCGCCACCCCCGCCCCGCGGCCTTCTTTTGGAAACGCGCTCGCCCTTTTCTTTTCCTTCCTTCCTTCACGAAAAAGCGCTGCTAACCTCGCTTGCTCTTTGGGCTGGGCGGCTATCCGAGCAGCGCAACCTCAGAGCAACTTGGTCTCTTCAGACAGCCAGACCCGGCTGCTAATGCATCTCCAAGCCCTGCCCCTTGCAGCAGTCTCCTTCGTCCGTCTCTCGACGTGGTGCGAATCCAGGACGTTCCCCCAGAGTCTAGTCCTTGTTCAGGAAAAAGAACTAGGACTCGAACCTCCCACGCTGCCTGGTTCTCTGTCGGTTCCTTCTCGGCGCGTTTAAACTGCAGCCCTCCCCTTTTCCTAGGAAGAACCCGGGTTTTGTGGCGCCCTCTTCTTGTCGGTTTCTTGAAGTGGGTGTGAGTGGGCTTCCCGGATGTTACTCGTTTTGAGGGGTGGACCTTACGTTGCGGAGTCCGGGCTGAAGTTATGAATGCTTCCAGTAAGCGCGTGCATTCATGCTAAATGTTTGTACCCAAAGTGCTTTTGCTGCTCTTGCGGGGTCCGCATTGGCTTGCGGTGGGGGAGGGGGGTGAGCAGAAGGAGGCCCCTCTTCGGTTTGGGGACAGAAGACTTGCCTCTTCTTGCAGGCCATCTAGGTAGGAGGATCTGTGCTAAGGGAAGGAACTTGGTCTTGCAAGGCTGTTGTAAAGTTTCTCGAGACCATATGCATGAGGTGCATAGTTTGAAAAGTGAGCGTCTTGCTGTAACAAGTAGCTTGGAACTGAGCCCATCAAGGTTTTTCTAGGCCCCTTCAGTTCGTTCAGTTGATTATGATCAATGATTTGGATTTTCATGAAGATGGACATCTTTCTTACGAAAAGAAGGTGCAGGTTTTGGGTCTTCGCTCTGGAAAGCCCATGTCTCCTGCCATGTCTACCACCCTCCACTTAATACCTGTCTTGTCCCTAGCATTCCTTGCCCCCAGCCCCACCACAGCTGCCTGGGAAACACTGTTCCAACAACTGACCAGAAGACTTTCCCAGGCAGATGCCCACATGCGCTGCCTCTGTCCCTTGCTCTGGTACCTGTGCTGATGCCCCGTATGTGCCTGGCTGTTGGAGAAAGCCAAGGCCTGGCAGCATGTGCAAGTACTGCACATGGGGAATTTTGGACATATGTGCTGTGAGGGGGGGGATGTGTGCGCGCGCGTCTTGTGCACTTGTGCATTGGTGCAGAGCAAGGCCATAGCGTGGTGTGCTGTAGTGCTACTCTAGAGCAACAATGCTGCTCCACTAAATAAGCAGTTGCCTTGCTGAGCAGCAGGCAAAACAAAATGACAAAACAAAACAGGCAGCTGATTGAGGTCATACCCGGGGGAGTGTATGGGACAATGAGAGGCAGGAGTAGTCATGCTGGGATTGATTTTCAGCTGTGGGGGTTAATGGGATATGTGCCACCAGATGGGAGAAGGTGGAAATTGCTCATGCTTGGAAACCATGAGGACTCAAGGTAGGATACCATGTCAGGTGGTTACTGTGTGGTCTGTGTTAGTGTTATGTGTGAATGCGGTCGATGTGTATTGTTTGAAGGCTGAGCACTTCACTAGAGTTAAGTAGGTGCAAATCTCGTCAGTGTGTGGATGAGAGATCACCTGGAAATCTTCCATGTTGGAAGAGTGGCAAACTATACACACAAATGCTAAGCACGTCATGATTTTGGAAAAGGTCATTCCAAAACAGCCATTTTCCTCAGCACTGTATTGCTTGTTTTAAAGCACCCAGCTTCAGAAGTCTGTTGATATACCCAGCCTCCCAGTTACGAACATCTGAGTAAGAACAACTTATAAACAAGCAAACCCAAAAGTCCTGCCTTGTCCTCGAGCAACTGGGCACGCAGGGTCATTGGTTCGTGAGGAGTGGAAGGAAGGAAGGGGGGAAAGGGAAGGAGGAGGGAAAAAGTGGCAGTGGGGAAGTTGGAACTAGTTCCGCAGCTGTGGTGAGACTGCAGCATATCCAAGCCAGTGTGGTTTGGATCATGTGATGTTAGTGTTGCCTTCTGTAACTTTGTATTGTATTTGGTTTGTAAACTTGCCTCCAAAGTGCAAATCCAGTGCAAGCACAGGCGATGTATCAATGAAAAGATAACCAATCACAGTCCAAACTAAAGTGGAAAAAATAAAGTGATCCGAGAAAGATGAGACGCTATCGTCGTTTGGAAAGAATTAGGCTTTAGTCTTTCAAAAATCAGATTCTCTCCAGTACCTGTAATTACTTTATTATTACTGTATTGTCATTTTAAAGATGTTTTAGTGTACGTGGAAGTGTTTCTTAATTGTTTTATATGCTTTTTATATGATCTGACTTGCATACATATTTGACTTAAGGATGAACTCAGGAATGGAAGTTGTTCTTAACCTGGGGACCAGATCTACTTTTCTTAACCTTTTCAGTGTTTTAATTTGACTGCTCTCAAACTGTGATGAATGCATCCTTGGTCCTTCCCCCCTGAGACCATTGCATGTTTGCATCTGCCTTTTTTGTGAGCATTGTTTTTGCACAGTTCTTAAGTGGGTTTAAACAGGAAAGATGATGGTGGTACATGGTACAACATGGTACATGCTGTTAATTTCTTTGTTACTTACGCAGGACCATGCCCAAGAAAGGTGGGAGACTGGCTGGAACAGAAATGGCACACCATTTATCAAGTAAACAAGCAAAAATGGAAGCAGCCTGCCCTTCACTTTGGAAATGTGACAAACCTGAGAGCTTATTTGAATGTTTGATCTCTCCTATCAAACAGGATGAATTTTTCAGGGAATACTGGGAGCAGAAGCCACTGCTGCTTCAGAGAGATGACCCCTCTGTGGCAGTGTATCATCAATCTCTATTTCACTTAACTGATTTGAAGGACATAGTCAAACATGGGTTATATTATGGAAAAGACATTAATACTTGCAAATGCATCAATGGAGAAAAGAAGATTTTTAACAAGAATGGCAAAGTCAGCTATGTACAACTGATGAAAGACTTTGATCAGAAGAAAGCTACGATACAATTTCACCAACCCCAGAGATTTAAGGTAAGATTGAGCAGTTGTCTGGTATATGTGGTTGCTTTTGCATTTGTATAATCTTAGATTGACCCAGACGTACAATTAACAAGGATTTAGAGAGCGGACCATGGAATTATGTCTACTTGTCCTTTTCCTGGGTTTAGTGCTGCATACAGCTGTTGCAAACCTGGACTGAAAAGTGTTCAGGAGTGCTTTTAAAATGACTTGAAAACCACAGATCACTCAGTTTTTAAATTATGTTGTATGTCAGTGCTACTTGGTACAGTTATTTCTGTACTGATTACATGGGAATTAGAACATTGAATTTAACTGCTATGACTGGGATAGTAATGTAGTTTTTCTGGGAAATTTTGAGTTGGAAAATTTTTTTACATAACTTTGATCAGGATAGTTTACATTAGAAAAGTTAAAGTTTGTACTGTAAAAATTTCTGGTGCCCTAGAACAGAAGAAGGCAAAAGTGGGAGGGCCGAGTTCATTTTGGCAGACATCAAGAAAGGTCCATTGGTGCCCATGGATGCCACATTGACTACCCTTTCCCTTGAGAATGATCAAATTTGTTATGTTTATTTTACTTGTACAGCGAAACTACAGAAAGTACTCCATGTTGTTTTGTTCCAGTACACCACAAGCATTTGACCGGATATATTTAAGAGGAAAAAACTGAAATGTACTCAATGTGACTTTAATGTTTTAATATGTAGAAATTTTCTTAGAAGCGTAAAGACAATAGTGAATATTTCCCTTATGATGTTTAAATTTAAAGGAAAAAGCTATGGAAAGCTGTTGACACACCTAATGCTTTTTAGCATGGCAAAAAAGTTTGCATGGTATGTTGACAACCACTCATTTACAACTTTGAAACTGCCAGACTTGTATAATACTGTAATTGACATCCAATCCATGTTCATTTTTGTTTATTATATTTATATTCCATCTTTTTCCTTTCTTTTTTTAAATAAGTTTTATTTGAGAAATTATAATCCTAAAAAACAAAAAGAAAACTACCAACAACATCCATCATCAAAAACATCGAGCCCGCTGGATCAGCCCCCACACCCTTCTTTTTCCATTTATGATAACTTATGTGACGTCCCGTTTCTCTAGCCAATAATAAAAAGGTTCCCAAGTTTGATAGAAATACCATCTTTTTCCTTTCAAAGAACTCAAGGCATATTACACAGTTTTCCTCCTCCTCCTCCTCCCAATCTTTTCTCAACAACAACCCTGTGAGGTAGGTTGGGCTGAGAGTCTGTGACTGGCCCAAAGTCACCCAGTTGGCTCCATGGCTGAGTGGAGACTAGAACCCAAATTGGCTAAGTCCCAGTTCTGTACTCTTAACCACTGTACCACACTGGCTGTCTAATTATAATAATTATTATAATGAGCTTTTGAAATTAGTAGTGATCCTCTTCTGTATGAATCGGTTGTTTCCAGGAGAATTCACCTACCTGGGATATATGATTACAGTTCAAAAGGGGAACCTACAATACAGCACTGTAGTGCGGAGGGTCCATGTCCAGTCATCCATGCTTTCTTCCAGGAAGCTGTGATAACTTTAAACAAAATCACTGTAGTAACTACTGTATCCGCAGGCTGTCTCTGCCTGATACCGAGTGATCTATCCCTTATCCTCTGTAGCCACATTCTGCCCCTCTCTCAGATCTCAGGAGAGGCTCAGCGGACTGTTGTGGGAAGGAGGGGCTGGAAAAACCTTATTGAGTGGGCATGCTCAGTAAAAATAACTTGATCAGAAGAGAAAACAAAGTGGACCCATAACTAGCTGAATATGATATTCTAGGAAGACAAAAGTCGTAGGGAACCTTTTCTCTGCTGAGGGCAGCTTGCAGATAATGGATGGTCTGTTTGTCTCCAATTCTGTGCCAGACCTCCTGTTTTACATTTTTGTCAACTTTCCCCCTGCTCTGGTTATTTCCTTTTCTCCCTGCTCAGCATGCTGCTGGGAGAGGGACAGATCACTTTTGCCAGAGTTGTAGAAGGCTTTCTCTACTTCCTTTTGTCATTCTGCCTGTTTTGGCTCCCCCCCACACCTCATTTTCCCTCCTCCTTACCAGAAGTCTGCATCATCTTGTTGATGGGGGCTTGCCCCTTCCATTGATCTGGCTGTTTCAGCTTTGTGTCTCCCTATTTTTTCCTTCTTTTTTCTTTACTTGTGGCTCCTTCCAGGTGCAGATCACACATCTTTATGGTAGATCTGGCTTTATGTTGTTGCTTGAAATGGCAAAAGGAAGATATATTGGCAGTCATCTTGAAATAATTGACCTGCAGTGGTAGCAAGAAGGAAACCCCTCTTGCATTTGATTTCTGTTGCCTTCTGGTCTGACTTATGGGCATGCCTTTTGAAAATGTAGCAGCTGTATGTATTAATATGGCAGCAAGCACCTTTCCCTTGATGCCTGTTGCACCTTTTGCAGTTTGACTCTTTTTATGCAGGTTGTTTGGATTTCTGAGTGATGTATGTATTTGGAATGCAAGTACGAAAAGTAAAGTGGCTGGGAGGAGAAAGGGCAATTGTCTTAGAATTGCTAACATTTTCTTTCTTTTTTTTTAAAGGATGAGCTCTGGAGAATCCAGGAAAAGTTGGAATGTTACTTTGGCTCATTGGTTGGGTCAAATATTTACATTACCCCTCCAGGTTCTCAAGGTCTGCCTCCACACTATGATGATGTTGAGGTAAGCGGGACCATAACTGCTCCTGGTCACAGGCATTTTCAAGGGGAGAAAAAAGTGACTTTGTGTCTGTCCACATAATGGATGGGTTGTGGATGTATGCAGGTGAATTTTGTTTTGAAATACAGCCCAGTACTTCAGATGTTACAAAGCTATGTCCATTACAAGAATAAATTAACATGTTCGCACCAGATATTTGTTCCTTGGTGGGCTTAGATAAAAGTCTGAGGAGCTATGCTGCATTTTTATAATTAATTGATTTGCGGTCCTTGCAGGTGTTTATCTTGCAGCTTGAAGGAGAGAAGCACTGGCGGCTGTACCAGCCCACTGTACATCTAGCTCAGGAATACAATGCTGAACCTGAGGAGAAAATTGGGACTCCAACACATGACTTCTTATTAAAGGTAGTTGTGCTGGGTGTATGTCTTTGCAGTCCAGAGTGCCTACACTAGAGGGAGACAAAGGTTTTATAGACTTTGGGATTGTAACTTCACTGCTTGTGGAAAAACTTGCTGTCCCCTCTAGAAGTTAAAAAGAGGGAATGCACATTGCTTAGCAAATTTTATTTCATCTTTTTTCACTCAATTTTTCCACATTCCTACAGACCTTTTCTGTATTAGGAGTATGAGAGGGGAATGGATGACATTTCTACCGTTGCTGCTTAATGCTGTGCTGCTATGTAGTTTTTATCTGCTGCTTTGGCTTTTTAAATTGCTACTGTATTCCAGTTATGAATGACTTAGTAAGCTGCTTTGAATCGTTTTGCTTTTGGATGGTAGAAGTAGAGAGGTGGCATATAAATTAGATGAGTTGGAAGAGTTTGGATTGCAGTGCTTCTGTTATAGTACAACTCCTCATTAAGTTGGTACATTCTCAGTATTTTTTTCCTTTATTTTTCAAGGATGACAGCATGTGTCCGTCACTTTTAATGTTCTTGCTTTCATTTCCTTCCAGCCAGGAGACTTGTTATATTTTCCAAGAGGTACCATTCATCAAGCTGATACCCCACCTGGGGTATCTCACTCAACCCATGTGACAATTAGTACCTATCAGAACAAGTAAGTGTGTACTGTGTGTAGTTGCATTGCCAGTGATTTTGAACTGAATGAATCTGCAAGCTAAAATGTTCTGCTTTGACTGAAATGGTGTAAAGTAATAGCCTAGATCAGGAATGGGCACCTTAAGGTTCCAAAGATGTTTTGACCTACAACTCCCATTTTCCTTGATCATTGGCTATGCTAGTTAAGGTTGTTGGTGAGTTATAGATCAAAGCATTTGACCAAAGTTGTCCAACCCTGGCTTAGATGAATTGGAAAAGAACAGCTCGCTTATTATACTTTAGGCCTTCATAGAGTAATTGTTAGTCCCCTGGTGCAGATTTGCAGCCTTGATGTTATTTGGCTTCGCCTCGCTTTTTCATGAATGGGTTGCTGTGGTATGTAGAGGGGTTTTTTTTTTTTATCAAATGTCTGCTGGGTAGGCTGCTTTCCATCTTGGAGAACCAGAACCTTGTCATGTTGATCCAGACTTGAGTAATGAGTGTGCTGTATGTGAGCCTGGCCTTGAAGATGACTTTGAAGCTGCAGTTAGTACAAGATACTACAGCCTGATCCTTGTTAAATGTCAGGCGATGGAAACATGTAACGTTTATTTTGCCAGCTCTAGTGATGTCTGCAACATGAAAATTTGTTGCTAGGAGGACCTTTCGTAGCCATAGCCCTGAAATAATTTTATGATCTCCTGTTACACTTTGGGAATAGTTCATACTTTTGTTTAAGAAAGGTAATTAAAACTGGCTTTTTTGGTTTTGTTCTTAGATTTATCTTAGTGTGTTAGCTTTGTAATTTTAAGATGCTCCCCCTTTTTTTGGTTTTGGTTTCTTGATTGCCCCTTTTTGCCAGTTATTAATGAAGTTCTGGGCATAAATATGTTTTCAGATGTTCCTCTGCAACATCAGGTTGTTTATAGTGATCCCCTAAGTCAAAAGTACATATATCAGGGCAGGCAATATTTGGGGTCTGGTTGGCATGTTTGGGAATTTGAAAAATTGCCCAAGGAGCCCCCACAAAATTAATACTGGATATGAGGGTACTCACAAAGGCAAGTAAGCGGCTCAAAAGACTAAACACAAGGCAGGGGTGGGGTTTGAGCCCCACCACACTTAAAAAATAAATAAAATCCCTTCAACACCCAGTTTGAGCACCAACAGAAGCCTATTTCACAGAAGGCAAACTCCCCACCCCAACACATTTTCCCCTTTCTCCCTTTCTCTCACACTCTGGGCACACAGGTCTCCCATAGAAATGGGGTCTCTGTCTCTCTCTGTAGGACTCAGACACACATGCATGCATTCTCATGAGCACGCAAGGTTCACCCCCCGCCCTCGCTCCCTCCCCCACACACACACCACCTATGCAGTATAATCTGCATACTCACTTTGCTTTGAAGCAATCCCAGCTGCGATTAAGACAATGCATTTATTGATCTTTTAAGAGTAGAAAGGGTAGGATATCTTGGCAGGCACCAAGAAATAATTCAGAGGGCACACTTGTACCCCCAGTGACCCATTGCCTACTCCAGACATATCCATGTATATTTGTCCTATTTAAAAACTTTCTTAGTTTAAATTCATCTGGATTTGACTGGTAGAAAGAATGGTGCAGCAGGTGGGTGTTTCACTTGACTCTCAAAGACAGTTTTTACAAAGATGCTCTGGATTGACTTGTTTGCTGGTCATTAATGGTTTTGTTTTGTCCTCTGCATGGCAGCTCTTGGAGAGATTTCTTATTGGATGTGGTTCCTGAACTTATTTTGGATACAGCAAAAGAAGATATTGAATTTCGGAAGAGCATTCCGAGGCAGTTACTGATGGTAAAGATACAAGCCTAAGGAAGCAGCAGTGCCTGGATGGTCCCTTGATCTCCACTAGGAGCTCTATTATATAATGTGCTTTATTGGGGTGGGGAGCGGGGAGACACAACAGTCTCATGTTTTAGTAGCAAATCTTAAAACTGTGTAGTTCCTTTTCACTGCTTTGTTATGAGTGAAGCCCATATGTGCTAAATCTTGATGTTCTTCCACATTTATTCAGTCATTTTACTTCATTTTTGTGACAAGGCCATAAAACAAGAACTATTTGAAAAGAAGCCAAAACCAGTCCTGAGAGAAAGTATAATATTCCTTTTGTTTTGAAATAATCAAAGTTTCTATGAATTGTAATCCCTTTAAGAAAGGTCCATGCAGAATTTTATTAGAGCACTGATTTTGTAGATGTCAGGTTACACTTTTATTACTGTGAGGGTGGAAAATGTTGAAGACTTATTAATAAGGAAGCATGTGTGAAAATGAAACCCAATGAATGCATTCCAATAGTGTGATTTCACAGTGTGGCACTTGGATTTATTCAGCTTGGTCCCCTGTGCCTTCCTGAAACTGTGTAAACAGGAAGGAGAGTTCATACGAATTCCGGCTCATTCCAGATATAAGCACCTGTTCAATTCTGTCTCAGCACGGTAGCTGAGATAGTATCTAAAATGCCTGGACAGTTTGGGGCCACTTTTTCAATCAAATCTAGACCTTGTTTCCAAATGCTAATTATATGTTCTTGTTTTTTTTGTTTAGAAGGTGGACTTCTCTGACTCATCCAGGCAATTAAGTGGC
Source organism: Varanus komodoensis (assembly GCF_004798865.1). Taxonomy (NCBI): domain Eukaryota; kingdom Metazoa; phylum Chordata; class Lepidosauria; order Squamata; family Varanidae; genus Varanus; species Varanus komodoensis. Next base: position 28,854,414 of record NW_025335941.1, read on the forward strand.
TTCCTGAGATGCCTGGCTGACCGTCTGGAAAATGGCAGAGAACTGAGGTCATCTGAAATGAAAAAAGATTTTATTATGAACAGATTACCTCCTTTCTTGGGGACTAGCTTTGACCCACTGGCTCCAGGTGACACTAAGTTTACTGTGGGCTTTTCATAAAGAGAGGGGAAACAACTTGTACCATTGATGAAGCAACAGAATTGTTCATTCATAGAGTAGCTTATGATAGCTGAGTTAATACGTTGACTGGTTTTGAAGGACCAAGACAGACACTGAGTTTCTACAAATTCGCCTTTTTCCTTCTTTTCATAGTTCAATTAACAACTGAAGGGGAAGCCATGTATTGATCACAGCAGCTACTTCCATAATTAAAATCTGATCTGCTCTGAGTCTGTACTTGAGACATTAATATTGCTTATACAAGTAGACCACTTGAGTAAGCAGTTATTTATAGGAATTAGCTGTAGCAGTATCTACATCAGGTCATAGTTGAGAGGGAAAAGCAGCAAAGTAATGTCACTGTTCTTCCTTGTTTAGTTGGAGCACTACCAAAAGTAGGTAGCACAATCAGGTTACGGTTTAAAGACTACACAGTAATTACAGTGGAGCCAGAGCAAGACTTTTTGGTGAGTACAGAGGAAGTGCTTGTAGAGACTTGCTTTGCATTGAGGCTTTCTGTGTTCTGACATTGGCTGTATGCTATTTTTAGACTGCTCACTTGCATCCCACAGCACATGATTGAAATTTGTCATTATAGTGATACTGTTTCTTTTTCCTTAAAGGGATAGCCTTAATTTGCAGGAATTAATAACCTGTACTTGATAATTCCCTCCCTCCCTCCCTGTGTGCGTGTAAAACTATACTTTGGAATTTCATGAAGTAACTTTAATTAGAAAAACTTGCTGAACATAATAATAAAAAGCAAGGCTTCTTACTAAGAAGATGGGAGATGCTTTCGCAGTATTTGCTTGATAATGCACACATGTGGTGTTCTTGTTTTCCAGAATGATTCGCTTAAAAAAATGGTTTTTGTGTATCACTCTTTAAAGAACAAGAGACAAACCCATATGATGGGGGATCTGAATATGAATGAGGAAGAAATGGCAGAGGTTAGTCTTATTTTAATTCTGCTAATCCTTACTTTCAGATCTTGGTTATTATTTTTTTACCCTATGCAGGTTTTTTTTGTTTTTGCCACCTACCTTTGTCTGTCTGCAAGACCGCCTGTGGTACTGAGAAACAGACTGTCAGAGAGCTTTGACTATTGATTGGTATAAAAAAATATTACTAATACCATCATTGTTGATGCTGTTTATTAATCCAAGAATCCTTCTGTGCTGTTGAACCTCCTGCTCACCTGAGATGCCATTCCAGTTTTCCTGATAGTCTCCCCAGCTCCCTTTATGGAACAATTCTTCATTCAAAGCTTAGATTGAATAACTTTAGCAGTAGCCTCACTAGTAGTATTGGGGAGAGATATTTTACTTATTGATTTATTACATTTATACACTGTCCCATAGCCCTATAGTATAAAATACTATGAAAAACTAAAACAATATAACAACCAAGCCATAGGACAGTGACCAGGCACAGCAGCAATTTATAAATCGTATTTAAAACTGTTTCAGCAATAAAAAATGTGGAGACTTAACTTTTATTCTCTAAATATTGCAATAAGGTTTTCACTTGGTGCTGAAAAGATGCCAGGGATGGCACCAAGCACACTTCTTTGGAGTACAGGACCAGAGATGGGGTTCCACTGCTGAAAAGCCCCTTCTCCTGGTTGCCACCTCCCTTTTTTGTAGGGAGGCTCCCTGAGAAAGTGCTTGAGAGACAATCTTAAGGGTCAGGTGAATTTAATATAGTGAATTTAGTTTACTATACACGTGGGACAAGAATTTTAGATTTTGATTTGTTTCCTACCATTTTACTTAGGATAAGCTGTTTGCTGTGTTACTGCAAAACCTAAAGGCATTTTCTCTGCAGACTTGGTTAATGATAGGTAGACACGATTGTGTTGATTACTGCAGCACAGTGAGCCTTGATTTTAGAGTTCCACCAGGACTTGCTAATCCTGAATTCAATTTCTTGCCCAACCATAGGTAGTTTTGAGACAGACACCCTCTTATAGTTTTAATGGAAAACCTTATATGCTATCACATGGTTCTTGGTGGTTTAGGTGGCAATAAAATGTAAGAAATAGAAACATAAGAAAATTGCTTCTTAATTAATATACTTGTGCCTCTTTTTAAAAACTGAAGTCTTTCTTCTACTGGCTTAAAGGCACAACCCTATGCTGTGATGCTGGGAACTGTACTCCCCCACTACAATTCTCAGCATCAACCAGCCAGTGTAGGCACATGCCTTATGCTGTGGGCTGTGTATTGTGCAGTTACTTTGAACATAGAGGCATTGTCTGTCATTACTTCTAGAGTTGAGGTAAAGGGAATCATAACAAAAGCACCATAGTTGAATTGTAAAAATAGCTTCATGTTCTTTGCAGGTATAGCTTTGCTTTCTGCTTTTTGGGGGTTGACAGTAGTCCTAAGGTTCCACTATTAATATTTGGAGTTGCAGAGATTTTGCTTGTAGTGGCATTCAAGCATTTGTGGAAAGACACTCCATGGGGGAGTAGGTGGGGGGGAGGAGTTGCACAGGAGCAGATGTAGAGCCAGGTGATCCTGAGTATGCCCTCCAAGCATCAGATGATTGGAGCAGCACTAGAGCTGATAGAGATTCCTTTCTTCCCACTGAGAGGGAGGGAAATTGTAGATGGAAAAGCATGGGAGGAAAGAAAATCAGTATGGCAAATACCAATGTTTCATTTCTACCATGCATGAGACAGGGCTTTGGATGAGGCAGTCACTCTGTTCCACACATGGCAAGATAGCACTGTAACACAATCCTATACACGTCTATTTAGGAGGAGATTCCATTGACTTCAATTAGTATAAGTCGATCTTAATGCGTAAGTGAGACACTTACTAAAATCATACAGATTATGCTTACTGGTCTGTATGAACAGGTTTAGGAATTCCTGTAGGTTGTCTCATTTTCTCAAAGAGCGCAGGCAGGTATTTGGAGCGAGTGATACAATGGTTGGTTTCTGGGTTCAGTGGTTAGAGGGTTCCTGGCCTATAAAATATTCTTAGAACTTATATAAAAAGTGCCACTGTTTTCAGCTATCACAAGCTGAAATACACAAGCAGGTCATTTTCTTGCATGGTGCTGATAGGAGTTGTGGAAGTAACATGCCTGGATTCTTTGTCCTGTGCTTTTTGTCAGGCTGCCTTCCCCACATCAGGATGGCACATGGCAGTCGCTTGATGACAAGAGTATTCCTACCCTCCATCACCTACTGCTGTTAAAATTACGCTGTAGCAGGGACCTGGGCTTGACTAGAAAAAAACCATATGCTAACAGTTGTGTATAAGCATATGTTGCAAGTTGTTTATGCAGACATAAAACCCATCTGCTTAAGAGCTGTTGTTAGTGGGCTGTGGAATATATTACCATCATAAAGTGCTTTGTAAGAGGTGTCTAATTTAGTTCAATCTGGCCCTAATATGCTTTTCTCTTCTCTTCTCTTCTCTTCTCTTCTCTTCTCTTCTCTTCTCTTCTCTTTTCTCTCTCTCTCTCTCTCTCTCTCTCTCTCTCTCTCTCTCTCTCTCTCTCTTTCTTTCTTTCTTTCTTTCTTAGACTCATGGGTTACGATTTCCTCTCTCCCATATGGATGCGCTGAAGCAAATTTGGAGCTCTGATACTATCAGCGTTGAGGCACTGAATCTTTCTTCAGAAGCAGAAAAAGAGAACTTGGTAGTATCACTGTGGAGTGAATGCCTCATTGAAGTAATCTAATGGCATGAGCCAGCCAAAATTAGCAGTTTTACACATGTCCTGGATTTTAGAGGAAGATTCACGCATGCATATAGATCTCAGCACCGAGATACATTGAGGATGTATAGCTTCTGAAGCAGATTGTGATGTGTCTGCTATTACTGATGACAACCCCTATATACTTAAGAAGGCTTGCTCTTGCTCTAAAAGTGGTATCATAAATTTCTGTGGCCCATGAAGCCAAAAGGATTTATTTTATTAGAATTGATTTTAGTTATCAAGTGTCATTCCATGGAACAGAAATAACTGACCTACAGTATACCACCACCAGTGGTATCTTGCTATGGACATAAATGGGGTGCATTCTCTTTCTAGGAATGTGTAGAGCTATAACCACAAGTTAGGCTCAAAGTTTTCCTGTATTTTTAGGCTTTTTTATTTGATTATCTTGAAAATTATTTTACGTAAGATTTGTAAAACCACATTCTAGCAATAAAAGGTTAGATGCAGAGCTTAGAGTACACTATCATGGTCTATTTAATAAGCTGAACATTAATTGGTTGGGTGCGTTCATTGGTCATATAGCTTCCCACTATCTGCTAAGTGATACAAAAGTAATTTGGAGTTACTACTCAAAGCATATTGAAAGATAAATCAGACTTAATGCATCAAATATATGATAAACAAATTGAACATAAAGCAAATGTTGTTGGATATAGGCCCCATTCTTTCCTGTCATTTAGGTGTATAGCATAGAGGGAGAGAATGAAAGGTAGTCCTCTTTTGCCTTCTAATAATTTGTGCTCCTTTCCAGAGAACAACTCAAATAGCCTGATCTGCAACTGTTTCATGCATTTCTAGCTTCATGGGAAGGCTCTCCCACATATCAAATGTGTGTGGGGATAGAAATGTGTTTGATAGTGGCTTTCTTTTTAAGGACTTGTTTATACAGTGCACTCTAGTCCTGGAATTTGGTATCTTATTTTGGACTATTTTTCAGTTGCACATCACCTAACCACAGTTGCCACCTTCTTCAACTTTGTAGATCACATTTGGCATTTTTTAATACTTAGTAAACACCACGAGTAAAACAAATACAGATAGTGTTTTAATTCACAAAGTAGTGTCAGAGTGGCACAGAGTAGTGTCATCTATTTATATATAAATTCACTTTTAGTAAAATGCAATTCTGAGCTTTAGGAGTTATTCTTTTTTAAACCCTCTTTCAATGTATTAACTTAAATACTGCATTTTGCAACAATATAAAACGATACAGATAAAAGCCTCTTTCCTGCAGCATTGTAATATAATGGAGGCACTCTGATTCTAACTGCAAAGTTTTATTAAATATTAGGACAAGTCAGTCTCATTTTGGATACAGGACTTTTATGTGGACACCTCCCCACAAATTCATTACAGTGATGTTTTGGTTCCTGATGTTCCTTCTGCCCAGAAGTTACTGCTGCTTCAAAACCTCAGTAAGTGATACTTTTCCCCATTACAAGCAATTTTCTCCCCCAGTGCGTAAGTAAAGAATGGGGCAAACTGGGTTCTGAGTCTGAAAATCTTTCTCATGTGGCAAATATACTGGTGTAAAGACTAAATACTGTCCTGAAAGTCTGTTGTACCTACAGTGGAATTCAGTGCATGTTTTTCTGCGAAGTAAAACCCACTGTATAATTTGGCTTCCTACACACTAAGTGCAAGGACTGTAGCCTTGTGCTGCAATCTTAGTCATGTCTAATCAGATACCAGTCATACTGCTTCAATGGTGTTGGCTTTCTTGTGAGTTAGTATAAGGTTTCAGCCTCTGAGTGCAAACTTATGTCTCTCCAGACAGGAAAATGTCTTCCAACATGTAGCACTGCTGGCTGGGAAATGTTGCAGGGTCTTTTTTCTGTTCAAATATGCATAAGATTGCAACTTAGATACATAACACTATACCAGAGACAATCAGCTTGAGAAGATTTTTACATAGTTTTTAAAAAGGTGTATTAAATTTATTTAAGAGTTGTTCGATGGAGTAACATACAGAAAATTAAATACTGCTAAAATACATTTATATATCTTAGATACATAAAAATAATGCAAAGAAATACCTGATTTATTTTACAATCTAAAGTGCTATTATAGGATGAAATCCTCCACCAGTGCTGCAGCTCACACGGCCCCCTCAGCGCTAACACATCTAGACTTGCTTTAGGATGTGGAGGAGGAGGCATGGCCCTCCACATGTTGAACTGCAACCCCTACCAGCTGTAGCCAATGAGTTGTAGTCCAAAACATCTGTAGTGGTCCATGTTCCTCATCCCTGCTTTGGGATATGAAAATGCAATTTAGATAGAGGGAGCAGTTAATGCAACAGCTTGTGGGTCAGAGTGGTCTGTCTCAAGTCAGCGACCTTTGCAACTGCCCCAACAAAGGAAAGTAGTCGCTTAGCCTGCGGAGCTCCATATCTTCAGAAGCCATCCATGTGTCTGTCTGGGGCTTGTTGTTTTATGGTTGCTGGCACAATGTAGCTGAATTGTAGTTTAACCCCTCAGGTAGATTTTCTTAATATATTAATAATGCCATATCTTCATAAAAATAAAGCTTTTATATTTGAGTCTTCCTGGTGCTAAACTATGCAGCTGTGGAAAAAAACGAGTAATTGTGCACCTTTTAGCTTTAGTGAATTTTAAAATTTCTTTTTGAAAAAATACACTAAGATATACCAAAACCACATACTTTTTAATAATACTGAACCCAAGTTGCAGCTTAAAGCAAAGCATGATCTAACTTCTGTGTGCTGTTTCCAATCTGACTAGAGAACTGCATCAAGCAAACAGGTCCTGAGCATGCAGTTCTTTCCAGTGCAGAAGCTGATGTGGCATAAATAAAGCCCTTTTATACACAATCTAACTCGCAAAGTCTCTTGCCCTGCCAAAGAAGCTATTCAGAATAATTTTGATTTAAAAACACAAATCAGGCAAGCAAGCATGGCTGCTTCATGTATGGCTAGTTCCAAACCTTTAGTAGTACACTGAACTAATGCTTTCAGCGACTTTCTTCTGAGTTGTGTAAAAGTTGATGGCAAGACGGAACACAGAAGAGTTTGTGTGAGGGTGTGAAGGCCTATCTGCTGCTGTAAATCACCAAGAGAGCTTTGACTATTGGGGCGTATGGAGGAGGAGGAGCTGACAATTTCACTTCTACTAGTGTCCAGTCTTTTCATTAGAAGGGATGGGCAGCTGTTACATATTCTTTTGAAATGTAAAGACTATTTTTAACTGCATTGGTTAGAGCTATACAGTTAGTTTTAATATTGCTTTCTAGGAAGCCAGAGAACAATTAGGTTAGACAGTTGTGTATTTCACAATGCTTTGTCTCTAGCAGAGGAACTATATGATGAGGTGTGTGGATATGGTAAGGTTTTTTTTTTTTTAAACCAATTTTGGTGTCCTGACTTGGTGAGGAACATTTGTTAAATACATGGTACAATCCAGTCAGAAGTAATCACTACTTTGAAAGCTCATGGAGTTTAATAGTGCTTACTCTCAGGTAAGTGGGTATAGGATTAGAGTCTTAGGGAGATAAGCAATACTTGTATCTATATCTTTGGTCAGATTGTAGCTGCAGCAAATAGACTTCATCTCCTGGTTATAGAGGGAACCAGTGCAAACATTAGTAAGTTAGATATACCCAAATGACAGTAGTGGTTATCGTATGAGACAGACTAAGGGCCAAAATACATGGGAGATCATATCCCCAAACAAAATTTTCACCAAGAAGTAACTGCTGCAGTCCTCTGAATTGGCTAAGAACACCATGGGGATCTGGTTTTTAATCCCTTCCCCTCACAGAGTTTTCTTGATTTATATCAATTTGGTGAAGCAAATGGTGTTACATAGGTGAATACCACTTAAAATAAGTAAATAAATAAAATTTATTTTAAGATATTTGTATGCCGTCCTTTGCAAGAGCCTCAGGATGGCTTACATAAATAAATGGTGGTAGATCTAATCATAAATTTGCCCAAAATAACTGGTTGGGGTCTTGCTTGCTGTGTTTGCAGCATTAAAACAAGCTTACAACACACTGGTAATTTGAATTGGGTACATTGTATTGCAGACCTCTAAAGCAAATATGATCTCAGTTTGTGAAATGATCTGATAGATCTGCTTGTTTCATATATACAAAATTCTTTAGATCATTTCTTTTAATCAGCAGAAAGTAGCTCTGTAAAAGATTCTAGCTGGGGATATGTTCTCTTATCAAACTGCATTTTCAGCTTTAGCAAATAGTTGAAACTACTCACTAGAAGTTTTACATCTGTTCTCCTGTAGTATTTTATGACTAAAATGGAGAATTAGCAGTCAGTTTAACACACAATGATTTGCCCTTTTAGTTATAATTTTCATAACAGGTTTATCTCCATTCTGAGGTTTTTTTTAGATAAATACAGTCAACACAACATATAATTATGAAATTCATTTAAGGAAAAAAACATGTCTAAAAATGTGATACTTATATCAAAGTAATGCAGTAATCAAAATGCTTCTGCTTAACAGCTTAAAAATTGTAGAAGATGATGGAGACATTTCAGCTTTTTGCAAGTTGCCCTCATTAGCTCTAATAGAGTAAGGTGAAGGGTTAAAAGAATTAGAATGTTTACAGGAACACAAAATAAGTACAGAACGTCTGCATAGTCAGCACTGTAACATCTGGTATTGTGTGTACACTTTCTTTAATAGAAACTGGACAATATACTTAGATTTCAGCAGCCTATTTAGGGTACAGTCCTATGTATGTTTAGACAGAAAACATCCTACAACTCCCAGTATTTTCCAGCCATACATGTCTGATTACGCATTGGATTGTACTCTTCAATTTCCTGCTGGCAGAATTGGGTGGATTTTATACTTGTACCAGAGCTCTGTGGCTTCAGTAGTTTGTTGCCAGCTTTTCTGGCCCATGTTGGTCCAAGCTTCTAAATCTATCTGTAGTGGTGACACACACTCACAGTATTTCAAAATCCCATTTCTGAGTGCATTCACTTGTGTCAAGTAGGTTTACAATGATGTGATTCCTGTCATAATAATGTCCTCCTAAAACAGAAGTGTGAGATAGATTAGTGTAGTCTCCTTTTAAGTTATTACTATCCTTTTATGTGCTAGACATTTAAAATGCCATACCTTAAACAGTTCCAAAAGTACTTTTGTAAGATCCTCTGTGTAAGTACATTAAAATCAAGCAGGTGACATAGATGAGATCCAGAACCAAGTGGCTTTACAAAATGTATTTTAGGTATAGGAAGGTAATCAGCATGTAATGGTCAGGTAAGCTAGGGAAGAATGTCATGGTTCAAGGGTACAATCCTATCTAGACAGGAAAAATCCTGCAACTCCTAACATTCCTCTAACTAGCCATTCTGGTACATTTTGATCTTAAACATGCAGATGATTGCACCTCAAGTGTCCTTTCTCATCTTTGCTTCCCCCCCCCCCCCTTTGCTTGTTGGGTAGAGCAGTCCTAGGGCCATTATAAAACATTCCCAGCTATGAATTTGGAAATTTGCTCCTATCTTCTTTCTCTAAAGCTTCCTTTATGGAAAGGGTTTTGGGATGGATGGTTGTCATGAAGTTGCAGGTATGTGTGGATGTCTCAGGACTCCATAGAAGTCCAAACCCTACTAATTGTCAATATTTTGGTTCCAATTTGTTGTGAGCACATTAGTTTAGGAAAACAGATACAAAAATATTCATATGGGACTGACTTTCTCTGAAGGACAGTATTCCCGGTGTAGCAAAAACCACTATGTGGGAACAATAATTTTCCAATCTTCTTCCAAAGTAGAAGGTATTATAATGAAGTAAAGAAACCATTGCATATAAACACATGGATTTCTCATTCAATTTAAACTGTGTATGTATAGCAACTGTACTTGCTACACACAGAGCGATTTAGTATTTTATTGGCTACCCTTGCAATTGGCAAGCCAAGGGCCAATATTTGAATACCAAGTCAGCAACTAGTCCTACTGCCCTTGTATTTTTCATATATATGTACATATCCTAAATTATTCTAGGCAAGTTTAACCTGATTAGTTTAAGAGCTATAAAAAGGGGGTGAGACACAACTATGTAAAGTCATACTTTTGTACCAACTTAACAGGGTATATAAATAATAACCTAAACTAACTAAATGTATGTCAGTACCTTTGATATCAAGAACAAGTTGATCATGGAGGTATGAACCAATAGTCCCATCCTTGTTGAGCATCCATTTCTGTCTTTCCTTCCCATGCTCTACCCACAATGCTACTTTGGCTCCAGGCACATCTCTGCCTCCAATAACGTCAAGGCAAGCATCATTGACCTAGATAAGTAGATGGGGAAATAGAACCTAGTCATTGCCTTGAAACAGTTCAACATTTATATAGAGACACACCTACAAGAATACAGTCAGAATGTAACAATCAACTAGGCTAAGAGAAGCCTGCATCTGTCATACCACTTAGTCACCACTGTAACATCTAGTACTACAGATGTAGAAGTCAAGACATACAACTGATTTACTGAGTACAGAATACTTTTATTACCATTCAGCTTAAAAACAATGTATTTTACCTGAAGAATAGAAACAAAGATGAGACCCCAAATTCATTGTTGGGTGTGGTTGTGCCGTATAGACCTTTGGTCAGTTGTACTGAGGTGGTTTTGGCCTAACCATAAAGCAAAATGCAGCAGCTAATTCTGTGGCATAATTTCCTGTCATCTTGGGTGATGGGCAAGCTTGTTGCTCTGTAAACAAAAGTGGCTGCCATTCAGTTATGCTGCCTTTTCACAAAAAAATGTGAGAGGCTAAATACATTCTTGAGCTGCTCAAAGGAGCTCACTCTATAGCTTACTAGTTTTACCTTGGATGCCAGTGGAAATCTTGAGCTCTCAGAAAATATGCACAGTAAGACCAATTTCCAAGTATTCTGTGAGGGTGATGGCATCTATTACATAACAACATACCACTTATGGCACAGCTCATCTATCACTGCATCTAAGTAGCAGCCCAGGTGATGTAATACACAAAAATGACAAGGGTTGCCAACTAATTAAGCTGACTTTGTTTCTCGCTAATGCATGGTAGAGATTACCTGAGAAGTTGGTTACTATCACATTCATGATACAAAACACACTACAGTAACAGTTTAGTAAGGCTTGCATTCACCAGAGTTATTTATACAAGTGAATATCACATTCAAAGTGAACACATCTTAACTTGAAAAAAATATAGACGTCAAATAATTTATTCTTCCATGAAGTCTGCTATATGAACAAATGAACTCAAGTGACAAAGTTGTATTTAAAGTATTTTCACTATAAAAGGCCCTGTGCATTTATAAAAAGTGGGAACAGGAACTTGTTAATGCAATGGAAACTTGAGATTAGAACCCAGGCTGGATAAGCAGCTGGTTAAAAAAGGGTGGGGGCAGAGGAATGGGGAAGCACCCTCCTCCTATGTAAGTTTCATCTGCTGTAAAACATTCTGTCTTGGTCCCTATCTGGACAACAAGAAATAGTGGCCCAGTTTTGCTGTGACAAGGCAGAGACAGAAATATGGCATTGTAATTTCAACAGCTAGCAGAATACCTTGGACTTAATGAGACCACAGCTGTAGCTCCAGATCTGTGTATTCTCGCCATTTAATGGGGAAAGACATACTGATGTCGCTCTTGCATCCATTAGATTCCCAGCAACTGTCAGGAATTTGCCTTGAGATCTGTTTTTTATTCTGAAGTAAACTGCTGGCTAAAAAAAAAAGGCATAGAACTTGAAGAAGCATAGAACCTTATGATAAGTCCATACAAATAAAACATTTCCCCTCTTAAAGGGGGAACACTTGTATGATTGAGGCACAATATACAGAAAGCTGATGGTTGCTATGCTAAATATGTACTCCACTTAAAGAAACAGAAACTCTTTTAAGGAGACATTTGCTACAGTACCTGCTTTACAGGACGCAGGGAGCCAGTTAGTTTCCATCTGCTAAGTTGAGTCCAGTTTGAAATCTTGCTGGGTTTGAGGAGAAATTGCTTTCCTAAGAAATTACATCCTTCATATGCAATCCACCTAGTTCAAATAGGATGCAAATTAAATACATTATTATTCCAGCTTTACAAAACAAGAGCTAGGCAAATCTTTGACATTTTTCATGATCATCTTATACGGAATACCAAGATGTAGCTGCAATCCAATGCATGCTTGTGAGACTTACTTCCCAACAGATATGTCCAAAGTTGGGGCCAGATGTTTCAACTAGATTAGCCTAGGTCTTATAAGGGAAAGGTGACAATCTATGCCAATTTCAGTTAGAACAAAGCAAGCAGAGACAGTGTCAAAGATTTGTGTAGAACATGAGAATATCAACTTCCTATTCAGAGGGGGTGTTGGTTATTTGAACAATTCTGGAGAAAGAGAAGAGAGAGAAAGAAAGATGGAATATTTAAATTTGGAGTAGTGTTTCTTTTTAACTCCAAAGAAAATCCATCAAAGAAGCGACAGCCTCTTGCCTTTATCTAGCATAATTTTGGTCGGTTTAATGTGATGTTCTCCCTCCCATAAATCACCACATACTTTAAAAATCTTGTGTGAAAGTTAGAATGCATAGTTTCTTGGGGCATGAATGCAGGCATGCCATTTTCTGTATTGTAGCCTATACCTGTTAACTTGGAAGAATACTTTCAAGGCACAGTAAGAATGCATACATTTTCCTCTAATTAATAGCTTTCTACAGTTTTCTTTTTGCACCACAGGAACTACATTTAGAATCTATAGCTGCTGCAGCCACTAACTTTGTTCTGCTGCAGGTTCTCAATGTTTTTCTTCCAAACCTGTCCTAAATTAAGATTGAGCATTTCCTGTTTTGCAAGTCTAATACAGCAATTTATCCAGGCATTTTTTGGTTGTTCTATCTTGCTTGCAACATCTTAAGTTCAGATTAGTGAAATTATTATTTCAAAATGTGTTTTTGCAAGACAAATAGATTTCTTAACTAGTAATGCACATATACATTCCCAGAAACGTTATACGAGTGTAGTTCATTTTATAACCTTTGACACCTTATCTGCTAGGAACAATAAAAATTATTTAAAGGAAAGTCAAAGTATTAAGAGTTTTTAAATTGTATTGATTAAGTTACCTTTTCTAAAAATAGTACAAGATTAATGCCAAGTTTATGGTACAAAACTGATTTGCTTTTTTTGGGTAGTATAAACCAAATTGAAATAAATAAACCAGAAGTTAACTGCCTGATCTGAAAGTTATTTTGCACAGTTCCCTAAGGCAATGACTGCATAGACTTTCAATATTTGTTAAAAGGTTACACTATGTCACAAAGAATGATTATTCTCAACTGTGTATACCACCCTTCCCCAACCTTGTGCCTTCCAGACACATTTGCATGGCAGCACCCAGAATTTTCATACAATGGCCCTTGTGGATGGGAATTCCATGAGTTGTGGTCCAAATGCCTCTGAAGGCCACCAGGTTGGGGAAGGCTGATGTATACAGAAAAGTATGAGAATTGTGCACTGACAACAAGATTAGACCAGGATTCAAAGGCCACCCAGTTCAACTCAAGTTGGGATTCATGAATTAAAAAGGCTTCATGGTTCCAAATGACTACTATTGAAGTCAAACAACAGCTACTTTTTTTCCTCTTAATCGGATATGGAAAAAAATCTGTAGGCATAGTAGTCCCATAGAAGGGGATTATAACTGCCAAATTGTAGCAACATAGGTGGGGAATGGATGTAATTTGTAGAGATAGCTGGTTTATTTTGGCAGACCATTACCTTTTGTCCTGAGTGAAAAACCCATGAAGTTACATAATATCTCCTTGATTTACCTGTTTTTTGGACCATGGCATGTCACTCGTAATTGGTTTTAGTTGTTTTAAATTACGTTTCCATTTTGTATATTTGTATACGATTTTGTATACGTTCTACTGAAAGCCATTTAAGAAACATAATAATTTAATAATATGGAATACAGGACAAGGGAGAAAACACAAAAATGTACTTGTTGTAGAAAAATAAAGTACAGTGGTACCTTGGCTCACGAACCTAATCTGTGCCAGGAGTCTGGTTCTGACCAAAATTGGTTGTGAGCCAAGTTAAATTTCCCCATGAGGTTCAATGTAAATAAGGTTAATCCATTCTGAACTATTTTTTTTAATCAGAAAAATGTGAAGCAAAGTGACAAAGAACAAAGAGCATGGCCATCTCCCCCCGCCCCCAGCACAACCGTGATCACACTGGGGGGGGGGGAGAGACTGGTGAGAACGCAGGCGCACGGTGGGGGGGGAGATGGCCGAGGTTGCGGTTGCGCTCATGTAGGAAAGACCGGTGCAATCATGGGTGTGCTTGTGCAGGAAAGACAGGCACGATCTCGGCCATCTCCCTCCTGCCCCCAGCACGATTGTGGCCATCTCCTCACTCGGGGGTGGGGTGGGGAGATGGCAGTGATTGTGGTGGCCACCCAATGCGGAGTTTGTGACCTGAGTCAAAATTTTTATGAAATTTCTGTTTGCAACCCGATTTGATCATAAACTGAGGTGTACTATTTCATTACAGTAGAAATCCTGTATTCAGTTACCATGCTTTCACTTAACTGTGATTGACTGCAGTCCAAACAAAAAGCCCAACATGCAGGACTACGGCCTGCTCCGAGGGAGCTTGTCCTGTATCACAGCACAAGTCTCATGCACACCAGTTCCAAGTCTGGTGCCTGCCTGCCCTCGTTGGAGGGAGGTGCACCATTCTAGGCCAGCCATGGTGGTGGCTGGAAAGGGAAGTGTTCCCAAAAAGCTGGCCATGGTGAGATGGAGTGTTGCCCATGTGGGTCTCCTCCCTCTCACCCAGCCCACCTCCTGCACCCACCCACAGTGCAGTAGGCCACCCACAAGCAAAACAACAACTCCCATTTAATTATTGATGGCAAACTTGGAAATAATCAAATCAGTGACAAAGTCTAGGTGCAACTGTATATAGTGGTTACTACTATCTGTGGTTTCAGGCATCCACTTGGGGGCTTGGAACTTAACCTACATGGATACAGGGCTCCTACTGTGTATTACTACCACAAAGCAGATACCATACTTACAGTCCACTTCTCACCCACACAGATTGTGTAGGAAAGTGAAGATTCTTATTCAGAATTGAACTAACAGCTTCTTGTAAATGCAGCTCTCTGCCTTCACAGTTCTCCAAAGCAAAAAGGCTGATGGAAGGTTCAGCAAAAACCTACAGGACATACAAAAACTGGTAATATTAAAGTCAATTCTCCTCCTCTCCGGCATCTCTGCTTGCAAAATGACAACATTTAGTTGCACAGGAGACAACTTCCTCCAGAAACAGGTGTCACTGCTTATCTGGACTCGTATCCAACAGCGCAAAGCTAGTGTTAAGTGCACTTAAGCTTTGACACTGGAGACTACAGAAATAAGGTTACAAACAATTGAAAATTTAAGGTAGAAAAATGAAAGAACAGTTCATCTACAGACTACAAAGATGTTCTTACTGGAACATTTCCCAACATAGTAGCTCATTACAGATGAATTGGTACCGCAACGTTTGAAAAAATAAATCTAGCTAGGAGTCTGTTACGTGTGAGTAAGCCCCCTTGATTAGAATGGCATGGAATGTGCTGCAAGGCATAAGAACAGACAGGCTAAGGGAACATGATTTCCTTTAGAGCAGTGATTCCCAACACATTCCCCCAGGGCATTTAAAGGTATGTGAAAAAAAATAATGGCAGAAAAAGGCACATATGCCAACAGTGTAAAACAAGATACAGGTAAAAAGTTGTGAAATGAATTGAATGTTCTGACGAGTTGTGGAGTGGGTTTTCTTCATTATTTAACCTTGAAAAAACCCTGTTCCCTTGCTTTCTTATTTTGGCAAATGATGGAGAGTCCCTTCCTAAACACTGTATTGCGAACAAGCCACTATAGTGCACATGCTTGTTGGTGCACCTCTCATGGGCTCAGCTTTCACTCTCTCTCAGTCTTTGCGATTGTGTCATGAAGGTAGCCCCCAATATAACCTGGAGTCACTGCTGCATCCAGAGGCAAAGCCTAGCATCGAAGTATCTCCTTGGTGATTTACAAGTTGTTCTTGATGAAGCTATTACACTGGTTAATTTTATAAAGTCAAACTCCAGAAATGCGAGGATTTTCAAAGCACTTTGTGAAGAGATGAGTCTTCATTTTATCCTGCTCCTTCGTACAGGTGTCCCTCTCATGGTAAAGTCCTTACCTGGCTATTTAAACTTAGACATGAGGTCCAGGGTTTTTTTTTGTTTTGTTTTGTTTTTTTGGAAGAACATTCGTTCCAGCTTGCTTCCAAGTTACACAACTGATTGACTTCAAGATCTACATATCTACATATCTTCAAGATCTACATATCAGATATTTTTCTACAAATAATCTAAATTTGGCACTTTAGAATAGTTTAATAACAATCTCCAAAGTTTCCAACAAAACTGTGTGATTTAAAAATTAGATTTTTGAAGGTCTTATATTGAAAAAGGCCAAACTGAGGGATTTGAAACTTTATACAATTTCCTATCTGAGAACAAGCTGTAGCTCAGAAAATGAGCAAGAAAATAACTGAATACTTGAAAGGGCTAAAATCATCTTTTGACAAGTACTTCTCAAAACAAGGAGAGCAGCAGGACCCTTTGAAGAAGAATACTTCCTAGCTGCCAGATTATCAATCAAGGAAAGAAAGATCTTGATCACACTTTTGACTGATACTACTTTAAAAGCTGAATTCAAAGAAAAATCCCTTAGTAACTTTTGGGCAGACATCTGAGAACACAAACAGCTTTCTGACAAGGAACTTAAGTTTCTCTTGCCATTTACAAAAACGGAGCTGATTTGAGAGGGCTTTCTCTTCTTAAACCTCTACAAATACCATAGTAAGCTGAATGTAGTTCCAGGTGTATCTTACGTCAGTTGAATTTGATTTCAAAAAACTGCCTCAAAACAAGCTCAAGGATCGCATTAAACATTTGTTGTGTATAAAACATTTATGGGTTTTATAAATACTATTACAAAACATATTAAAGTTTTTCAAGTATTAATACATTAAGTAACAATTGTATTAATATAATGTAGTTTTTTATGTAATCTGTGATGTATTTACTTGAATTCACTGAAGTCTCTTGAGTTTTGAATGTAATATATGCACTGTCCATCTTATTACTCCATTCTCTTTTAATCCCATTATTAGACTATTTACAGTTATAACATATATTCAAATTAATAGCAACTACATTAATTACAAACATTTTGCTAATCATCATTTATTGAAACGGGATGCAAATGAAAAAAGATTGGGAACCACTGCTTTAAAGGGTGATTACTGAAGCGGGGAGCAACATCAAAAGGTGAAAAATATGATAGGGCCAGTACCTGCTTTTACTGCTAAACAAAATCTTCAAATTAGTGGAGAATTTTGAAGCAAAGACACTCTTTGTCAAAAAAACTCTATATATTTTGATCATCATTTTTAATTTTGAATTTTGCATTTAAATTCTTATAAGGAAAGAAGCTTACATAACTCCAGTTTATCCTTGCAACATCAACCCTGTGAAGTAGGTTATGCTGAGAATCTGACCCAAAGTAATCCTGTGAGTTTCATGGCCAAGTGGAGACTAGAAACTTGATCCCCTTGGTCCCCAATCCAACTATGATACCCCGCTGGCTTTCTGCCAACTTCAGTTGACATTCCTTTATCCTACTGCTAATACCCAGTGAGCTTTCAAAGAAAATCAACCAGATCAGGGATGGACAACTTGTGAACCTGCAATATATTTTGTCCTACAACATTTACCAGAATAGCCAAGAGTGAGGAATCCTGGGAACTCTTGGACAAAACATGGAGCTCCTTAAGTTCCTCAGACATGCAGTAGATGCTTGCTTCCCAAATGCACTAGCTATGTGAATACTTGACCCCTTCTGAAACTACCTGTCAACTTGACCTGCTTCTGACACAAGCATGGAATGGAGGGTCATGGTGCAGTTGGAGGATGTCTCTGCTCTAAAAGTGCAGCACTGAAGGGATTAAAATGCCACCTTCCTCACTGCAGTTAAGCCTTTCATTGTCACCTGTACTGCTTGCCCTGCTGTCAGTTTCAGGAAAGTTCACTAGGAAAGGTCATTGAAAGCACTTTGCCCAGGGTGCCTTGAAACCCAGAACAGAAGATTCACCACTTCATCTTGAAGTACTCCAGATGTATTCTATATGAAGGAAATAGTCAAATGTGGGATTTCTCTTTTATGCATATATTCCCCCATTGGATCAGTAAGTATAATTTGTAGTTTTGTAACGCCTCAAGATGTTAGACCCTGATGCTGGGAATGATTCAAGGCAAAAGGAGAAGGAAACGAGAGGTTGAGGTGGCTGGATGGGAGAGGTAGGTGTGGGGTTGGGTGGACTCCAGGATGGTGAAGGATAGGAGAATCTGAAAGAATATTGTCCATGGGGTCACAAAGAGTTGGACATGACTTTGCAACTGAACAGCAACAAAACATCTCTAGTCCCAGACTCAGATGAGGAACAGAGCCTTGGTCAACCACTCTTTTGGCCAAATACATCACGTCTTATGAGCTGGGCTGAGCTTAACACCCAAGAGCTTCAGCCCACAGCAGCTGATTTTGGCCCGGGGGTGGGGGGTGGAGGTTATGTGAGGGTTTATACAACCTTCACAGAACCTTTGGCTCGTTCTGGGTTTGTTATTCATTCCTTGAACAACCTCCAATAGCTGGGTTTGCATGACAACCCCCAATTGGATGCTGCATATACAAGTCTCACACATCATGCACCACAGCTCAGTGTGGCTTAACTAATTCACAGTGAGCCCCTGTGCATTGTGTGAGCCAGGTCCTATAGTGCTCTATACAATGTTTAATATCCTTGATTTATAATTTCTTGTTCAGTTGCAAAGTTGTACCCGACTCTTCATTTGAGTCGTATATACTGACTGCTTAAAATACACATAATTCTCACAAAAGCAAGCAGAC
Source organism: Varanus komodoensis (assembly GCF_004798865.1). Classification (NCBI taxonomy): domain Eukaryota; kingdom Metazoa; phylum Chordata; class Lepidosauria; order Squamata; family Varanidae; genus Varanus; species Varanus komodoensis. The sequence goes on from NW_025335941.1 coordinate 28,873,314, forward strand.
AGTGCATGTTAGAACACAAGTCTACCCATGTCCCTCCACTGTTCAGCATTTCTTCAGGCTACACAATTACAAATGCCCTGAGTCAAGTTCTTAAGACAGATAACTGGTTTATGAGATTTGCCCAGCCTACATAGGGACATGCTTGTGCTATTCCAATTTCACAGTTCCTATTTGGCTAAGCTCTGCTGATGCTTTCTAGTACTACTTTTTAGGCTTTGGTAAAAGTATCTTTAGCTAGACAAACCTAGGTTCTCTTTAACATGTTCAAACACTTATGAAACAAAATAACATTTTCACTACCAGAGGCTGTTTTCCTTGAACTTGAGTTACTGGAATCTAATAGATTTCTGCTGTGTATGGCTTTTATGGAAACAGACTTTTAAATAAAATTCTTACATATTCAATAGGCTCAAGGGACTTGACCACTGCTGCTGGACAGCCACAGGAAGCAAGGTCAGCATAGAGACCTTCTTCCAGCACACACTGATAATCAGCAGTTTCCTCCAGGTAATGTAGCAACCAGCTGAAAGGATTAACCCACAAAAAAAGGTTAATTATTGCAATCAGTTACTATGTTTTTTTCCAAAATAAAATCTTTATAGAACAGAAATTCATAAACAAATATTAGTTTCATTTTGAGAAATTGCAACTAAACCCAGTTAGGTGGTGTAAATATTAAAATGACTGCATGATCAGTGCTAGCCCCACAGCTTAAGGACCTCCCAGCCACAGTGTCCTTGGCAGGCTCCCTGACATTGCCGTGCTCTAGCAGACCTGCTGGCAGTAAATAACATAAAAGTGCGTAACCAAGTTGCTTTTAAAATGATTAATACTCACGATCCCCGTAGAACTTTAAATGAACAAGGAGTGAATGATGCAAAGTCAGCAACTTCTGTTGTAAAATCTACACATGATCCTTGGAAATGTGCGTTACTAAAAGCTTTAATCTAAAAAAGCAAAATTTTAAAACAATGCATAAGCAGCACCTGGAAACCACTTACACAGATCATAATAAGCACTTTTGTCATAGGGAAACACTGCACTGCCATTCCAAAGTTTAAGATACAAAATATATACTTTAAATACAATACTTACTAATGTATCATTTGTAAATGATATAACAACAGCATGGTTCCAACTGAGGCATGCCTGGTGCCAACTTTAACATCTTTTTAGTGCCAGGTTAAGACTGTTCTCTACCACAGGGCATTTTAATTAGTTTATTATTATATCATGGCTTTGTTAGCTACTTAAACAGGTCTTATAATTCAATTTGTATAAGTTATAGTAACTTTTAATATTTTAAAAATAGTTTTAATTTTTGCTTGGTAATTTTAAAAAGATGCTTTTATTTCTGTTTGTATTTTATATTGTATTGCATTTGTATTTTATATTGCATTTATTGTGCTGTACATTGCCCAGTTTGTAAACACAAATCATGTCAGTGGAGTTCTTTGAAACTTTCCATTGCACAAATAGCACTTGAACAATCAACTGTGTAGGCAATTTCACAATGGATTAAGCAAGAAGAATGCACAATGTATTGCATATGATGCACAAAACTTGGGTACAATTGGATGAAGAAGCATAACTGTGCAACTGTTCTTGTGCAAATGTAACTTTAATTACGTTCTTTTGTGGATAGTCCAGAACCTAATTTTTGCTAGTGCAACATCACTTGCATTAGCAGAATACTGCAGTAGGGTACTGTCCATAAATAAACAAATGGAACAAGAAACCTGGGAAAGCTAATAAGAAATGATAAAAAAAAAATAGGTGGCCTATGTTCAGGATCTTGGAAAAGGCAAAATCAATCCCTTGCAAAAATAAACCCCTAATTAGTTTAATATTAGAGTTAAGATACAACTGTGTAATCTCACATTCCAGGGGTCTTAGATTATTGTGGCCCTGTACATGGCGGAACCTCTGCTGCCATTATTCCATACCATAGTGTTCCAACTGTGATGGGAGAAAAAGGGGGAATGTCAAAGGTAGACTGAGAGATCTACAGGGTTTATGATGCACTCATTTCCTCAAAACAAAATAAAAAAATCCCTAAGTCATCCCTTTCAAGCACATCCGTAATGAATTTGCTTTTCATAAGAGGGCTTTGCCACTAACTGTTCCTGAAACCTCATGAGAATTATTCTGCTTATTATGTTTTAATTCTGTACTTTATTGTGTGTTTTATTTAATTTCAGACTCTTCTAATTTATCTAATAGTGCCCAAGATATTTTGGGGTGTTTGAGTTAACTGGGTTTCCTGATTGTTCGACTTACTTGAATGGTTTGAAATACTGACACAGTCTAACTTTACATTGTATAATGATTGTTTATCACAGCTGTTTGGAAAATACTAAGGGTGCAATCCAGCAAGACAGCTCATAACCTTATGAAATCAGAGGATTATTTTCATCCTATAAAGGTTGCCTCTGTGCTCATCCAGCTGTGCAAAGCAGCTAGAAGGCCAGTTTCAGCCATCTAACTGTGCTTTGGAAGGAAAAAGAAAGAGGCTGAAATACCAGCAGGATTCATTGCATTCTGCATCACTGGCCCTATCCCATTCCTGCTTCCCAGAATGTACACTGTGTTCTTCCCCAAGGCCATTCTTATGAATTTGGAGTTGCAGCTGTCATGGTTCTTTCCATGAAAGGTACAAAAGGGAGGGGGCGGGAACTTGAAATGCAGATCCCTGGCTCTAGGATTACAGCTGCTTTCCAACTTCAGAGCTGGGGATCTGAATGATCCTATGGCTTGCCAGATGCTGCCCAGGGGCACAGAATTTTGCTGCCCCAAAACTAAGATCATAAGAACATAAACGCCATGCTGGATCAGGCCAATGGTCCATCTAGTTCAGCACTCTGTATACACAGTGGCAGACCTGCTGCCCACAGGATTGCTCAAGCAGGATGGGTGCAAGACCTCTGCCTGCTCAAGCTCCTCAGCAACTGCAGGCATGTTGAGATGAACTATACCACCAAGATTATTAACCTCTGATAGCCTCCTCCACCATGAACCTTTCCAATCCCTTTTGGAAGTCATCTAAATTGGTGGCCATCTCTACTTCCTGTGGCAGAAAATTCTATCGCTTAACTATATGTTGTGTGAAGAAGTACTTCCTCTCTTTGTCCTAAACCTCCCACCAATCAGCGTCATGGGATGACCCAGGATTCCAGTGTTATGGGAGAGGGAGAAAAATGTCCCCTTTTCCACACCATGCATTATTTTAAACATCTCCATCATGTCTCTCCTTAGGTGCCTTTTTAAAGTTAGACAGTCCCTGCTGTTGTAGCTACTTCTCATACTGAAGTTGCTGCCACCCCTTAATCATTTTTCTTGCACTTCTCTGTATGCATTTATACCTAAATTAAAATTAGTACTGGTAAAAGTGGAGACTTAGTGATCATATGTCAAAATTTACACAATGACTAACAATATTTTATATCTGCCTAATTAAATGACAAATGAAAAGGTTTCTAGGAAGGAAATCAGGGTTGTTAAGACTACATTGTAGAATAACATACAAATTAGGTCTTTGGAGAGAAATTATTTCCTGAAGGTCCTGCTTAGAAATTGAAGTGTGGAATCTAAGCTGTCCTAAAGAGTATATTATGTGTGCCACCCACTGTGTCAGTTTCTATTACCAGTGCCTAGACACAATGGAAAGGTATCAAGATGACAAGACAGCATTGTCTCAGATTTTCTCCTTCAAGAGGGTTTAGTAAGCTTAATGGTTTGTTTAGTAATAGTAGTAGTAGTAGTGATGATGGTGATAAGAATGATGATAAAATAAAATGAGCAGGAAATGCTGTTTGATTTTTCCATAATAGAACTTAATTTGTATTTCTTTAAATAAAGCTAACTTATCAACTTATTAGATGCTTACAGGGAATGATAAATTAAGGAAAAAGGAAAGATAAAGCTATAAGCAAATGAACTGAGTTAACTTGAAAGAATATGTGAAAGGTAGGAGTACTTGTCAATTTGCAGCCCCTTACATACAGGCACACTAAAGAAATAATTATTTCTTAAGGTGGTTACCAAAGGATGCCTATGTAAAAACACCACAGTGAAACCTCACAGCATAAAACGTCTGAAGTGTATGATTAACAATGGTTATACTTGTTTTTTCATCATTCAATGTTATGTTCCACCCTATCCTTATGATTAATTTTTATAAATATGAATTTTTAATACAGGAAAAATGTACATATTGAGTAAGATACAAAACTTTATAAAATATATTTCTTTTAAACAAAAGAACAAAATCCCACCAAAGTTATTTTAAAAGCTGATTAAAACATCCAAGTCAAGAAGGAAATGACAATGCACAGGCAATAGTCAACAATATTCTTGGCCGGGGCCCCAATTCAGATATAGTTAGCCATGATTACTCCACTCGTATTGAAAACTTAGTTCTAGTGGGACTGGGGCCACCGTCTTAAACTTACAATATGCCCTATACCAAAATGAAACAAAACAATATAAGCTTTTAGGGAAATAATTTCATTGAAAAATACTTCAATGATTCCACCCCCAAGAACTTACCCAGTGTATTGGTTCATGATTTCCTAGTGGCTCCTGTAAAGTTACATACATAATGCAAATATAAGTACATTATTCATGTATAATGCTATATGTCTTGAAAAGGCAATTGAAGCACATTATGATACTATGGTCCTTCTTGTTTAAAGACACAAAGTGAAGTCTGAAGTTGGAATGCTCTCTGGTACAATGGTAGAAAACTCTGTCACTGGAGGTGCTCCATAAATGGAAAGGCCTTATCAGGGGAGGCTATGAATTTGCAAGATTCAAAGCTTCTTCCAGGGATGGGTTAACATACAATGTATGTGTTTGCTAAGATTCTCTAAATTCCTTCTCAAAAGTCAGTTTTCCTTGTGCATGTTTCTGATTTTTTTCTGATTTGGAAATATGTACATTTTTTGATCAGGGCAAAATGCACATTTTTAAAAGCATAGATTTCTCTCAGTTGAAAAGTGTGCAATTTCCCTTATTTGCTAGCATTAGAGGACTTAATCCATTTCCATGGCAGTCATTGCAAGGGGGGGGGGGTTTAAAAGAGAAAGCAAAAACAAACAAACAAGGACAAACACAGATAACCATCCCTACTTTTTCTGGTCCTGGTCTAGATGTTGATATGGTCCCTTACATAAGGAAATAATGCACAGGTACTTGGAACAGTTTACTGCACAAATGGTTTTCTTTGGCTCAAAAAATAATAAAATGGATTTTTACAACATCAATATGATTACAAAGGAGGCATCAAATGCCTTAGATTCTTTTAATAATAATGACTATGGATTTCCAAATTTTGTATATCTAGTTTTTATTTGTTTTGCTATAACATTTGGACCAAACAAGCATATTCTCTATTCCTCTCTTTAAAATACCTCATTAAATATATCCCATTTGGGTATTATATCTAGATATTTCTTCAATTGTGGTAGCTCAGACACAATGCAACCAAAAAGAAAAAAAATCCTAAAACAGAAAAGCTCTGAGTATATTTTCAATCAACAGAAAGCCAAAATTCTATGCATTTGAGATGTTTTGTTACAGTGCTTGCATGGGAGAGGCTTAACATGGTTTATATTATGATATTAATATTTTTAACAGTTGCTCATTTTATCAGTTTACATACATTATAATTAGGATTTTTTGGTTTTATCTGACAGTGTATCACCAATTATGATAACTTACCAATTTAATGGGACGGATTGACATGATAATTTCACTAGCTCCTCCCCAGTCAAAAAAACATTTATATTTTCCTTTCTCCAATATATACTGTTCTCCACAGAAGTACTTCTGCTGATAGGCAACCCACCTAGATATGACACACGAGAGGCACAAATTCATAAGACAATTAAGTCAAATATATTCAAGTAATGCAAGGATGGGCTATTTGTGACTGTTCAGATGTTCTGACTGGTAACTCCCTTCAGCCCTGGCCAACACAGCCAGTAGTGAGGGCTGATGGTAGATATAGGCTAAAATATCTGGAGGACCACAAGTGGCCCACTTATGATCTAGAACCAAGCTCAGTTCTTCATTTGCTCATCTAGGACAGATTTAAAACAGGCACTGCACTGAAACTGATCTCTTCTGATTCAATACTACATCTTATTTCAGTTTGCTTATAAAAGCCAAAGGAAATTATATCCTTTTGCTTGTAACTTCAAGCTGATGTAACATTGCACTGACATCCAGTCTGTTTCATGGGTCCCGCGATGTCTTTAAGGGGGTAGGGAATACTAACTCAGTGTAAGCTTTGGCTGCTTACCCAAAGTAAACACTATGTGTGGTGCTTCTGGGGTGGTTAAGGGGTTCTTTCATGCATGTATGGATGCTTACAGCACCAGAGCAAGAACAGCTGCATTAGAAACATGCTAGGGTTCTTTGTTTCCACACCAAATTATAGTTGGTCTAGAAGACATGGCAAGATACTTCATTGTAACTTCTGGGGTCACACTTTATCTGATCTCAACTTTCCAATACTGAATTTTACTGTAGAGACAAAATAAAGCACCCACTTAGACCTGGGGCTTGTAGTCTAATACAGTGAAACACTGAATACTGTGTTGCTCAATGTTTGCTAAACTGGGTTCAGTTGCTGTTCTTACATCAAAAGAGAAAAGCCTATTTCCTTTATTCAGATGATTTGGCAAGTTTAAGACTGAGTAACTTACTCAGTTTCGTCAGTCATTTGTTTATTTATTTAAAACTTTTGAATGCCGTCCCTTATGCATGGCATCTCAGGACGGCTTGTAATAATTAAAACAACCACAATAAAACAGCAATAAATAACAATTAACCAAAAACTACAAATAAGTTAAATAAAAGTGACTGTTAAGCATTCAAATTTAAATTATTTTTAAATAAACTAATAATATAATTATTATATGTATTATTACTATTATTTAATAATAAACAGTTAAATAAAGAGGTTTTAACCTGGCGCCGAAAAGAATATAAACTCAGCGCCAGGCGCACATCTCCAGGGAACACATTCCATAATCTGGGCACCACCTCAGAGAAGGCCCTCCTCTGAGTAGATACCTTTAGATGTTCCTTCAGGTATCCCAGTCCCAAGCCGCTTAGTGCTTTATAGGTCAGAACCAGCACCTTGAACTGGGCCCAGACTTCAACAGGAAGCCAGTGGAGCTGATAGAGGACCAGCGTTATATGAGAATAATGACTGGTCCCCGTTAGCAACCTGGCTTCTCTATTCTGTATCAGCTGAAGTTTCTGGACCGTTTTCAAGGGCAGCCCCATGTAGAGCATGTTACAGTAATCCAACCAGGAGGTTACCAGAGCAGTATCATCTTGCACCTGTGCAACAGTGGAATCAACTACTTGTACAAGAAGGATTTAACACTTTATCAATAAAGCCAAATGAAGAAGCACTTAATAAATGTTGCAGAAGCAGTTGCTTCTGCTGGTGCAACACAATCTAGTAGGATTGCAGCAGCCCATATTCTCCATGTCAGAATTTAATTTTTTATTATTTGCATTTTTACTAGCCAGTTTGATGACAACTATGATTGAAGTCAAGAAGTAAATTGTTAGTCACTACAGGCGTGGGTTTATCTTTCATGGATTTGATTGTGAGTTTGCATCAAAAATTAAATGGGATTTTTTTGGAGCTTTGCAGCCTACTGCACAAAATGGTCATTACCATAGAGAAAGGGGAAGCAAAAGGGAAGCGGGGACTCCAAAGCATGCCTTCCTGACCTGCCTATCTATACAGGGAAATCCCTCTGGCATTTCCTTGGTGCAAAGAAGAGGCACAGGTAAGTGAAAGGAAGGGTGGAGAATAAGAACTTAAGAAAGTAATAAATGAAGGAGAGGAGCCCTGCTGGATCAGGCCTAGGTCTGAGAAAGAGTATGGTCAGCAGTATTAAGAATTAAGACTTGCAGGTGGAGTAAAGATATGTGTGGTTTTTCCACTTCCACATGGGTCCTGTGCTCCCAACCCCAATGAATGTGGAAGGCTGACTGTATCTGCAATCACATATCCCTTATAACTCAACCTTTCATTTAGCTTCTCTAAAAAGTTAAGCAGAGTTTGGCTGAAAAGTAAAATCAAGTTAAGGTACTTAGGCAAGTTAATAATTTCATGCTGAAAAAGATCTGCAATGTAACTTACACTCCACTCTTCACATCAATTGATCTTGTAACTAGCCCAAACCCAGCCCTTTCCAAGTCAGGAATTTCTGTATTGGCAATCTTCAACAACTTTCCATTTTCTTCATCCATTTCAAAAAGTGTTACTTCAGACTCCACAAAATCCTGAAATTTAAAACTGAAAATTAGGCGCATCTGATACACGTTTCTTTCCATGCCACCTCTCTTAATGTACAAAATAATTCTGTTACTTATTAATGTATATGTAAAATACTCTAAATATTACATCAACATGTAGAGCTAACTTGAGTTTTGATTAAAGAAGAGTCTTCAATTAGGTTACCTGCTCTAACTCTTTTTTTAAAGCAGAAAAATAATATAAAATAATACAGAGAAAAAGAAAAGATAGAAGAAAAACAAAAAAGAGAGTACATGTGGTGGGGTCCAGACTCTGGACTCATTTGAGTTCACTTGTCATCTCATTATTATCGGAGCATTAGATAAATTCTTATGCTCACCTGTCAATCAGAGGCAGAAATACCTCTTGGGAGGCAATTTAGTACCTTCTTGAACAAGGGAGTAGCATCAAGCCACTGCCATTTGAATTGCCATTCCCTGAAAGTCCAGATTACCTGCCCTAACTCTTAACCCACAATTCCTTAATGGAACTGCAGTTCAAAGCTGTCACTAAGGACTGAGTTACACTACTGAGCAGTCAAACTTAAAACAATGCGACTCTCTACATGCCCTTGATTCTTTTTGACATCACGTTATTAAACTATTTTATACAGAAATTCTGAAGTTGATTTCAAGTTTACCCTGTTCACCTTTCATTTGGTGAAGGAATGAGAATTCAAACATCTATGAAAATATTGTCACTGCTAGACAGACAACTTTTTCTTCAAGTGGTATTTTTCTTGATTTGCTTGAGTGTAGTAATTATAAGACAATTGTAAGAGAATAAATAATAAATGTTTAGAAAACAGTTCCAAATATCCACCTGACATTATGGATTTAAAAATATGAGTGATGATGCAAATGCAGCTTTATTATATCCTAAAAGAAAAGTAACTGCACTAACCACCTTGCAACAGTGGGGCATAATTCAGACATCTAAGAAATCCTTAGTAACTCAGGTTTAGTCTGTGATTTCATACTCAGCAAGAAGAATTGGTATGACAAACTATCCAAGAAAAGAGCCATACACAGTACAAATAACTTGTTCATCTTGGGAATATCCCATGCATTGGGCTGAGGTTTTCTCAAGGGGGCTTCTGACGCTGCAGCTAGAACATTCAGAAACTCATTTTAGAGTAAGATCTTTTATTTCTGCTAATAACAAGTTCATAGCTTATGAATGTAAGCCGTCCTGAGGCGTTAAGCGATGGGACAGCATAAAAAAACCTCAAATAAATAAACAAATACCTTTCCATGTTAAATTTTATGGCAGCTTTTCAATGCAGAAAAAGGTGATAAAGATGTACACCCTGATCTGAGAGAATGGAACTGTGTACAGAAGTAGGCTCCCACACATGCATCAGAAACACGAAGTAAGATGAATGTACATCTAAATGGACAATCGTCACTGCAATCCTTTTAAAAGAATGCATGCTGGACATGCATCCCAATGCATATCTGAATATGTATGGGGATGTGCATTCAAGTGCATGTCTGAATGTGTATCTTACTAAAATTAAAAAGAGTTAATTCATAAATTAGATGGTCTTTGTGTTCAGCTTCCTGCCTCTACCATCAATACAACCTGCATATATTAAAAGACATACCTAACATTTTGCTAGAGGTATTTACAGAAATGTTAATTTTTGTAGTACTTTGAAGATACTAACACAAAAAAGCTTTGCTTTATTTTTAAAAATCTAGTCATAGAAAAACTTGGCTGAACCCAAGTCTTTGGAAAGAGCTTTGGGATGGCCATAGGGTGTGCCAGTTCTAAATGTGAGAATTTTGCACAATTCCAGATAAGGCATCCTTTAGATAAAGAATCAACAGGCAGCTGTCCAAAGAGTGTTAGGATGGTACTGTAAACGATATCTCGGCCCTAGAAAAATCTGTTTTAAAATTGTCAAGATGCTAAAAAAACAAATAACTAAACAAAAACAGATTTTCTACAAAGAATATTTAATTATTTATGTAAAACTTTTGTACCCCATCCTATATACAAAAGTCACAAATATATAAAATTCACTACATATATAAATATTCACCACATAAACAAATATTCATTTCTTCTTGGAAAAAAAGATATTTAGTAGGCAATTTTCTTTTTTATACTATGTGAAATCAGATATGACTTCTCATATTGAAGCTCCACAAAAATGAGTGCATTCATGAACACTTTAATCAGATAAATGTGTGAAGTTTCAGTAAGGTGGATATGATCAATAATTAATGACAACTGTAAAGGGAAAAAGAATGAGTTTTGTAAAGGTGTAAGAGTAGAATTCAAATGTCAGACTCAAACTGAATTGTGAACCATAATCTCTGTATTTACTTAATCATCCATGTTCTATCCCAATTGTATGGAAAAAAAAAGTTGAAGGAAGAAATAATATTGTAGACCAAAAGAAAACACTTACAGCTTGCAAAAATCGAAGAGAAAGCAAGATGCCACTCACTGCACCCCATGATTGCCAGTTTTCATATTCTCCCTCCTCTAACAGATATTGCTGACCTTTATATCGTTCCTTTGTATAACCAACCCATCTGTAGTAGTTGTAACACACAAGGAAAAATTATGAAATCTCCAGTAATAGTTATCAGTGACATATTTACAAACAGTAATTAAATACCATACTTTAGTGTTCATTCATGTAATATGTTTAGTAGGCAGGAGTCCTGATTTATCCTGGCTTACTGTGAATAAGCAGCATGTTGGTGAATGCAACCTGTTTACTCCTACTCTTCTCTGCCCTTCAGGTAAACAGGTAAAACAAACCATGGAACAAGTGAAGATCATAAGACAGCAGCAAACTCTTCCTAATTTTCTTGAGTTTCCTTATGGGCTGCAAGGCATGTGGCAAATTCAATTGGGTTCTACAAGCCCAATTTATTGTGGAGGTCCAGACTATTTTTTCCTGTTTTTAAATCTGGAATATGATTGCCAGGTTGGCATTTGCACTGTTTTCTCTGCTACCCTTGGGGAAGTTCCAACACCCCCTGACATCTGAACAGAGACAACACTTGCAGAGACCAAGCAAGAACCTCCTAAGGCTCCTCACACCTGAAAATATGTGCAAAAAATGTATAGTTGAAGAAAAAAATGTTTATGCAGCTAACCTAAAAAGTTACAGAAGCATCTTTTTATAAGCAATATTCCTGGTATTCTTTATGAAGATCTTCTATTAGTGATATAAAATAGATGGTACTGTCAGTAACATTTGTTTCAGCTTAGCTCAGTAATAAAAGTTAATGAACTATAAAAACAAATCTAGCACAAATGAAAGAATTACTATTTGCATTTAGCCACAATATGTAGCTTGCAATATTATTACAAAATGATTTCATTTTCCTGCATAGGCATATAGATAGGTCAGAAATATTAACCAGAAAGTTAACCTGACTCAAGCCATTTGATTTGGTGTACATTTTGTACACTGTATTAGGCACTGACCATGGAAATGCAAAATACAAGTCTAAAAAGTAAGAGTGAGTGGTTCATCTGCCCTAGAAGTTGTTTTCAATCTGTTGTGGGTAGGGATGTGTTCCCTGCCAAAAATCAGATCTACAGTGTGAAGATGATGACTCTTTCCACTGTCCTGACTTGGGATTCCAAGTGGCACCTGGAATACTAAACACAAAGTGGCAATATCTCTCGGCTACAGGGATAGCTTACAAATAGTTATTAATCCACCAGTAGCACACCTCTTAGATGATTGTGATGTTGGTATGTAGGACTGTGCTCTTAGAAACTGCAATAGATTCAGACTGTAGCAGATAGGATTACTAACTGCAAGCAGCCATACAGAAATGTCCTGCAATATCTTAACAGATTGGTAATGGCTATCCCTCTTTTTCTTATCTCAGTTCAAAGCCAAAGTGCTTATCTCTAAAGGTCTAAATGACCTGGTTTGCATGGCACAGTAATTCACTGTGGATAACTAACCACAGTGGGTTATCATGTTACCTGAACCCAGACTACTTCAAGCCAACCTGACAACCCATGGTTTGGTCTAGGGGCTGTTCAACTCACAATGGGTTGGCATGTTGACCAAATCTAGGAGAGCAATTTTATTATGGATTCAGGGATCAGCTAGACAGCTGCTCAGTAAGAGTGGCAAAAGCATCTGCCACTCTTCACAATCCCACCCATACTGTTGCCAGTGACAGTTCCATTACAAATGTTCAAACGGCATTTTGGAACAACCCTCACTGATCTGTCACCCACTTTTTCCTCTGGGACCCAGATATGGTGTAATTGTGTTGGCTTTTACTTTTATAATTTTTTGTTGGTCTTTCGCAAATGCACAGAGGGCACTTACGGCTATCCAATATGGTAAGTCTTGCCTGCTCAATTCCCTTGTATGTTTTAGTTGGCAAAGGGAGCTATGAAGAAATAACACATGTGCCAACTGTGAAGGTGAGACTGCATGTGGACAAACTGATGCACAGTGAGCATCGTCCAATTGCCTACTGTCAACTGGAAAGTACCAGCACAGGGGGGAAAGCAGCATTTATTTTCCAGCCATTACATTTGTGTATATTTCTATGGTTCTTTTAAGAACTGTCACTGAGATCCAGGGCAGAATGGTGGTTAGAATGCTGAACTGGGGACCCAGGAAATCTGGGCTGTAGCCTTTATTCAGCCGAGTACCTAAAAGAATTTCTATATATTGGCATGTATTCAAAGACATTTCTCCAGGTGTCCCAATTTTCAGAGGTGAGGTGAATGGTAAACAGCAATGCAGAAAATCCATGAGATGCTCTAGAACATGGGTCTTCAAACTACGGCCTGAGGGCCAGATCCGGCCCGCCATGACCACTTATCCAGCCCGCCATGCCCATTTCGACCCTCTGGGTGTGCACCCGCGCCCACACATGTGCATGCCACCACCCACCTCGCCCCGCACGTGGGGAGGTGGCAGTTTGCTCACTTGGAGTAAACAATCTCCAAGCAAGCAAGCCACTGCCTCTTGCGCCCACCTCGTGGTGCGTGCCCGCCCCACCCCATGCGCCTGCTCATGCCTCCCTGCGTGCGCCTGTGGTGCCTCGCCTTGCATCAGCGCGCACCCCACCCCCACCTCAGTGTGTGTGCCCGCACACACTGCCCTGCCCCCTTGCCAGTCCATGTGCACTGCCAGCAGCACCTTTCTGGCCTGTGCCCAGCACTGGCACCTTTCAACTGGCCCCCTGGTGAAAAAGCTTGAGGACCCCTGCTCTAGAAAAAGGCCTAACACTTGGAGAAATAAAAAGGACTTCTCATGGTGTCTAAAATCTCAATTAGTATAGCTCCCAAGTGACCTATATTTTTGGACCACTGCTTTTTAGAAGGCCAGATACTGAAGATGAAACTCAAATACTTTGGCCACCTAATGAGAAAGAAGGACTCACTGGAGAAGAGCCTAATGCTGGGAAAAATTGATGGCAAAAGAAGAAGGGGATGGCAGAGAATGAGGTGGTGACATGGAGTCACTGAAGCAGTTGGTGTGAGCTTAAGTGGACTCCGGGGGATGGTGGAGGACAGGAAAGCCTGGAGGATTGTTGTCCATGGGGTTGCGATGGGTCAGACATGACTTCACGACTAGCAGCAAGACCTTTTTATCCCAGTATTATATGTTGTGGCACCTTCTGCACTCTGCTGTTTTAACTGCCGTTTTAAAAAGGTGTTTGAATATACCTGTTTTAAGCATTGTTGTAACCAGCCCTTGAAGTCTTTTTAAAAAATGAAATGCAGGGTACCAAACGTTTAAAATAAATAAATCAAAATAGGTAATGACTTCAGTTTCAACAGAAAGTTCATTTATTAGTGATTACTTGTATGGTGTTTCAATGCAGGATTTCCCATGCCAATAGACAAGATTAAAAAAAACTATCATACTTACATTCCACCAATAACACGTATCGATCCAATCCCCTGGAAATCATCAGGATTTTCGAAGAGCATTGGAACACAATCAATATTTTCAGAAAGGTCTTTACACCATCCTCCAAACTGTGGTCTCTCGTATATCATTACCTGCACAGCATGGGACAGTTGGTCCTTTATAATGTATTTCTAAATCCTACATCTTTCTATGTACAGGATATTCTGCAAGTTTTTGAAAAGATCTCCCTGCAGTGCATGTCTTACTTCTTCTAGTTCAACAAATCTATGATTTTCTACCAAAGAAACATTGTAAAACCCCTGCTTGCTATTGTTACTGGAACATAGAAGTCTGAAGTGCTTAGATCAGCCTGAGGAGATTTTGTAGATGGTAGAACCCAGCTTTATTTATTATTATTTAAAGCATTTTTATGCCCCCCCCCCATCACAGAAAGCCTCGGGGCGGCTTACAAAGAAGATAAACAAACATAGGATAGACATTAAAAATTCAGAGCATCCCGGCAATAGTTTAAAACCAAATAACGATGGCACCAGGCAGACCTCTCTGGGGAGCGCATTCCATAGGTGGGGCGCCACTGCAGAGAAGGCCCTCCTCCAGGTACTCACCCTCCTAATATCCTTCACAGAGGGCTCCCTGAGAAGGGCCTCCTCCGCTGATCTCAGGGGGCAGGAGGGCATATATGGACGCAAGCGCTCCTTTAGATAACCAGGTCCCAAGCCGTTGAGTGCTTTACACCTTGAATTGGGCCCGGACTTCAATGGGGAGCCAGTGAAGCTGACAGAGAACTGGGGTTATATGAGAACAAGGCCAGTCCCTGTCAGCAACCTGGCAGCTCTATTTTTCACCAATTGAAGTATCTGGACCGTCTTCAAGGGCAGCCCCACATAGAGCGCGTTACAGAAAACGTATTGGGAAGTTACCAATGCATGTGTCACAGTCACCAGGCAGTTGTTCTCCAGGTAGGGACGCAGCTGATGGATCAGCTGAAGCTGAAGGAAGGTGTTCCTCGCCACCTCTGTTACTTGAGCTTCTAATGACAGCTCTGGGTAGAGGAGCACTCCCAAGCTGCGAACCCTGTCCCTATGAGGGAGTGCAATCCCGTTCAGGACAAGGTCCAGGTCCCCCATCCCGAAGCCTGACCCACCTACCAATAGGACCTCTATCTTGTCTGGATTGAGCCTCAGTTTATTGGCCTTCATCCAGCCCATTACCTTGGCCAGGCACCGGTTCAGTACAGCCACTGCCTCACCTGGATTAGTTGAGAAAGAGAGGTAGAGCTGGGTATCATCAGCGTACTGATGATTCCGCAGCCCACACCTCCTAATGACCTCTCCCAGCGGTTTCATGTAGATGTTGAATAGCAAGGGGGACAAAATGGACCCCTGCGGAACTCCATGGCATAGCTGCCATGGCGCAGAGCCATAGTCCCCCAGCACCACCTTCTGGAATCGGCCATTGAGATAGGAGCGGAACCACTGCAAAGCAGTACCTCCAACTCCCAATCCCGCTAGCCTATCCAGAGGATACCATGGTCGATGGTATCAAAAGCCGCTGAGAGGTCCAGGAGAACCAACAGGGACGCACTCCCCATCTTTCTCCCTGCACAGGTCATCATACAGGGTGACCAAGGCAGATTCAGTACCGTATCCGGGTCTGAAGCCAGACTGAAATTGGTCCAGATAATCAGTTTCATCCAAGAGTGCTTAGAGTTGTCCCGCCACCACCCGCTCTAACACCTTGCCCAAGAACGGGATGTTGGCCACTGGTCTATAATTGGTGGCCACCTCTGGATCCAGGGATGCCTTCTTTAGGACTGGCTGGACTACTGCGTCCTTTATTATTTTTATAACATTATTATTATAACATTTCTATGCCGCCCCTTGCCGAACCTCGGGGCGGCTTCCAACACAATAAAATACATTGAAATACACATTTATTTAAAGGGGCAGGTACCCTGCCATCCCTTAGAGAGGCGTTGACAACCTCCAGGATCCAGGTCCCAATCCCGTCCTTGGCTTTCTTGAGTAGCCAAGATGGGCAAGGGTCCAGTAGGCAGGTGGTAGGACGTACATGTCCAAGCACCTTGTCCATATCATCAGGCTGCAACAACTGAAACTCATCCATCAATTTTGGACCAGACGGCAACATTGGCACCTCCCCAGTAGAATCTGATTCACTAGTAGAGTCCAGCTCGTGACGAATCTGAGCGATTTTGTCCCTGAAATGCTTGGCGAAGTTGTCACAACAGGCCTTCAAGGATGGCACGAGATCTTTCCTTGGGCCCAGGTGTATCAGCCCCTGTACCACTCGAAAGAGCTCCACTGGACAGCATTGTGATGAGGCAACGGAAGCGGAGAAGAATTTCTTCTTCACTGCCCTCACTGCCACAGCATAGGCCCGATAATGGGCTCTTAAGTGTGTTCGGTCAGATTCATCCCGTGATTTCCTCCACCTACGCTCTAGACGTCTCCCAACCTGCTTCATCGCCCGTAATTCAGGTGTATACCAAGGGGGTGAACGGGGTCTGCCAGGTGGGAGAGGACGCTTAGGAGCGATCATTTCAATAGCCCTGGTCATTTCCCTATTCCATAGTTCAACCAAGGCATCGACAGGAGCACCAGCCTTATCAACCAGGAAATCCCTCAGGGCCTTCAGGAATCCATCCGGATCCATCTGGCTCCGGGAGTGGACCAGCACTATCAGGTCTGCACCCTTACAGAGGGAAAGGCTGCTCTCGAGCTCAAACCTCACGAGGAAGTGATCTGACCATGACAGGGGTGTCAGACACAAGTTCCTCACCCTCAGATCACCCTCTTCCTGCCCCGTCGAGAAAACCAGGTCCAGAGTGTGTCCACGTTCATGGGTCGGGCCAATGATGTGTTGAGATAGCCCCATGGCCGCCATGGAGGCCATGAAGTCCTGAGCCACCCCGGTCAGAACCGTCTCGGCGTGGAGATTGAAGTCCCCCAGGACTAGCATCCTGGGAGTCTTCAACACCAAATCCGAAACGATCTCTGTCAGCTCAGGCAGGAAGTCTGTTGGGCAGAAGGGTGCACAGTACACCAACAGAATTCCCAGTCTGTCTCGGTCGCCCAACACCAAGTAGAGGCACTCTAGACCCGGCCTCGAGAGGACAGGAAGCCCTGTGAGGGAAACAGAGGCTCAATAAACCAAAGCGACCCCCATCTCCTCCCCTCCAGGCGTGGTCGGTGCTGGATCAGATATCCGGGCAGACACACTTGAGAGAGGGAATCATCCCCCCCACTCCCACCCAGGTCTCTGTAATGCAAGCCAGGTTGGCCCCCTCATCCACAATCAAGTCATGGATGAGGGATGATTTATTGTGGACCGACCTGGCATTAAGCAACAGCACCGACAGGCCCAGGGGGCGGTTGACAGAACTACCTGGAACCCTCAGGCTGGGGGAATACCCAGAAAGAGGAACAGGTGTTAGCCATCTGTCCCTCCTTCTTCTACGCGGACACGTTAGACCCCCAACACCATGATGTCCATTGCCCATGACCACCCCAATGGCGGCACCCACGCGCTCCCCAGGCAATCCCATATTCGTAGCCGAAAATGACTCCATTAAAAATAAGCTAAAACAAGCTTAAAAATAAGCTTTGGTGGATCCAACTAACAACAAAAGCAATTCAGTCAGATCCAGAGTTCCTGTAAGTGACAATGTTACCTGTGTAGTCCCCTGTAACTTCAGAACATCTACTTCTGAGCATTGGAGGGCTGGAGAACAATGGAGGGCCCTCAGATACAATACAGGTAAAGAGGGAAATGGTGAAAATAAATACCCTCCTTCCTCCAGTGGAAGCCTCTGCTAGATTGCATTGCTCTTTGCAAATGCAAAAAACCCTTCTGCTTGCAGTTGGGAGCAATTCAGGTTTTGTGATTTAAAAAAAAGGAACAGCTGTTAGATTTAAGATAAATAACAGACTTAGATTTTTCCACTATTGTGTATTTGAGGAAATAGTTTTTCTAGAGATTTCAAGGAAGAGTTGGGGACGTGAAAGGAAGATTGCTTTAGTTAAAACACCCTCTATCATGCATTCCTATAGTCAGCACTTTAAAAATAAACAAAAAAGATAACAGCAGAGAGAAAGTTTTCCAGTAAGCGGAAACAAAATATTCAAGATGCTGGACTTCTCTCCCTAATTAATATATTGCTGAGTTCCTCTGTCTGCACTTACCTTAATATTCATAGGCATCTGTACCTTTAAGCCACCCTAAAGTGTAAAACAAAACAAAAACTATGAAGTTAATGAAATCTGAATGCATGTTTCCATTTCCATTAATTCTATGCAAGCATTAGTAAGAACAGTTGCAATAAAAAACTCTCAAAGCGTATTTGAAGGTTAGTATATGAATTCTATAGATAAATAAAGTTAATGAATTCTGGTCTGTCTTTTGTCAGTAAGTGTCACTTACAAAGCTTGATAAGCTTTATAACTGAATACATTAATTTGTTCCTTAAGAAGTAAATATATATTTGTGTAAAAGCCAACAAAAATATTCAGAGTGGACAAAGCCATTTTTTTCTTCTCTCAATTCATACCATCACCATATTAAAAGTGCACTAAACCATATTAAAAGTGCACTAAACACTGATTCCAGGACAGATCTAAGATAATTTGAATCTTCTAGAAGAATCAGGAAATCTTGTAAAGGTTTAACTGATGAATGCCTGAGCATTTTTACTGGACAATCATTTGGGCATGCTGAAATACTCAGGACACATAAAGAAGTGATCACAAAAGAAACTTGTAGGCTTTACTGGTGTAAAATTAATTGAAAGTCTATTCTTACTTCCTCACCATTTTCAATGGATAAAGAGATTTTAGGTCAGCTGCAGAAGTTTCATATGGGCTGTGATTTTCTTCCAAAATCTGTACCTCTCCTTTGTAATTGACATCTGAATAAGCAAGCCATCTATTAGAATGAAAAGGAAGGGGCTGATTAGAAGTGATGATTCATGTGTAATTTCTTTAAAACAAATGGATTGTTGATCTGATCTAGCCCAGCTCTGGAATGTGCACAAGGAAAATAACCTTCTCCTGTTGTTTAATCTGTGTATTTGGCAAGCAGCAGATATATTTGTCCCCGCAAACTGATGTTTCATTTGGCTATCATGAATAATATCCATAGCCCTAGTTCAACTACCAGTATTTTAAAAAGATCAATGTAGTGTTGATCCTTTAAAAAGATATTTGACCCTATATTTTGTTTATAATTAGGCTACTTTAATTCTATTTAAATTGAAGTTTAATATAAATTTATGAGTTTTTCTGGCCCAGGTATTATTGCAATTAATTACTTGTACTGTATATTAAAAATTAAACCATCTTATGTTGCTTCTTCTTTTAACTTACTGTTGTATTTTAAATTTATATTTATATTTTAATTTATAATTATTTTAACTTAATGATGTGAGCCGCCCCGAGGCTTCGGCGAATGGGGCGGCATAAAAATTTTAATAAATAAATAAATAAAACTTATATAGTTAGCAACCATTGACTACTACTGAAACTTTGCCTCATTATTTCACCAGCTCACAAACCAATATAAACAAAATAAACTGTACTCACACTCCTGCTTTTACAGAAAATGTAGTATTTTTGATTTCTAATTCTTCTAAATCAGCAATTCCTGTTTGGATGCAGATAGGAGAATTATCTGTGCCATTTTGTGGATAAAGTTGTATTTCAGGAACATTGGAATCCTGCAAAGCAAATTGCATGGTAAAAGTAAATGAGGCTGTAAGAACTGTGCATATTTACACATTTATTTATGCCCATGAATCATGATTCCAAAAGAACCACCTGGATAGCTAACATCATATAAAACAGTAAAAATTAATAAAAATGCAGTACAATGGCTTTTCAAATCACACACCTCAACACAAAAATAATATAGCAGCAGGAGGAGGAAGAAAACAGGAAAAAATGCTCACAGTTCATACCTTTCACATAGGATGTTTTATTTTACCCATTTTATGATTGTTATTTTATTTCAGATTGTTTAATCAATTATATTTTCATTATATTTTAAAAGATCTTTTTTCTTTTTAATACCACTTTTATCTTTGAATTTGTCATGCATTATTTTTTCTATATGTGGTGCACCATGCCCATGAATTTTCATATTTGTAATTGTTATGTAATTTTATTGTATTTTATTGCCCTTTTCTGTTACACTTATGATAGCCTTTGGCTTTAAACAATACAGAACATCAACTTAGATTTCATATACCAGAAGCAAGCAAACTGGCTAGAAATACTGTGGGTTTTTTGTTTCTGTAAATATAGACAATATGCATATTGCTGCTTAAAGTGGGACTGAATATCCTAAAACAAAGGATTCATTCTTCCTGCAGTGCAATTCATGTGGAACTTCAAAAGTTCCTTTTGGGCAGAAATGCAGAGAAGCTGTCTCACACTTCAAGGACCAATATCCTTATCATATATGCAGTACATACAGCTAGTCCAGCATCACTTTAAACAAAGCAAGGTGTTTGATCTACCATCAATACATTAACAACTGGAAGTGGTCGCCAGGACTTCTGACCCAGATGGACCTGCTGTAGTTAATGGAAAGTTGCTCTCAAGATGGTCACAGACACTCTTCTCCCAAGATTTCTATATGCTCATGCAATCAAGAGCATCTTTTTGACCACACCATCAGTGCACCAGTTTTAGGCACAGAGAAATTTCTTTTGCCTAGAGAACTGTTAAGTTTAAAACTTTTCTGGAAGGGGCAAAAGGAAAAGTATCTCTGAAGGCTAGTATGCTTAATTTTGTTTTTATTGCATCTGTCTTGAACTGCTGGTATATCACCCAAGCCATTTGCAAACTTCCCAAACTCTTGACAGAAACTTCTAAAATAGATTCTGAGCCAAAGAGGAGCAAAGCCTGGTTGAACTGAAACAGGTCTTTGAATTATTCTTGCTGAGAAAATAACCATCACATCAAGCTAACTTCAACTGACCAATAAGATTGGCACCTTCTGTTTTATATTCTTTTGTTTCCATATAAAATATGCTAAAATGTGAGAAACATTCTAGCAGGATTTAAATGTCACTTAAATGCCATCTTTGCCTCCACACTCCTCCCACACTTGAGTGAATACCCATAGCTTTCAAAGTTCAGAAGGTTACACGTATGCACATAGAACTGCGAGGTAAATATAGAAACACAGAAACAGAGAAACAGAGCAAGTCAGAAGGCACCTCCCAGGCCATCTAGTTTGACCCAAGGCTCCAGCTGGCTCTGCTCATGACATGCCTACCATGTGCAACTTATATAAATTGTATCAACTCATATGTTATAGGAGCTAAGGTTTTGCAATGAAGACAGACCTTAGAACTTGACTGGATCAAATTAATGCCTTGGTGCCTAAAATGAATATCCCATATGTACATATGTTTATTTTTCCCAATTATCACTATTCAGTTTTGAACTCTCTGATTTTACAACTCATTTTCTACTTATTTTTTCTAACTACCATTTGAACATACATGATAATGTATATTTTCATGAGTCAAATCTCAGCTCATATTAATACAGCATTCTATCTTGCTCTTAGTTTAACAAAAAGCTAATGCACATGGTAATTAAATATTTGATTGGCACTAACCTAAGGCATACCAGTGGCTTACATAGTTATTTTTAGAAATAGGGGAATACAACCATTATGAGAATAAGAACTATTATAGAGAAAGCAGGTTGGGAGAAGTTCAATGTGGCAAAGATTGAAAGAATTTTGAGGTACAACAGTATGAACAGTACTATGGAAAATGAGAGAAAATATCTGAAGTTTGAGGCTTCAGCAAAGTTCCATTAGCTAGAAAACTGTAGCACAGGTATAGGCAACTGCAGGAAGTTGGGAGTCATTTTCCATCCCCCCCACAATACACCAAATAAAACCCAAAAATCAGGTTCTCTGAAGCTGAAAGTTGGCAACAAGCCAATCCATAGTGTCTATGTAAAATAACTAAAAGTGCCCCTTCTACTGCTCCATAACCACTATGAAGTGACATTTTGCTTGTTTATTTGACATTCAGGGACAGGTGGGGGAGCAGCCAGGACTGCAACTGTAAAACACAAAACAAGATGTAGCCAACAAAGAAGAACGAGGAAGGGAAAAAAGAGGCATGCACATGCCTCTGTGTCACTCACTGTAGTGTCACATTATTCATAATTAATAGCCAAGTACTCACTTTCACTATTTGCCTGATTGAACCAACTATGAAGTTTTCTTTATATTTCTCACTGTGAGGATTCAAGATTTCATTCAGCATCTTCTCTCCTTCTTCTACAACATATTTCTGGCCTTGGAATCCTGGTTTCTCATATAAAATCCAGCTATTTTAATAATATAAACACATCACTGTAAATATGCTGCCCAAGAGATATCTAGGATAGCACCAATATTAGTAGAATGTCATTGCTCATGTTATAACAATTTGAACTCTCTCCTCTCTTGCACACTCACACAGAAATAAAGAAGTGTGCAGCTCTGGGGTATGGTGTGCACACAGGCTATTTTTTGTAATTTAGGCTTTTTCCTAGGAAAAATGTGTTCCTCCAACTTGATTTCATAAGATACTACAAGCCACAGAAACAACTACATTATGTTAACATATGTTAACAAAACATGTCATGAAAAGCATATGTATGAATGGATCCAATCTTTAGTAGTCTCCACTATTAAAATTAATAATGTTAAAAGGCTAGTTATTTGCTTTGTATCCCATCCTTCCACCAAGATAATGACACTTAAGGAGGTCATATATAAAGTCGTACATGACCTCTAAGTGTGGTTGCTTGTACTCATTCATGCTTTAGGCAGTATCTATGAATATATTCATAAAGTATCTACGATGCCCATGTAAACACATTGCACACAATGTTCAAAATTACAATAGATCCTAGGCGAAAGAAAAATCCTTCCCCCACCGCCAGCAACTACCTGTACTGTGAGTTCTGGGAAATGCAATTTCCCGGAGAAACATTTTAGAGGAAGATGAAGATCTTCCGCAGTACTTGGACTGCTTTTTCATTGCAAAACAAAGTAACCTAGAAAAGCCTTTAATGGTCTGGGCTACAAATTTTACTTATCTTGGCATTTTTAATGCTAAACTGTCTAATAGTGATTCTAAGGGTCACACTTCAGGTTCCAGAAATGTAATCAAGGACCTTGTTTATATTTCCAGCAGTATTAAGCAGATAGCAAATATTCAAACCATGGAAAACAATAACTGTTTTTAAATGATTCACCCCATCATCTGATCAATATGTGTTAGAATTAAATAGATCTTTACATGTATACATGCTCCTACTTTTCAACATATCAATTACTTGCAACATGGTATCTCTCTTCAAACAAAGAAAAAAATTAACAGTTATTTATAAAGAACTTGAAGCATTTCTTACCATCCTCTAACAACCCTTATCAATGCTTCTTTTGAAAACACCCAGGCCATAGCATTCAGCACATCGTGATAGATTTCATATTTATTTGTATTACCATGAACATCACAAATAACCATCTGAAAGACATGCAGTAATGTTAAGTAAAGGCTAACTCATAAGGCATTTACGTTTCTTAACTGAAGTATGCAATCCTTTTACCCAATGCTCTGCTTATTACCTTTTTAAGTAAAAGTTTTAAGATATTTTCATGTTTACTAAAGCTGTGATCAACAGAACAATGTGGCACAAATATTTATACAAATAAATATGTTTTACTTCATGTGTCTTGATCTCATGTAAGTGCACAAAAAGTTGCAACCTAAACCAAAACAAATTGAAAATCAGCGTCCACAGTCCACTTACACAGATGTAATATCAATGATTTAAACAGAATAGTGTAAGTTGAAGCACAAACTAATAAATATCATGATTAGCTTTTTGCTCTAGCAGAAAGCTGTATTGATTGCACCACCAAGCAAATGCAGAACATTATTTTTTCCATACTCAATGGCTTCACTCAAACATTTCTCATTTCCTTCAAATGTTTGACAAAATAGTCAATACTTTGTATTCACTTATACAATAACAAGGTCATACTCACTTTTCCTGGTCTTGGATTGCATTTGAGTTTTTCCCTGTCAACAGGACACTGTAATTATAATGAAGAGGAAATAGCTATTTCAATGGTACAATAAACCAACAGGAGAACTTTAACACACTATGCTTTTAGGGAAACATTCCTCACAGTCTATGGGGCAGGAACTAGTATGTCAGTGGAAAAAAACAAAAACATTTCATACATTATGTCCACATTGGGATCACTGAAAAGGAGGCAAACAATTCAAATTTCCTGACCACTTTTATGAAGGTATAGTGTACAAGACTTTGGGAGAAGTGGAGTCTAGAATACTAAGCAAGCAGTTGTCTCCAGGTTTTTGTAAGATCTACCTCAGTGTCTTCCGGCCATCATCATGAGCTGCTCTTGCTTTTTATCCTCTCTCTGATTATGGGTACCACTGGCTTGCTTGAAAGAGAGAGAGCCAGTGAGCAAGTAGGTGTCTACTGCTCCTTATCACAAAAAGGGTCATCAAGCAGATTACATTGATGAAGAAGAAAAGCAATTCCAGGGTTTTCTGCCAGTGGGCAGATGTCCGAGCATTCTTATCTTTGACAATGGTTTTGCAAGTATCAACTCAAACCAAAGCCTGTATTATTATGTTACTATTCAGGCAAGTATAGCTTATGATTGAGAACTTGCAAGGAAAGGGGAGATCTGCATACCACCAAATTTGTAAGCAAAGATCCCCTCATGGATTTGCTTCTCACCTGACATCTTGCTGTCTGATAGCTGTCAAATGAGAAGCAAAGTACCAAACCAGATCTATTTGTAGCCTTGCATTGTCAATGTTCATGGATGTTGCCTCCTGTACTATGACAGGAAATATCCAGGGCACTGATGTGCTATACCTGAGCATTTGGGGTGGCTTGAATTGAGCAGCCAACTCAATAACTAATTCAATTACTAATTCATAGTGAACAATAACTATATTAGAGTTAGTTCAAACAAACAAATCCCAAGTAGTTAAGATCAGGACACCCAAACAAATTCAAGTAGTTAATTACATGCACAAACACTTGTAAATGAAATGCCTGCAACAAGTTCATTCCACACATATAATCAATTAAAAGCACCTTACCACTTGAAATGGTGCCAATCTTTGCAAATCAACATTACTTTCAGGTTGCTGATCCTTTGGAAACAACATGCTTCCAAATCTGGTTCCATTTTCACTGGAGTAACTTCTTGAACTCTGCAAACATTCATAGTATACACTCTTGGGAAAAGACTTCATGACAGATTCAGATTTTTGCAAAGGTTGAGCTACATATGTTGAACTAAAAGATAAGGCCTCTTCTGTGCCAAGTGCTTGTTTAGAAAGAAAATCTGAGTGTCTCTCATAAATGTTTTCTGACTTTGCAGTTCTTGAGTTGTTTGGCCAGTGACTTAATATGCAGGCATCTTTTTCATCCTGTTCATTCTCTTCACAAATATCTTCTTCCTCTTCTTCATTACACTGGTTACTAGATTTTAACCGTTCAGACACTGACTGTAGGAGTGATAAGACAGATAAGGATTGGTTGTCTCTTGATTTTTCATCAGTATTTCTTGGTGAGATATCAGTTGATAGCAAGTCCTCTTGAGAACTGTCATCTTCATATATAGGTGACAAAGAGAAGGGGTAAACCTTATATCGCTTTGCTTCTACTACCATGAATGATTCTGAACAAGTGCTGTCTAGGATGTTATTCAATTGGTCACTTTCTTCATAAAGCTGAGCAGACCCAAGTGTACCTTTTTCTGTTTCAGCCATCAGAAGATGTTGGTTATTATCCAGGGAGAAGTCAGAAAGGGGTAGGGCATGCTCTGGTTCTTCTGTTGAAGAACAATAGCTTTCATCTTGAAGAGCACCATCATACAGAATAGTGAAGGAAGAATTGCCTTCCCTCTCCTTTGGTGAAGAAAAAGCACCATCTTCACCACCATCAGCATCCAGAAAGTATTTATTGAGCACATTAGCCACAGTTAAACTTGGTTCAGTAACTGCTTTTTCCTCATTGGCAAAATCTAAGTTCAACCCATTCTTTGCTGAGCTATTTGTTACAGATGATTCAGACAGACTGAACTGGGTACCAAATCTATTTTTATCCTGCGACACTGTGCAAGTTTTCTTCATATTTCCATATCCCCTGTTGCTTTCTATTTCGTAATATTTTGTAAGTGGTCCCTCTCTTACAACTGCAACAGCCTCAGCTTCTTTAAACATATACTTAGGGAGATCTTTCACTAGATCATTTTGCAGTGAACTCAAAGGACCACAATCACCTTTGAATTTATATGAAATGTGAGTGTACATATCATTGTTTGAGTTAGAAGTTAGCATATGATGTTTAATGATGTTTCCAGATTCCCAACAAACTGGCACAGATACAGATGATGGCAACTGCATTTCAGCTGTAACTATTTCTTCTTGTATTACATTTAAGGAATCCTTAAACTTATTGTCGGCTGCCAAGTTACTAGTGTTGTCACCAGCATCTATCATATGTGTAGTGCAATTTTCACATCTACTGTATTTGCCATTTCCTGTTTCTGTAGGACTGTATTCTAGGGTAGTTGTGGGATCAGACCATTTATCTCCAATTGTTTGGCATGAAAATGCATTACTTGCCACTACTTCCCCAGTCACAGCTTTGCTATTTTCTTTACTATCAATACACAAAGCAGCTGAGGAGCTTTCTATTTCACTTTTGCTGGTTATCTTGTCTATTGCAGTTGGGTATACTGGATCTAAATTCAAGGGTTCCTTGATTATTTTGGGAAGTTTAGCTTTTAATTCACTATCAGCAGGAAGTCTGTTTAATGCTTCAGTCTTGGCATCAAGGTGTATATTTTGAGAAGTACCATTGGTCAAAGGAACCTCATCCTGAAAATATGTCAGTTTGAGTTTGGCCGCATTAATAACATCATCAATTATTTCTTTTGCTTTTAATGCTATTGAACTATATAGGTCATTTTTATCAGTAATGTCAAATAGTATATTTTCATCTTGAATATCTGTGCCAAGTATGTCTTCCCCTTTAACCCCAGAAAGCTTTTTGATACAACTCTCATTAAAATGTTTTAATGATGAGTTCCTTGACTGGATTTCTTTTGATTCTGACAGCATTTTTCTTCTTTTCAGATCTTTTTGAAGGCTGGGCTCTAATAAATTGTCCTTAATGTCATTAGTCTGGCAGGCACCAGCTGTTTGCTTTGATCTGATTTCTTCCATGGCTAAATGCAGAACTGAATCAACGATTTCATCAGCCTTTTTAAGCAAAAGAGTTAAATCTTGAGATTTAATTTGTACTTGTTTTCCTGTTTCAACATGTTTCAATGGTTCCTCAAAAACCCCTTTGCTTGACTTTTTAAACAAACCAGTAATTGCTTGATCATGCTCTTTAGCAGGGCCTTTTGCAGTAGCAGTAGCAAGGTAGTGAAGATTTAGTTGCCCTAAAGGAATTCTATGCTCTTCTTTCCTCTGCTGTGTTGTGAACTCCATCCCTAATATCATCTTCGCAGGCTCTATAGCTTCTGCTTCAGAGACCAATAATACCTCTGAGTGAGTGACTTTAGATGTTGATTCAAAGGGTAGACGATTTAATTTATGTTTAGTTGACGTATTGCCCAGATCAGTTTCAGAATTCATAAGGGAATTGTTCTCTTGGATAGTATTAACATCTAGTATTTCACAGGTTGGATAAGGAGTTGAGATGCCTTTAAAGCAAGGAAGAGGAGAAGGAGGTTTGCTAGGATAGACATTTTCAAGAACAGGAAGATCTTCTTTTACCATCATGGACCTTGAGTCCACTGAACAAGATCCAGTTATATCTTTTATTTCTTCAGAGCATGGCAATATCTTTTCCCTCGTATCAGCTTTTACAACAGCTTCAGAGCTCAACTTAGTTTTAATGATGCTTCCAGATTCCCAACAAACATTGTAACTTTGATCTGTTTTTCCAGGTTCAGCAGCAAAATGAGGATTCCAAGGTCCAGAGGTCTCTAACTTTGCGCTATCTTGATTGTTTTCACATATAGAAAAAGAACAATTCACTTTGCCACAACTATTCTCTGCAGAATCAATTTCAGCAGGAGCTCTCATGAAGTGGTTAGTACCTTCTGGTTTATCAAACAAAGAACATGAAGCTTCCAGCAAACACTGATCTTCAGAAGTAGGCACAGGCTTAGACCTAGTGTCCAAGTGGGTGAATTGTTCCTTAAAGATGAAAGAATTATTAATTGGATCAGGTAATGGAGAAGAAAGGACTGAAAAACTATTATTTTCTGATTTCATAATAGGAGACAAATCTTTGGGCAAATGCATGTCTTTAGAAGGAGACACTGTGAAGAATTCCTTTGTTTCAACAGGAGAAGGAGATTCTTCTGTCATTTTAAGGGCTGATGGAATAGGTTTGACTATGGTAGCAGATACTTTGCTGTTTATAGGCTTTGTTTTTTCTAATTCAAGGGAAGGAAAGGCAACATCTAAATTGTTTGATGTTTTGATCAGACTGACATTCTCACCTTTCTTGGAAAGATGACTGCAGCTGCCATGTTTAGCTTCAAAGTTCTGTAAAGCATCGTCCAAAGGTACAATACCTCTGACAATGCTATTGTCTTCCATTTTTAAGAAACTACATAGCCCTTGGGATTCCACATTTTCATATTCAACAGCTAACAGAGAATGGTTGGTATTGTTTATCTCTGTAGCATTAGGTAAAACATTTGTCATTCCAATATGGTCAAATTCTACAGCAGATGTATCTTTGGCAAGACTGTTAGTTTCAATTTCAGAAATCACAGAGAATTTAGTACTGTTCTGTATACCTGTGTGTAACACTGGCTCAGTGAATTCGTCACTTTCTGGACTGTTCTTACTAAGTATATCTTTAACAGTTTCTGTGGGTTGGGCTGCAGTAGGTAGAACAATTCCTGCTGTTTCTTTAAGGGCTTTGTTGCAGTCCCTATCCTGCAAAACTAAGACCAGTTCTTCTTTAACTCTTTGTTCATGGAGTGGCAACTGCATATCTGGTGAAATTATCTGCAAGGTTTGCTCCTTTTGTTCAGTTAAAACTTTTATAAGTGAATCTTCATTTCTATTTACTGTTCTGTTATCTACCTGCCCATCACTAATTGTGCTATTCAAATACAGTGTCTGGTTCGGCAATTTTAATTTGAACTGATTCTGAGTCAAACTATTACAAGAACATTCATCTTCTAGCAACTGGTGTTCACTATCAGTTGAACCTACTTGGGAAAGAGATGGAAAGCCATTTTTCACTGTCTCTTTTGTTTCTGTGAAAGGAAAATTACAAGAATGCATTTCTTTTTGAACACCAATAATAGCGGCGTTGTTTGACTGAAGCTGCATTTGAATCTCCCCTAAAATCTCCTCTGTTTTTTCAACCAAACTGCTATTTTCTGAACACATTTTAACAGTATCTTTATTCTGGCAATTCAGATTAGCTTCCTTTGGCAATAATATTGGCTCCAACAAAAGGCTCCTGCTAAATTCTGGTGTGTTAGAAACTGAGCCATGTTTCACAGAAACCAGCTCTTCAATGCAGTTTTTGATAGTTTCCATTTCAGCTGACAATGCAATTATGTTTTTCTGTTCTTTGTGTTCTCTACTATCTAAGATATCCTGAGGATTTTTTCCCAAATTCATTTCTGCTGAAAATATGTTTGCTTGTGAATCTTTTTCGTCATCTTTAGTCTCAGATTTTGACTTTTTCTTTAATGAGAATCCCGTTTTTGTTGTGGTAACTTCTGAGTTTAGCACATTTATAGCCTGATTTCCTTTGGTTTTGTCAACAGAAATATTAATGCTGGTTAAGTTTTCTTTATCTTGCTCCAATTTTGCTTGTTTCTTAAGCAACTGTTTAATTCGAGCAGAACCTCGATAGGTTGCATAAGTAACTGCAGGTGCACAAAGTTCGTATTCTGTTTTTCTGGAACAACAGAAACATTATTATTGGTAGTTTAGCAAATATTCCTAGGCAACCTCACACATATAATTTATTTATCATACTTATATATTGCAAAGTGCCAACACTACATTAAATCCTGAAAAACTAAGGATTCAGTGTAGAAAAAAACCCTCAAAAACAGTCCAAGAAAATACATATATGTCTTTAGCAGCTTGCTGACCGCCCAAGGGAAAGCTCCGACAAGTAGCAGCTAATAGGACATGGCTTATGATGTCAACGACTGGTGCTGTTACTACTGACCGAGCATGGGCATGGCCCCTATGAGCACAGCAATATGATGCTCAGCTGCTGGGTCAACAGAGCTTCCATGCAAATAAAGAGGGCTCAGCATGCCCGCTGGGGAACAGATGCCATGGGGTCACCAAAATTACCGTAACACTAACCTGGGACAAGCCGCTAAGCCAAATATAGCACAGGAAACCCATTAAAAAGTAGACTTTTGAAAAAGCCTTCCTTGAGTAGCGTATCTTTCACATTTAATCAGGTCTACCCACTCTAAAAAATTACAACCATCAAAATCATGCCAGGACCGCTCATTTTTTTAACCCTAAACATACCCCAATGCACACCCCTCACCCTATTTTCAGGTTACAGGTGTGCACCAGGGTAGTGTTAGGGTTTGGAAAACGAGGTATCCAGGCATGATTCTGATGGTTGGAATGTGTTTAGAATGGGGAGAAATGATGAGCTGTGCAGAAATATTACTCAAGGCTTTTTCCAACTCTTACTATTTTCAATGGAACTATCAGCCTAAATTAGGGTTAGGGGTGTGCATCAGGGTAGGGTTAGGGTTAGGAAAATGAGGTGCAATTTTGAAAAAGCCATCCTTCAGCAGCTTTCTGTGTACAGCTCATCGTTTCTGCCCATTCTAAACACATTCCAACCATCAGAATCATGCCTAGCCTAACCCTACCCTGGTGCACACCCCTAAATCCTAAACCTAATATAAGAATAAATTTCCATTGAAAATCATGCAATATTGAAAAAGCCTTCCTTGAGTAGTTTTTCACCACAGCTCATCATGTGTGCCCATTCTAAACACATTCCAACCATCAGAATCATGCCAGGATACCTCGTTTTCCTAACCCTAACCCTCCCCTGGTACACACCCATAACCCTAATATAGGCTGATAGTTCCACTGAAAATACTGAGACTTTGAAAAAGCCTTTCTTGCGTAGTCTTTCTGTACAGCTCATTGTTTCTGCCCATTCTAAAAACATTCCAACCATCAGAATCGTTCTGCGATACCTCATTTTCCTAACCCTAACCCTACCCTGGTACACAACCCTAACCCTAGTACAGGCTGATAGTTCCATTGAAAACAATGAGACTCTGAAAAACCTTGAGTAGTTTTTCTCCACAGCTAATCATGTGTGCCCATTCTAAACACATTCCAACCATCAGAATTATACCAGGATACCTCATTTTCCTAACCCTAACCCTGCCCTGGTGCACACCCCTAACCCTAATATAGAAATAAATTTTCATTGAAAATCATGCAATTTTGAAAAAGTATTCCTTGAGGCGTTTTTTCGGCACAGCTCATCGTTTCTGCCCATTCTAAACACATTCCAACCATCAGAATCGGTCTGCGATACCTCGTTTTCCTAACCCTAACCCTACCCTGGTGCACACCCCTAAGCCTAATATAGGCAGGAAGTTCCATTGAAAATAAAACGATTTTGAAAAAGCCTTCCTTGAGCAGTTTTTTCTGCAAAGTTCATCATTTCTACCCATTGCAAACACATCCCAACTATCACAATCATGCCTTGATACGTTTTTCCAACCCAAACCCTCTTATGGAGCCCTCTTGTGGAGCACACCTCTAACCTTAACACAGGGGTAAGTTCCATTCAAAATAGGACCAATTTGAAAAAACCGTCCTTGAGTAGCTTTTTCTGCACAGCTTAACATTTATGCCCATTTAAAACACATTCCAACTATCAAGATCATACCAGGGCACTTCATTTTTCTAACCCTAACCCAGTTAGAGGCTAGGTGCCCAAAATATAACCCAAAATGCACCTATTTATTTCAAACAGAGAATGAACAGTCAGTTGAAAAATATTTGAAATGTTTGAAAAACATTAACATCTTTCGAATTAGCCGTTGGGCATGTTCCTTCTTACACTGATACTGCAGAACTACTGATTGATATATTTTAGCTTTTTCAGAAGTGTTTCACTTATACAGCTCCAGTTGTGGATTAGGGAGCAGAATGAGCACATGGCGAATATTTGTCCCTGTGCTTCTTCATCCAGCTGTAAGGAAATACACAGAAGACTACCTCCACATACACAACCCCTATCTAGATCAGGGTGTATATAGGTGCACACATACATGTATGAATCAAAAGATGGACACAAATAAATGTATTTCATATCAGTACATATTTTGCCTAAATGTAAAGGAATATATTTATGGTTAAATCTAACATTGTGCAAACAGTCGTCAGATCATACAATGGGACTTTCCTGTGCTCTCCTCCCCAATCCTGTCCCCTTCCATACTCCCCAGAAATTTTCCTTAGGGTCCTTCAAACCTCCTGAATAGATTTGGGAGCAGAAGCAAGTGGGTTTCACCAGCATCTATTCTTACATTCATGTTTGTGTTCTAAAAGACATGATGGAGAAAGAAAAATTGATGGGAGGGTGAAAATGTTGATGTTTACAGTTTTTCCCATATTGACTAGTTTGAATAGCAACAATTCAAAGAACTGGTTGCTTAGTCAAGCAGGGAGGGTACTGCAATCTCATCTCTTTCCTTCCCTTACAATAGCCAGAGGAAACAGATACTGGTAGATAACAGATGAAGAAGAGAAATCACAAATTTTCCTACGTAGTGTGTTGATCAGTGGGATAAAAGTGGCAATATGTAAATAAAGCAGATAAAGAACTGCTTTGTGGTGAACATTCATTATTGTTTTTTTGGTAATGTTTAAGTAACAACAAGCTTGAGGCAACAAGCACAAAGTAATCTTTTCTTTGGAAGCATGTACACAGCTTCACAGGATTTGAGAAGAAACCCACTTCAGACATTAAATGCACTACAAAGCAGTGCACAATCCTTTATTATTTCCTTACCAGTGCAGCATTTAACAAATTCAAAACTTCTCTTTGGTTGATAGAAGTAGGGTATTTTAAGACCAATATTATGTTTTAGCATTGTTAACTTTTATTCCTCGTTTATAATAAATATTTAGCAAAAACACCTGACCAGAAATTGGCTTTCTGTATCTCGGATTGTGTGATACATTTATTAATAAAAAACAAAAAACAAAATAAATAATCTTTGCCTGGTGGCAACCCCATATGTTTCCTGACCTTCTAAGAATCATACTGTGAAAAATGCTTCCCAAATTACCACCAGGCCATCCAAATTTTCAAGTGATAAACTCACAATGCCTAATTCATGTGTCAAACATTTGCAGGGCTAAGTGCTTTTGTGAACCAGCCAGCTGGATTTGCTGAAGGGATATTGTGGTCCACATCCTTTGTCCTCTGTAAACATGCTGCAGGCCGATTTCATGAATTCCACCTTCCTTGGCTCTAGGCCTGGAAAATTAAGTCCCTCCCTAATAGCACATTCTCCTACACCATGCAAAATTAACTTCAAACTGAATAGGTCATACAACAGCGTGAATCTCAAGTCCTGTTGAAAACTAGTGTTATAAGGGCACAGGTGTTAAATAGTTATATCATTGGCTAAAGAATATCTTCTAAACTTCTTCTAAACTGAAAACAAATAGTTCCTACAATTTTTGTGTAGTTTAACGCCTCTATGAATTATTGTTATTCTCCGCCAATGATATAGTGTCATTCAGAAGTATTCATGTCCCTTGGCCTTTCCACATCTGCTTGCATTACAATCCGGAATTGAAATGGTTTTAATTGGTATTGCTACCACTTGATGTACAACACTGTGAAAGTGCAAAACATTCCTATTGTGGCACAAAAGTTAATTAACAACAAAATGTAGAAAGTCAAATGGGGTGAGTATTTCTGCAAAGGAGTGCATATTATCAACAATGCACCTTAAAATTTTAGCAATCCCTTTAACTATAATGCCAAGAAATCAAGAAATGCTAGGAGAAACAAATATCTCACTCTACTTGTTTTGTATATCCTTTGCACAATCACCATATTTAACAACTACATGAGCAGCTACATAAAACACACCTATTCAGGCATTCTTCATAGTTCATTGCCATGTCCATTGCCCTCTACACATAGAAGGCAACTTGGGAAGAGAACTCTGGGGGCGTTCCATGTAGTTGGGAATGCAGAAAAACCAACCGTAATGCTGTTATATCTGGAGCAGTCAAAACCTGTGAAACTAATTAAGCTTGTGGTTCAAGTTTGCTTAGTGGGCTTCACAGCTGTTTGAGGATTTGAAAAGGAGCTTTTCACCTCTAAACTGAGCATTCTGGTATTTTGTCAAAGTGGTTCAGTACCCCAATATACCTTACATGTATGATGCCAGAGGTGCTAATATTAGACCTAGATCATATCGTTACATTCTGGAGTTTCCAAACATTCATATAAAGATATCTAATTTCCCTTGGAAAAAGTGCTGGGGAAATGCAACAAATACAGATAAAAGACAAAGCAGTAGTAGCAGTTCCATACAGCAAGGTTTTGTCAACATGGCAACGTTTAACTTGGTCTGAAAATTTTGTATTCTGAATTTTTACAACTATTGATCATGAATCAGAACTGCATATGTACTTGCATGCTTTCTATCTGTCCTTTATTTGTAGCATTTCCTACTTATTAATTATATGTATATATCATTTAATGGCCAAATCTCTCAGATTGGTTCAGAACATTAAAACTCTAAAAAAACAACATGATAAAACATAACATAAAATTTAGAACTTTAGTAAAGTTCTAGTTAACTTAGTAAAATTTAGTAAAAATGGCAGCAGGAAGAGATGTAAAACATTGTTTAGGACTGTAGAATTCATTGTAATATGAAACAGAACTTTCACTGCAAAAGATTCAAACAAAATGTAAAGATATATTTTATAACACATTCACATTTGCACCATATTTGCATATGCACAGCTACTTAAGAACCCTTACACCCTCCAAAGTCCATTTCTTGTGTTATAATTTTTGATGTCTCCTAATAATCTGCAGCAGTTAAATATTTTCTATCTTCTCCTCTCTTAAAAGTATACTTAAACACCCTTCTTTCAGCTTGGCAAACAATCTCCAAGATCACAGAGCAGCCAAGTTTGGAAAATACTAGTAATTAGGTCAAAAGCTGAAAGTCACGAAACACTATTTAAAAATCAAGCACGAAAATATGATACCAACAAGCTATTGACATCACTGGCAAAATAAAACTAAGAGGAAATATATTGTTTTGTTTTTGCCCTCCTCATTCTTTTTCCCCCCATCCTGGGATATCATTAGATATTTATTGAGTAATACTACTTGAGTTGTGAAGGTGTTGTTCAGTTGTTAAGATAAATTTATTGTCAAGTATTATATTATTGAGTATTTTATTAGGGTTTTTTGTTATTTGATGCAATAGTGGTATAATTTTTCCTGGATTTAAAAATAAAAATAAACATTTTAAACAAAAGGTAAGTTAAGATCTAGAGTGAAAATCTAACTTCTGAGTGAAGATCCTTACAATGGAACTGTAAGTACAACTGAGTTTAATGGGGCTTACTTTCTGGCAAGAATACTTAGCGATCTACTCTTTACGTACTTTTATCATAGCTGGTTTTCCTCGCAGTTTTTAAAACATAAAGATGTGCTTTAAGTTGCTGTGACAGCTACAACACATAATTAAGGCTAAAAATTTCTACGACTTTCCAAACCATGATGTCTTATCCTCAGGAATGAAAACACACCTTCCCAAGAATTTCTTTTTAAATACTGCATTGAACAGAATGTTCTCTTTAATTTTTGTAGGTACAAATGATTTTTAGACATTGTACTGGAACTTACTTGGACACTTCAGCAGATTGCTTCTGTGCTTCCTGCAAATCCTGTGAACCAGAACTGGTATTTCTAGCAAAATTAATATCTTCATCTCTGTTTGATGCTCCCTGCTCACTTCCAAAAGTTGAAATAACAAATATTTCTGTTTTGTGATGTTCTGTATGTCCACTTCCTTCATGGCCAGCTTTGTGGTGTACATTTGCAGGGGTGGATTGCTCACTTTCTGTGTAGGATGGTTTTGAAGCAATACCAAATAAACTCCCAAGATACTGGAAAAACCCTTCTTTGATCTGTCTGTCAGTACTGGCAGTTTTCCCTTCATGAGCCAAACTAGGAAGGCTACTAGCTTTCTTTAATTCCTCCTGAGTGGTGGATCTGCTCAGTTCTTCTGTGGAGAGGTTTTTATTTTCACAGACTGAAATCTGTAAGAAAAGGAAGCAATAAGTTAATTAAATTTATTACTCCAACGTTCCATGAGAATCATTTAGGTGGTTATTCCTATGATTGGAGTGAACTTGTAAGATCTTCATTCCTTTGTTTTATTTAAAAGACAGAAGTCTGTGACAAGGTAAGGTCTTCATTCCTTTTAATTCAGAGCCTTTGCACACATATGTTTAAAAGCAGATTAATTTGTTTTAAAGCCAAAGTGGTTTCATTTCAGGAGATTCAGATTGCAAAGAATAGAAATCACACAGGTTTAACACAGCAATAAAATGAATGCAGAACCAGAAATGCACTTGCAACTGTCATCAATAACACCAAATTTTGATTTTCTTTGAGGCAAAAACAAGCAATCCAAATCAATAAAATGAACTATAATTGTTCATATTATTTGTTAGGGTTGTTATACTAAAATTTAGTATGTGTTCTGCAAATTTAGCATTATTTATTTACTAAGTAATAAATGGGTTCTTTAATGCATTTATAGAACTTTCTGTTTACAGTCCATGAAATGCATTATGAAAACATTAATGGTAGCATTTTGATCAAACAAATGTATTGCATGAAACGTATTTATGAATATGAAAACTGTATCTCAAGTTTGAAGATTGTTGGGCTTGATGATGATGATTGACTGGCCCAGAGTTACTGGTTGAGTTTCATGGCTGACTCTGATTTTGAAGCAGGATCTCCAACTCAGTACTCAATCTACTTAAACATACTGCCTGTTTTAGAACTGTTTTGGAATGCTTTTAAACAGTACACACTAGTGTTTTGGCCAAGGCACTAGAACATGAGTCATACTGACTAGACTCATTTCTGCTTCCATCACTGTTGGAAATTAGCTCCTTTACAGAAGGCTTATAGGAAAAGATGCCTTGAGGGCTGATTTTGCAAAAGAAAAAAGAACAAAAAATAAAAAAGCATAACACTACATAATCCTTTGTGGAAGTTGTTATGCAGCATAAGCACTAAAAAAATAACACCAACAGCTTTTTTTACTTTTTAAACTCTCAGTTCTTTAGAACTAAACTTTTTTCATTTATTAATTCTTCATATGGTGACTTTAAAATGGGCATGTTGTATTGTGTGGATATTTAAAATCATCCAAGCCATCCAATCCAGAACTCTGCTGAAAAAAATGTTTTAGAAAGTCTGTATATTCTGGACTG
The DNA here is from genome assembly GCF_004798865.1 of Varanus komodoensis. Classification (NCBI taxonomy): domain Eukaryota; kingdom Metazoa; phylum Chordata; class Lepidosauria; order Squamata; family Varanidae; genus Varanus; species Varanus komodoensis. Next base: position 28,911,168 of record NW_025335941.1, read on the forward strand.
ATTATATTAGTAGTATATTTACACTACGGTAAGAATTTCTATCATTCAGCAAGTTGTTGCATAGGGTGTATTTCACTAACTCCTCAGACCTATTTCTATCTGAAGAGAGAGAGCTAAAAATCTGACAACTGTTTTAAAATGGCTAAATGGGGAGCGTCAAGTTGAAAGACAACTGTACTAAGATGACATTTGTTTTAGCAAGCAAAATCTTTATACTTGAGTGGCAGTTAATGTTTTACAAGAGAGGTAGTACAACTGCTGATCAAAATGGCCATCCTTAACCTTTGTAAAACTAATTAATGTGAAAATATTGTTAAAGAATGAAGATTTATTGTATGGGCATTTCATATATCTATCAGTTAACATGATCATTGCTTTGTTTTATTTTCAGTAAAGCTAAAGGAAGTGACTGCTGTGTAAAACTGCAAACCCATTAATCATGAATACAATCTTCTGTAATTTCTCCCTGAGATTTTAGGTAGGTTCTCAAATTCCTAGTGGGTCAACTTGTATTTCTGATGTAATCTAAATTAAAATGGAACCATGGCTTTCTTACTGTAATGATTAATTAATTTAAAGCACAGGCCACTACAAGTTTGTTGTTATTGCTATAGCTGGGGTACAATTCTATCGAGATGCATATGAGCTCAAACTCAGGGGTTCATATTCAACCAATGCAAAGCATGAGGAGCAACAGAGGTGATCTTGTTTCCTTATTCCTCTTATTCTGCATTTACACTGGATTGTTGTTTTGGTGTTCCCGAGGGGGAGAGAAAGAGGCTGAAGCAGTTTCAGCATATTGCCTATCCTGGCCTCTCCCATCTTCTTCCCTCTTTAAAATGCCCCTTTTAATCCAAGCACACTTTCTGCACCAGCTGCAAAGGGGCAGGGGAGGGGGATCAGAATTCCAATTCTCCAATGAAGTAGAGCACTGTCTCTAGTCTTGGAATCCAAATTATCATACAGTATATCACAGAAGTGAGTACACCCCTCACATTTTGTAAATATTTTATTATATCTTTTCATGTGACAACCCTGAAGAAATGACACTTTGCTACAATGTAAAGTAGTGAGTATACAGCTTGCATGACAGTGTAAATTTGCTGTCCCCTCCAAATAACTCAACACACAGCCATTAATGTCTAAACCGCTGGCAACAAAAGTGATTACACCCCTAAGTGAAACTGTCCATATTGGGCCCAAAGTGTCAATATTTTGTGTGGCCACCATTATTTTCCAGCACTGCCTTAACCCTCTTGAGCATGGAGTTCACCAGAGCTTCACAGGTTGCCACTGGAGTCCTCTTCCAGTCCTCCATGACGACATCATGGAGCTGGTAGATGTTAGATACCTTGCACTCCTCCACCTTCCATTTCAGGATGCCCCACAGATAGGGTTTAGGACTGGAGACATGCTTGGCCAGTCCATCACCTTTACCCTCAGCTTCTTTAGCAAGGCAGCAGTCGTCTTGGAGGTGTGTTTGGGGTCGTTATCATGTTGGAATACTGCCCAGCGGCCCAGTCTCTGAAGGGAGGGGATCATGCTCTGCTTCAGTATGTCACAGTACATGTTGGCATTCATGGTTCCCTCAATGAACTGCAGCTCCCCAGTGCCAGCAGCACTCATGCAGCCCCAGACCATGACACTCCCACCACCATGCTTGACTGTAGGCAAGACGCACTTGTCTTTGTACTCCTCACCTGGTTGTCGCCACACACACTTGACACCATCTGAACCGAATAAGTTTATTTTGGTCTCATCAGCCCACAGGACATGGTTCCACTAATCCATGTCCTTAGTCTGTTTGTCTTCAGCAAACTGTTTGCAGGCTTTCTTGTGCATCATCTTTAGAAGAGGCTTCCTTTTGGGACGACAGCCCTGCAGACCAATTTGATGCAGTGTGCAGCGTATGGTCTGAGCACTGACAGGCTGACCTACCACCCCTTCAACCTCTGTAGCAATACTGGCAGCACTCATATGTCTATTTCCTAAAGCCAACCTCTGGATATGACGCTGAACACATGCACTCAACTTCTTTGGTCGACCATGGCGAGGCCTGTTCTGAGTGGAACCTGTCCTGTTAAACCGCTGCATAGTCTTGGCCACCGTGCTGCAGCTCAGTTTCAGGGTCTTGGCAATCTTCTTATAGCCTAGGCCATCTTTATGTAGAGCAACGATTCTTTTTTTCAGATCCTCAGAGAGTTCTTTGCCATGAGGTGCCATGTTGAACTTCCAGTGACCAGAGTGAGAGTGATAACACCAAATTTAACACACCTGCTCCCCATTTACACCTGAGACTTTGTAACACTAACGAGTCACATGACACCGGGGAGGGAAAATGGCTAATAATGCCCAATTTGGACAGTTTCACTTAGGAGTGTACTCACTTTTGTTGCCAGTGGTTTAGACATTAATGGCTGTGTGTTGAGTTATTTGGAGGGGACAGCAAATTTACACTGTTATGCAAGCTGTATACTCACTACTTTACATTGTAGCAAAGTGTCATTTCTTCAGGGTTGTCACATGAAAAGATATAATAAAATATTTACAAAATGTGAGGGGTGTACTCACTTCTGTGATATACTGTATATTACCTAGGAGTGACAGGATTGCTCAGTTCATTTACTAAACATGTATACAATGCCAGGAAAGCATTTCAGAATGAGACACAACATTAGCTGTGTAGCAAGTCACAACTGGTTGTGTTTTGTTGCACTGGCAAAACAAGGCAGCTTGGAACTTCATAGAGCCAGTTAACTGTACCACTACTTGATCTGAGCAAACATAGACAACAACCACTATTGTCAAATGTCATATAAAATTGTGACATGATAGAGAAATGGATAGAGATGAAACATGTTGGAGGACTCTGTTTGTAACTGCATTTCAACCCCAATGAACTGTATCTATCAGCACAAGTTTCACCGTAGTGAATAACTTGTTAAGACAAAAATATAAAAACTGACAGGCAGAATAGCAGGAAAGCCCTGCTCCATGTCTCATATAGGATATTACTGTGGTAAGACTGATCCATGCTGTTCTATAGTACTGCAGCTATGCCTATCAGCATGGTAATTACTCACAGTCTATGTCCATCACTCTCATGTATGTTTATGCTCATAGCCATAAACATGTGTAGAACGGTTGGTTTCCCATAGCACATTCTCCCATAATCAATGTCATGTTTTATGAACCCATCGATGACCTGAGGGGTCAAAAATCATGCATGCAATGTTCTCATGGCTCCTCATCGGCCCATGCGCACAGCCAGCACCACCTTTCTGGCTCGCGCCCAGCACCGGCACCTTTCAACTGGCTCCCTGGTGAAAAAGTTTGAGGACCCCTGCTCTAGTATTTCCTAGGATAAACAGATGCCCTGTTTATCTTAGAAAAAGCCACTCTTGTGTATTTGCTCACCCATACTCATCCATGTGTACAGACTTCTCCTATATTATACTTTAGATACTAAGGATGTAAACCTATGTTTAGACTGGGGAAATAAATTACAATCCACAGCATTCCCCAGCTAGTATGCTGGGAATTGTAAAACTATTTTGCTGCCTAAATATACATGAAATTGCACTCTGAGTGATTGGCAAATAAGGTCAACAAATTAAAAAGTCAACCAGTCCTGGTTCCTTTAAAATCAGAAAATAGAAATCAGACCTTTAATAGCTCTGGGAGGGGGTTGCTTTCCTTTCTGTGATAAAGTGCACTTGTAGTTTCATTTTCCTTAGGGTCAAACCTGAAGGGGGGGAAGGAGGGAGAGAGACACAGAGAGAGAGAGAGAATTAATTAGCTATTTTAAGTTTGAGTTTATATGAAGCATTTCCAGCATTTGGTAGAGTGATGAAGTTACTCTTTATTTTCCTCATGCTACTCTCCTTTCACGGACAACTTCCTCATTGTAGTCAAAGCACTTTCTTCAACTTTACAGCCTTTCTATAAGCCTACTTCTTCTCTTGAAAAAAGCTTCTCTTGAACTAATAGGGCTTCTTTGGTCTGAGTTAGGGATTGCTTTGCTAATAGAACAGATTTGCCAGTTCTTGTCTCTAACTTCATTTTTACCCAGACTGTTCAACCACAGAGAGATACTTCACATGTTAACATATGTAGAATATCACAACACAATTTAAACATGGATTTCATGTTAATTTCATACTAAAATGAATGAGAGAAATGGAAAATGTTTGCATGCAATAAGCCAATTATTTAACTATGTATTAAATGTAAATATTCAAATACCAGTTCCTTACATAGACTGTAGTGCCGTATATAAGTGCCATATAAGACATCATTCTGCGGCATTGTGATTACATTATCTCAGCAAAGTTCTAAATAATTAGGACAGGATAATGGGTTGGGACACATGATGAATTAATAGCAATCAACACAAATTTGTTCTACTTGGGAATGTTATTGAATGAGAAGTTCTGCATTTCTCTTCCTTTTGTAACTGATATCAAATGCTTATGCCAAAATAATTTCTGTTTTCATGAATGGAACTTGCATTAGAAAAACTATTCTGAAAACGGAGCTGTCATGTAATCCAAATAGAAACAGTCAAAGAGCTGTAAGAGCACTTAAATCCTGATGGACTATCTTATAATTTAAGTGTATAATGATATGGTAGATCTTGGCCACTATGTTTTCAAATTCCTCAGTGTATTATTCGGTAATTTACAATGTAAATAAATTATTTTAAACCCAGATTCTTTTTCTGAAGCAAGAAAAACAACTATCAGATTTGTACTATTTCCCAGTAAATGAAGCTAGTTTCTAAAGGGGAAACAATAAGCTTACAATTGTTGACACCAAAAGTATATTTAGGACTGGAGAACAAGCAAGTTATTGCTACACAGACCCTGGGTGACCTAGATTATCATTTTCACTACAGAAAAAAAGAAGAAACAGTTCACTGTTTCTTTCACAGAATGTTCCACAGCTGCAAGTACTGGAATGTATTCTTGAAAGAGAAAATCAGGATATTAGGATTACTTTTGTTCTTAGAGAATAACTACAAAGCTTTACTTTACAATGTTAAAACCAGAGGACAGCTAATGTGATACACTATAATAGCAGTCTGGTTGTATAAACTTTGTTCACTTGTAAGAAACTGTATAACACACTGGCAGAAACAAAAATTAGCATTACTGCAATGTAATACAAATACAAAGACTTGTAATTACATAGCCCCATTTTCTTACAGAAAATATTGGCATTAACAACTCTTCTGTAAAGTCATATATAAAGTATTTCCATGTTTATTCCAATGGCATTAACTTTAAAATGTAGTACACCAGTTATTAAGCTGTCACTACAACAATGATGAGTTTATATATGCATGGACATTATAATATATGAGCATAAAGTGTTTTTGGCTGACCTAAACTTGCATGCCTAAAAATGATTTCCACATAGAGGACTTTATGGTACACACAAAATCATTATGCATAGTCTGATCATTTTTGTAAAATCTTTCTATTAAGCCCATACTCAAAATAAGGACAGTACAAGGTCTATTACAGCATAGTATCTTTAGAAATCAGGATGAATGTGGCTCCAAATAATACTCATATTAAATCTAAAAGAAGTTGTTCCATTCTAAATTAACAATCAGCCCAACATTGACAAAGGCTCAGAAGAGTCACTTATGCTCTTCTTTGAGTCACCAAACATCTTGAAGCAAATAACATAAATGTCTGGGTCTGCTGGAGTTACTAAATTCACTCACCAATTCTCCTAATGTTTCTGGACCAGCAGAAGATTTTCAAAAATATTTTTTCAGATCTCAGTTTACTGAAGCACAAACCTTTAAATGTTTTCCCCAAAGGAACCAGGACAAGACTTCTTGTGTCCTGGTGTATTTCATTTTCTAGAACAATGTTTTTTCATACATGAGGACAGCTTCCTTTGGAAGATCATGAGGCTGTTAGGGTAGAAGTGAGCTTCATCATGGGATGTGACAAAGCTAGTAGCAGCCTATTGATTGTCCTTTGCCCATTAAGATGGAGGAGTCAAACTAGTTTACGAGAAATACTCTGAAAAGGTTTTGTTCAAATGCAAGATATACAACTCAATTTTGTAAAAATTAAAATTCTTGATGTAAAAGTTTAGATTTAGAAAAAATGAAATTAAATCAAGAACAAACAAATTATTATCACAGACTTGATGGCAGCCTGTTGAAACATCTCAGTAAGATCTCCTACAATCACTATCTGAAAATACTTTTGAACAAAGTATGCAATGAAATCTTCAAAGTTTGTCTTAGCATTTGACCAAGTGTATTTCCATATCTTTGTTCTTTTTAACAATCCTTTGGATTTGTAAAAGAAAAGCCCTTCCCCTCTCTTCCTTTACTGAGCCACCCCACCCACATTATGTACACAAAGGTCTGTTTTGCAGTGTTAGACACCAATGCTTGGAACTTAGAAGGAAATTGAGTGTAGGCAGGAAAATGTGCTGGATTTGCAAACACAATTGGCTGAGTATGGGGGAAATAAGGCAGAAAGATAAGTACTCTGATGAGAGTTTAGCCGTTTCAAGACTGTGCACCTACGCTTGCTGCCAGGAAAGCAATATAGTTTAGACCTGCTAAGAACTGCCAGAATATTGGTGTCAACATCCTAAGTTAAGTAACATGATTAGTATAATAATGGAAGGGTCTAATACAGGTTTGAGTGAAATAAGTTAGTGCAGAACAGACACATATATGCCAGCCTGAACATACAAGGAATTAAGGATGCATTTACCTTGGCAGATTACATTTTATTCATTTCCTGTCTTTTTTCTTCATATAAGGAATTAAAGACAGCTTCTAAGGTTTCTTGCTCTCCCTCTATCCTCACAACAACCCTGTGAGGTAGGTTAGGCTGAGAGAGAGTGACTATCTCAGAGTCATCCAGTGAGCTTCATAGCCATGTGAAGACATCTCCTAAGTCCCAGTCCAGTATTCCAACCATTGCACCACACTATGGAAAATGCTTCCAATCCAAATTCATTAATATACTGGAATACTTATATAAATATTAAATACGTGTGTGTGTGTGTGTTTGTAGTACAGTCAACAACTCTAGAGCATTGTGAAGTTCTTAAATGTGAGGAACATTTAAAAGTTCAAATAATCTAAAAAGCAGCTGTAGGAGTATTCATTGAATAAAACATGATTAATGTTGAGGTAACAGGCCAAGTGACCAGCTACTCTGCAGATGAGCTGCTGAATTTCACCTTTCTTGTTATCAATTGCATTGTTACCATTTTCCTGTCCCATTGACAGCTGGGATGTCAAGAAAGCAGAGGCAGGTGGACATGGGGAAGGTGATTTTCTTAAATTTTCCTGTCCTCAGAAAACTGGGGGCTTTCAAAATACAGTGGAAGATAGTACAAAAGTGGGAGGTAGAATCTGCAAAAATCATCCCACTCCTTTCTTTTGCAGGAACTTCTACTGCATAAAGGTCCTTGCATTAACAGAAGAATTAGAAGTATGAACACTGGTTGGATTCAACCCTAGAAAATTCTTTAGGCCCTAAAGATTCAAGACAATTGTATGAAATTGTTTTTCCATTGTTATTTGCTCTCCCTTTCCTTACTTGAATTTTATCTCTTGGTGTTTCTCTTTTGGGATTACCACACTGTCCTTCATTCCCAAATTAATGTGCAAGACATTATGGAAAAACCTGGACTTTACTCTAGTGATGATTCATTTACTAACTCAACACATTGAGCTAAAAATGAAGCGTTTTACTTGACGTTTCTCTATATTAACCCAGAGAAGCAAAGCCAGTGCATAGCTGAAATAGGAATATCAGTTCTATATTAGAAGGTGATAAACTATGACAATGTGAAGAAAGCTGTGTTTCTGTACTGCAAGAAAAGCACCAGGATATCAGATATTTCATTCAAATAGGCATCAACAAATGCAACTGAGACATTTTTTCAACAACAGAGAGTCATGCTTGCATGGACTCACATTAAGAACGTAAGAAGAGTCCTGCTGGATCAGATCAAAGGACCAAAATTTTGCAGTCAAGTAAATTTGGTTAATCAAGAATGATTAATATTGGTGTATCTACAGCATTCATATTCAATACATACCTTGTACCAACATTAACAGGTAGTAGCCATGGCTCGGAGCTAGAGAAATGTTCTAAGTTTGACTGTAGCACTTTCTAGCTTGCAGAAAAAAAAGAAAACAACCAGGTCCAGCATGAGCAGGTTGTTTCTGTTTTGTACAGTGTCAAAGCAAAACTGGGAAGCAATGCATATGCTCATTCACCAGCTTAAAAAACATGGTCATCTCTGATATAGAGCACAAAAGAAAATGAAAGCAAAAACAAATGAAAACAAATCCAAACAAATATTTTTGTATGGATTTATATACACTTTTACACAGCAATCTAATACTTTATGATTACACTATAATAAAGTTTTCTCAGAGGTAACCATTGCTATTGAAAGAGGAAAAAACCCTTCATGACCCTCACACCTAAATATTCCTATAATATCAAGACTGCTTAAAACTCAACTGCTTAAAAACCTCTCTGAATTTCAGGTCTAACATCAAAAATCAATATAGTTGACCACCAATATTAAAAAAAATAATCTGAGATATTTATGAATAACATAATGTTTTATTTTTGCACAGATCTCTGGTTCAATATTGAACACCAGGATTATAGCAGATTACACTGAGATTTTTCCTCTGGCATCTGCCAAGCACAGCAACTAATATTAATACAGACTATATAGACAAATAGGTCAGATGAAATTTGCAACATTAATTCTAATTTGAAATGCAAGTTGTGATAAGTAAGTATAACAACAGATTTGATGAGACTGAAACATCATAAAGTAACAGCACGACATTGTTAAACATTTGAAAAAAGAATACTGGCCATAATACCCAACAAATTCTGACCTATATTTGCATTTGACCATAGCTCAACACTGCAGCATTGGTTTAGCCTTATTGACAACCAAGATAGAAATTTGGTGGTAGAGGTCAGGCATAAGAGGTTCTCCACCAATGAAACCCTGAAAATATTGCCCAAATTAATAGGAGTCAGTCAGGCTCTTGTTAAACACCATGAAAGTCTTTGAAATGGCCAATGGTTACAGCATCTGTAATAGTCTTAGAATACCAGGAAAGCCACCAAGCAGCTGAAGCTAGCAGACACATGGTAGTCATTGGCCAACTTTAAAGGAAGAGTCATAGATATGTTTGGCTGGAAGAGGTTAGGAATCTTCTTTCCACTTCTCCTAACAGTGATAACATCAATAAAAAGGTCTAGCCTGCTGATCCTTGGGAACTCGGGAGGCTGAGTAGCTTCCTGGGTACTTTTGCCAGCTTGCTTTCACAAAATCAGCAAACACATATATTATCCATTGTTAATTATCTGCTGCTTTGCTGCAACGTATTCTGGAGTACAGCAGCAGCATCCAAAGGGTTCTTCTGAATGCTAACTCTACTGGACTGGCACTTCATCTTACTATTGGATTATCTGTTGCTTAATCTATATAGTTCATCTTTAGCCAAACATAGACTAACATTTACATCCCAATATCTGTACCCATGGACTAGGGCAGCCTTTCCTGATTTGGTGCCTTCAAAATGTTTGAATTACAACTTCATGATAGAATGGAGAATCCTGCTATCCTGGCCAGTGTTAGTGGGAGTTGTAATTCAACATATCTAGAGCTCACCAGGTCAGAGATACCTGAACTAAAGAAATGTGCTTTTAAATAAAAACACATTTCAAGTCATACACAGTAAAATTGGACATTTAGTCTACTCAGTGGATATGGCTAAACCATTGTTATTTTAAACAGCACATCAATGTATATTGAAAATAATAGTGCTCAATGGGACTAAATCTCTTGAGTGATGTATCAGTTTACAGTCAAAAATAGAGAAATACAGTCAAAAATAGAGAAAGGGAAAAAGATTCATTCATTGAAAAAGAAAAGCTTGAAATAACAAAAAAGCTGGTTAGTTTCACAGTTAACTGAAGCTAAAACTGAGGGGTTTTTTTAATAAATAACTAGTCTTTCAAAAACTATCTGAATGTTAACTGCATATAGTTATGCAGCACTGTCATGCATAGTGCATGTACTATATGCATAACTATATAGTTATATTCAGCACTGTGTTATGAACACCTGATCACAACAACTTAAGTAATCCACATTGGGCTTACACTACAAACATAACAGCATAGCTCAAATATGTAACATCTGTTTGCCACATCCAAAGTGGACACACAAGTGAAATCTATTACAATAATCTGAATCAAATGACATTCACAAGATTGCAAAGGCCTCATTAACACCACACATATTGTCTTAACACTTGCTTCAATAATTCCCAGACTTGGGGAGATGGGAATTCAGCAGTCATTGGTTTTCACTGTGTCACTCCATACATGCATACCAGACTGCATTTTTCTTAACAAAAATCAAAGACAGAAATGCTCATGCCATCTAAGTATTTCTACTGCACTGTAATCATATGCATTAAGTTGTCTAACAACTGGTCTCCCATAGAAATATAAAATATTCACCTCAATCCAACAGGGAGAATTGCATATGCATTCAAGATAAATGACCATTATGATATACATCCAGTTCACAATGAAGCTGACAGATGTGGCTCTAATCTGGAGGCCTAGCCACATGCAATAAAGTGCGACCACTCACCTATGTTTACAATGTCTGCAGAATGCTGTTTTTACATGAATTTAATTTTGACCCATGCCCAGTGGCAATTCCTTGTAATAATCCTTGTATATGGCACTTCCTTGTATATGGCACTTCCTTGTAATAATAATCAGCATTTTCCTTGTGTTAAAAATATTAGAAACACTTTCCAAATTATAGTACATAGACAAACAGCTTTCATTTTATCCATTATTGCAGAAAATTATATGACTTTCTGCACAAAAAGGCAAGTAAAAAGATCATGAAGCTGTAGCTAAAGCAACTTCCCTATGAAAAAGGGATAAAATGCTTGGGGATTACTAGCTTAGAAAAATAGTAAGAGGGAAAACATGAAGAAAGTGCACAGTCTTTCTCATAGTACTAGAACCTATGGTCATCCAATGAAACATGAATGTGTTTATTCACATAGAACACTGCAAAACTGTGGAACTTGCCCTTACAAAATATAGTAATGTCCACCATCTAGTGAAATGGGTTTTCTGGGATATACTGAACTGTTATATATAGCCTAATATAATTTTTGGTTTGCATCAAAACATCTTCTGATGGCCTAAAGCAGGGATTCCCAACCCAGTACCTGTGAAGGGGTCTCCTGAGTGGTATTGAGGACCTTGAAACTTTCCCCATTTAAAACACACACACACACAGATTTATATGAAGTGCATGCAACTTTCTAGCAATTATACATAGGCTTGAAGAAAAATGGCCCAAATACCTGAATAAGAAACCATCTGAAGCTGCTATAGATACCAGTACCTATTCTTATATCAAACCATTGTACAATCCTCCATGCACTGCATTATATATAGCAGGTGAATACTTATCCTATGTTTTAATATCAAGTTCTTAGCTGTCAAAGGGGTGCAAAAAATTAATTCCCCTTTCTATTTGTTAATTTAATTAAGCAAGTAAATAAGTAGCAGAGCACTGAGTGTGAAAGAATGCTACAATACAAAATTTATCTGCATAATAGCCTCCTTTCTAAAAGCAGTTAACTACTGGAAATTGCCAAAACATGTTTAAAAGAAGCATCAGTTGTATTACACCACCAGCAATTAGATGAATTAGACAATTCCTTCTTAAACTTACATTGTGGCATCCAGTAGACAAAAATTCAAATATTTTGCTGAAGATAACAGAACCTAAGATGCATAGGAAGATACCAAAGAAGCAATCCAATGTTTAAGCATTTTGCAGGGTGCACACAGCAGTTTCCTAAATTCGCAAATATATTCATGTGCCCAGGAGTTGGGAACCCCTGCTTAACCATTAAATCATCCATTTTCTTGATTCTTTTACTTATATTTTGTAAGCAAAACCAACAAAAATCCATTGTTTTTAGTCCCACTGGGATCCATTCACTGTTATTATTCATGTTACAAAACCAAAACATTCATATTTAAATGACGTACCAGAAAATGTTCTGCCCCATATCACTGCTGCCAATCCGGGTGGCTTTAAAGGAAGATTAGACAATTCATGGAAGATAAATCTATCAGTGGCTTCTAGTCATGATAGCTATGTGCTACTTCAAGTATCAGAGGCAGCATGGGGGACTCAAGAAAAGTGCACTATAAGTCTTCTGTCCTGTCTGAGGGCTTCTGGTTGGCCACCAAGGAAACAGAATGCTGGGTTACATAAAGCTTTAGTCTGATCCAGCAGCACTTATATGTTGAATAATTTATATCAGCTACATGTATCACACCAATTCTACTGTGCCCAATCTGTGAACTGTTTCCTACATAAACATTAATTTGGTCTACCTGAATTAATAATCTTGGTAACCTTCCATATTGTTTGTCATACCTTAATGATGGCCATTGCTCATCAAAAACAAGGTGTACAACTGTTTATGACTTACAACTTCCTGAACAGTAACGACTAGAGGAAGAAATAAAAAAATACTTTGTATAAAGGTTATTCTTTGGTTTTAACCATCACTAGAATCTAACTATGCTATAGCTAAGATCTAGAATAGTATTAAAGAATCCACTTTGAGATATGGTGCTTCCTATTAACCCGATAAAGCACTCTAGAGAAGTTCTGATCACTAAAGCAGAGCATTGAAAAAAGAAGTATAAGAAACTTTTACTGATTTTAAAATCTAAGACTCGCATCTAATTTTCAGTAGTTAATAGTTATTATTTATTTATTTATTCTGTGACCTGCCCAGAGAGTCCTCAGGCTATGGGGCAGAATACATAAATGTCATAAATTTAAAAAAATCAATATGCAATATTATGTAGATTTGTTTAGGAGGTCTGTAGGTTGTTTAGAATAATTTAGGTACTGCACTATAAAGAAGCTAGCAAATTCATTAATTATTAAGAGCACCTCTTTATGTCCATTCCACTGTATAGGCCTGCTAACCTATATATATTAATCCAGTGACATTTACTTCTGAATAGACATGGCCAGGAGAGCCATATCCTAACAGTATATAGGTATGTTATATCACAGAAAGTGATAATCATAACTATACTTTTTTTCTCCAAATTGCCTAGTGGGATGGGGGAGCAGTAGAAAGAAGAGACCATATTTATAATATCACATACATTTAAGAATGCCCATATGCAGAATTCTTAATGCCAGAGATAGATTTGTTATTATCCAGAACTATAGTATTATATTCATTCAGAATATCTGCATACTAGCCATGAAAAATGTATATGACAGTTATTCACAATAAAATATACATATATGGAAAACACTGTGTGTCCTGCAATGCCCCTATATGAGCTTTTTGTTGTAAGAACTCTCACCCATTTTCTTACTTCTTGCAAGTGTCATTTTAATAGGTAGTGTTAGTATGTGTTTAACTGCCCCCAGACTACAAACCAAAGAGGCTTTGATAAATGTTTTGTTCCAAATGGACAAAAAGTGCTTGGAATCAAAATCAGTCTGGTTTGATTTTGTTTTCTTGGGTTGATGGGAAGAGTGCAACATAGGAGAAGAATTACAAATTTAACAATCCAGTGGTCTTGGTTGACCCAGTCTCTATCACAGACCTACTACCTATTATTATTATTATTATTATTATTATTATTATTATTATTATTTCTACATGTGTATCCCCACTTTTTTCCTCCTGCAAGAAACTCAAGACAGCTTACATGAGCTCCTCCTCTCTTTTCATCCTCACAACAATCCTGCGAGGTAGGCTAGGCTGAGAGTCACTGACTGGCCCACAGTCACGGGAAGAGCTTCACGGTCGAGTAAGGAGTAGCAGCAGGATCTCCCGAGTCCCAGCTCAAGTGAAAAGGCTTCCTCTCAACACAGGGGGCCATCCTGCGCCATCTGGAGCCGTTCTGGCGCGGCTGCCCTGAGCCGCTCCGGGGTTGTCCCCAGGCTTTTCCAGCAGCGGGGAAACGCTTCTTCCCACGAAAAAGGATGGGAGGCGAGGCAGAAAAAGTGCGGTGACACGCAAGTGCTGGCACAGGACAAGGCCGGGCGGGAGGAGGGTGGCGGCGTGCGTGAGTGCGGTGGGGCGACTCGGCGAGGGACCGAAGCACGCGGGACAGAGAGAAGGGACGCCCTCGCCCAGAAGGCGCGACTGAGCCGCCGGCCTTGCCCGCGCCCTTTCCCTACCTGCGTCCGCACTGCCGCGGAGGGGCTGCTTTGTCCCCTTCCTCCTGCTCCTTCGAGGGGCTCCTACTGAAAAGTCGGGAGAAGCTGCTCTGCCAGAAAGAGCCGGTTCTCCTCCGGCTACTCCCGCCGGACATCTCCGGTACTTGAAAGAAGACAGGGGGCTGCCTCCCTGCCTCTTCCTCAGGGGTCCGGCTGGGAGGCAGGCGGCCACGACGAGGGGCGACTCTCCTCGGCCCTTTGCCGTGCTCGCTGGGGTCGCCAAATCAGCCGCTTCCTAAGTTTCTAGTCCATTACTCCAGCGGGACGCGGGCAAGGGGAAGTAAGTTCCTGAGTAGGCAGCCGCCGATTTTTCCTCCTCTTCCCCCCTCCGCTGTGGAGGCGGAGACGGTTGCACGATAGCTCGGCCGCCCGGCCCCCTGGGAGGAGTCACGCCGTTGCCAGCACGGCCTTCTCTTCCGCAGCCCGCCCACTCGCGGGGCAGTACCAACGGGGTGAGTTCCCGGCCTCGCCCAGGGGTTGGCCAGGCGCGAGATTCCCGCCTCTCCCTCGGGTCAGCCAAGAACTTCAGGTGGGGCGAGTTCTTGCCTTCCTCGCCACCAACAGGGCGCGGCTGTCTCGATGGCAACGTGAAAGAAGAGGCAACTGCAGTTTGTGTTGGGATAACGTGGGCCAGCACCTAGCACCCCCTGCTTAACTTGCCAGATTTACATGTCTACAAGCCACTTCCTCGTGGTCTCTGTGCATCACACACAGGCGCTCCACCCCTACCTTGTTTCTTGGCACTTTTGAGTAAATATACATATAACATCGTACTTTTAAAGGCCGATAGACTTTTGAGGCATTTAGCACTCTAGAATCCGCAAAAACGTGCGCCAGAATATGTTTGAGGCAGCTTAATATTGTGCACGTTTGTTCAGCAATCTAGTGCTGCATAGCCCCAAATTAGGTTTGCATAGGATTGCAGTTTTAGGTTGCAAACCTAGACTCGTTTACTTGGGAGTAATCCAACTGAGATTAAATTTTACTGAACTGAGTGAGATTTAGATACAGAGTTACTGTTCAGCCAACAGTAACATAAAGCACAATTCAAATTCTACATTACTCTGTTATTGAAAAGTGCTGCTACCGAAAACAAAGGGTGTGACCCAATCCCATCAGCAAGAGAATGCTTGTATTTTCATCATTAAAATCAATGAGAATTTTGGCTCATCATGTCCAAGATGGCAAACAGTCACATCTGGCAGGAAAGAAACTACTTATGAGCAGGGCTGGCACCAAGATTCATCCTTGGTGATAAGCAGAGCTTTGAAAACAGTAATTGCCATTTTCTAACTTAACAGCCATTAAACATTGTATCTCACTTTTGGATATCTTTTTATATGAGCAACAATCTAACTAATTACTTCCAAAATTTTAAGCTACAGAGACACAACTAAGTATTTATGTAAGTATGAACAAACTTACTGTAAAGTATCACTAATAAAATCAGTCCGAAGATGTTGGCTGGTCCAAATTCTGATACATTATTTAGATCATTTTCAGGCATCATATGCCAGTAATCTTGCTGCTAGCCCACGAATAAAGTTGCAAAAGCAGTCTGATTCCAAATTCTCATGTAGAAATATTTTGCATGCAAAACACATTTTTGACACCAGACAGATGTTTTCCTCTTCCACACCTACACAAGAGATGGACTCCATTGAAACCAGACTGCTGGTGCTGAATGTATATTAAAAAAGAAAATATATATATATATGATCTTACCATAATTACCGTGGCGAGGATTGCATTTGCCCAACACTGGAGGAATGAAGAGCCACCTACTGAAAAATTGATTTTAAAAAAGATTTTGGATTGCACAAAAATGGACAGATAGACTTTGTCTTTGAAGAAGATACATACTTCTATCAAACTTGGAACTCTGTTTATTATTGGTTAGAGAAACGGGACTATAAGTAGAACTGAATATGGTTATTGATTGTAAAAAAGAGTAAGATGTCAACCCAGTATGTCTGATGTCTTGGGAATAACTGTTGTTTCTAGTTTTAGATTTGCAGAGAAAATAATAAAATCTGAAAAAAACAAAGAAGTACAGGGAAAGGCATACTAGAGAACTTCCTGTATGGGGCCCCAGATGAGGCTTGAAATGCTCTCATTAGTGCTTCTAGGATATATAATAATAATAAAAAATTAGAAAGGTGCACACATTTCTGAGCATACAAATATTTAAAAAACCCAATTAAAAACACTTCCCAGCAGCACATCCAAGAGGTCACCATGACACTTTGAAGGTAGAGTTGGCAACTGCCCAAGTGGGACTTTCCTGATCTCCCCCCCCCCCATTTTTAAAAAGGGCAAAATAGCAGTGCTGAGCTAAAAATAGCAATGGAGTGGAAAAGGGTCTTGCTGCTCTTACAGTGTTCCCTGGGGTACCACCTGAAGGACCAAGGGAGAAAAAGGGGCAGAGCATGAAGTACCCAGTGAACCCAATCATCTGACTGGATCTTCATGGGTGTTTTGCAGAACAATCCATTCTGCCAAATCTTCATGACACATAAACTGACCCAAAGTGATGACAAGAGATGGAGTTCTAAGCCCTATTGACAAGTAGAAAACTAATAAATTATCAGGTCCAGATGTTATCTATCACAAAAGCCTTAAAGAACTAATATGTGAAAATGTGAAAGGTAGCCTATTGGTAGCCTATTGCGCAGCTTAAGCTAGGACTCTTGCAAGATAGAAAGGCTTCTGAGACAAATATTTGTCACATGATATTAACCATTTATATTTTCCACGAGACATTTATCATTTGGCAGGTGGCAGTGGCTTCTGAACACAGCTGTCAGCATTAATGACCATAAAAATGCATGCAAATCAAGCAGATGGTAATGGGACTTTAGTTCGTGTAAAGAATATGATGTAACATATGGTACGAGGAAGCCAGCATGTCTGTAAAAGTAACATTAAACAAAGGGATGTATCTTTAAAGCAGCTCAGTTCATATTGCTAAGTTTTCACTAGAGTCAGTCTCTCAAATGATAGAGAACATTGAACTTACATGACAAGCTGTTATTTTTTGCTGCCATTCAGACTATAATGGTTTGCACACATGGGGAACCTCCTATTGTTCTTTCAGTGTGAACAGATGGTAGAATTAAACAATTTTGTATTTTGTGTTTGTTTTAATTTTCTTTTCACATGAGTCCTTTGCAATGTTTTATTAAATTTTTGCCCAGAGTTGAATATAAATACATTGTATTTTCATGGTTTTCTGACAAAAAAACCCCTTTACTTACATAATGCATATTTAAAATATGCAGACTCATAGAGATCTAGAGTTCTAATCAAAAATCCCATTTTATCCACTTAAATTTGAAATCAGAAAATACTTACACCTACGCACTGAGTTCAGAGTAAGTTTCACTGAACTCAGATATCCCAATCCAGAGGCTCTGACACGTGGAAGCAGACTTTTGTGAGTATATCTTTAGGCTCCAATTGTATAGTCATTCACCTGGAAGTAAGCCACTTTTAACTTCTTGGGGAAGGTTCTCAGTTGCTTGTTTGCTGATAATTCCACGTTGGATTAAGTTCATTTTCTAAATCTGTTTCAGTCTGGCTTTAGGCCTGGCTTTGGGCTAGAATGGTGTTAGTTGCCCTCTGAGATGGCCTTTTCAAGAGGCAGATGGGAAATGCATCCCTGTTCTCTTGGACTTCTCAGCAGCTTTTGATACCATTGAGCATCGTATCATTCTGCAGTAGCTACTTAGTGTGGGATCTGGGGATACTATTTTACAGTGGTCCCATTTCTAGTTAGATTGTCACTTTTTAGAAAATGGCATTAGAGGATTAACTGCTCTGTTCCATGGCAATTATCTCACAGGGTTCCACAGGCTTAATTTTATCTCCAAGCAAAAAAATGCTAGGGGAGGTGATCTAGGGTGTGGACTAAGGTCAATATGCTAACATCCAGATCTAACTCTTCTTTTCATCTATGGATGTCCTGAATTGATGTTTTAGTAGGATAATGGACTGGATGAGGGCCAACAAACTGAAGCTGAATCCAGACAAGAAGTATTGTTATCAGGCTGTTCATCTGCCCAGCTGTCTGGTACTGAACCTGTCCTGGAAGAAGCTGTACTTCTCCTGAAAGATCAGGTGTGTAGGCTAGCAGTGTTTCTAAATCTGACATTGCCGCATGAAATCTTGGTGGCCAGATTAGGTTGCAGTCCAGTAAACTCCCAGCGGGATTACTGTAATGCATTGTATGTGAGGCTATCTCTGAAGATGGTTCAGAAACCTCTTTTAGTTCAATAGAGCTGCTAGGTTATTTGCTGGGACTGGCCAATATGAACATGTGATGCCAATGCTTCACATGATTTTTTGGCCATTTCCAAGTCTGATTCAAACTTTTGGTGTGTTTAAACTTTGAAGGCTTTGAAGTGTGTAAAGCCCTATATGCCTTTGGTCTTGAGGACCCCCAGGATGTTGGTTCTGGGGGATTGCCATATCCATGTCAAGGCCGCCTTATTCAGGACTTCATGGCTGCCATGACAGCCATGGGGATGTCCCAACATGTTACTGGCATGGTGCATGTCCAGTGCATTGTTCTTTGGTCCTGTTTTGTTGGATGAATTTCAGTTATTGTGACCCAATGGACAGTGTGTCTGGTGTTGTTCATCATACCATTTGCCCCCTTGATTCTTGCCTGTCATAGTTAATCAGAAGAGCTAGGGCTGGGGTTAGCACCTGGGTCCAGAAGGTTGTCAGTGTCTCATTAGGAGAGGGAGTGGTCCCAGCTCTTATGAAGGAGGCTGTAATAAGATCACTCCTAAAAAAGCCAAACCTGGATTCAGGGGTTATCACCAACTATAGACAAAGCTCCCCCTTTTAGGCAAAGTGGTAGAATGGGTGGTGGCCAAGCAGCTCCAGGCACTTTTGGCCTGGATCCAGTTCAATTGTTTCAGACTTGGTTTTGGGATGGAAACAGCCTTGGTTGCCCTGTGGGATGACGTTTGCTGAGAGAGAGAGACAGGGGAAGCACCTGGACCTTTCAGTACCTTTTGACACCATCAGCCATGGTGTCCTTCTGGACAGGCTGACTGGGTTGGGGATTGGAGGCACTGCTTTGCAGTGGTTCCACTCCTACCTGGCTGACTGGGTCCAGAAGGTGGTGCTGGGGGACAGCTGCTCTGCACCATGGCACATGGAAGATTATGCCATGGGGTACCACAGGGCTCTATACTCCCCTATGCTCTATGTCCCGTATGCTCTTCAACATCTACATAGAACTACTGGGAGAGATCATCAGAGGTTTGCACTGAGGTCTCAGCAATGTGCTGATGATACTAGCTCTACCTCTCTTTTACACTGGAGTCAGGTGAGGTGGTATTTATCCTGAACCAGTGCCTTAACTTGATAATGGACTAGATCAGCCAATAAACTGAAGCTCAGTCAAGATAAGATGGAAGTACTATTGGTAGGCATTTGGTCAGATGGGTTGAATGGCCAATATCCTGTCCTGGATGGGGTTGTGCTTTGTCTAAAAGACAGAGTTCACAGCTTGGGGGTGCTCCTGAACCCAAGACTCTCAGTTGAGTCCCAGGTGGACTTGGTGGCCAGGAGTACATTCCTTCAGCTGTGGTTAATTTAACAACTTTCTTAGCAGACAATGTTTAGTCACAGTCATGCACACCCTGGCAACATCCCAGTTGGATTATTGCAACTTGCTCTACATGGGACTGCCTTTGAAGATGGTCCTGACACTACAAATGGTTCAAAATGGGGTTGCCCAACCGTTAACAAGAACCAGTCTGTAGGCCCATATTACACCAGTTTCATATCATCTACACTGGCTACCAATTTAAAGCACTTGTACTTACAAATAAAGCCCCAAATGGCTTGGCCTTTGTGTACCTGAAGGACTATCTTCTCCCATATGTTCTTACCTTTCTGTTAAGATCAAGTGAGAAGGTCATTCTTAAGAATCCATCCCCCAGGGAGGTAAACAGGATGGCGGCAAGAAGAAGGGCCTTCTCTGTAGTAGCACTCTCTCTAGAACAGGCTAACCAAAGAGGTGTGCCTGGCACCATTGTTGTTACCATTTTGGCACCAGGTGAAGATGTATTTCTTCTCCAGCTATTATACCAATTGATTCTAATGATAATCTTGTTTTTAACACTACCTGGTTTATAATTTTATCTTAGTTTATATAATTCTTGGTATGGTCATTTAAATGTTTTATGTAATCAGCTTAATTTGTTGGGTTATATGTTTTTCTAGTATTGATTTTTAAAAATGTTTTTAGGATTATTGATTTTAGAATGCTGTTGTCTTAATTGTTTTACATTGCATAGAGAGCCCCAATCATGGGCTATGGTAGGGACATATAAATTGAAATAATAAATAATAATTCAACTACAGCATTGGAAAAGTCAAAGGGAACATTTAGCTAAAAAGCAGGCTGTGAAGTCCTGGTTTTATGATGCTCCAAAATAGCCTGTTCGACTAATTGACACAGTCCTCCTTGTCTTTTAGAGACAGTGTGTTATAACTGCCCTTTTCACAGCAATACATGTCTAGAAATAGAATCTGATGAGAAGTCCCATTCCTTTTTGTGGTCCCTACACATTGGCTCCCTGGACTATAAT
Organism: Varanus komodoensis; assembly: GCF_004798865.1. Taxonomy (NCBI): domain Eukaryota; kingdom Metazoa; phylum Chordata; class Lepidosauria; order Squamata; family Varanidae; genus Varanus; species Varanus komodoensis. Next base: position 28,932,122 of record NW_025335941.1, read on the forward strand.
CATCTATAAGGTTAGAGTTCCATGCCAAAGTACTTGTGTATTGCACATTTGTTTGGTGGTCAAGAATTTCATATGCAGTTTTTACAAGGGCTCTGTACAGAGAGCCTCTTGCAATACAGTTGTGTTTGTCATTGCTCACCTTCCCAATAATCCTCTTGTGTCTCCTAACAGTCATTACTTCACTTCTGAAGTTAAGAATATGAGAGCTATATGTCACCTTGAATTTTTTAAATATTAGAAGGAGGAACTGCAGTGGAATAGAATGATGTGATTAACCTAGTCCATAGTGATTAATCCTATGCATTATGCACCCTTTGCACTGATTAAATACAAGGTTGAATAAGGGGTGCTGCGGGGAGGACCTGGCTGGCTTAACTCTTGAGTTAATCCTTGTCCCTCCTTCACAAATATATTAATACAGTATAAGCATAAATGGATACTATAAAAAGTTTTATGTAAGAAAAAGGCAGTTTAAAGTTCAACAAAGTACACTCCTGCAAGATTGCTAATCACTGCATCCAGTATTGGTTTTATCACAGAATTGAAATATAAGTTTACACAAAGAACATTTCTCCTACATAACTTAGAGGTGTCCCTGTGCTATAGCAAAAGAGAACAAATACACAAGTAATTCCTTTCTTTTCAAAAATAGTATTCCATTTTACCTGCTCTAAAAAAAAGGAGAGGTGAAACTGAAAGTTCACAATGTCATCTAAAAAACCCTTAAACTGCCATGAGTTAGGAATCACATGAGCAAAGCAAATGCCTTATGCAGAAAAGATTGCTCTCTCTTGGATGCTATTCTACATGCCATCTTACACAAACACAATCCAGTAAGTTAATCATGTATTTTATTTATCAAAATATTGTTTCATCTGTTACAGGACACATAATTCATCATATATGAGGAGCAAATAATTCATAAATATCCATGATTGCTTATAAAAACTATAGTTGACATGTAACTAAAGTATGTATGGAAGAAATAAAATGGTATTGTTTATTTTTTGTATAAGATAAAAGTATTGTTATTCTGGTAAAGGTCCATTGTAATAACCAAGTTCACATGTCATGCAAGATCTTAGTTGAGCACCACATGCAGCATACAGCACACAAGGCTGCATGTTTTGCTAAAATGACTGGGCTTGCATGGTAGAACAACCCATCTCAGTTGTTTGTTCGTGAATTGTGAATTTTTCTGTAACTACAGAAAAAGAGCTGTGAAAATTGATGGTAGCAGAGTTAGTATCTCTCCTTTCTGGAATAGCTGGATACTTAAGGAAGTGCTGAAAAGGTGAAGGGCATGGAGTACTATTCTGTAAGGAAAGAATACAAGTTCTGTCATCAAGGACTCTGGTCAAACAACTGCCAGACCAAAGAGGAAGGAGACAGAGAACAAACCACAGTGTGCCCAGTCACCTGACACTACAGATTGTTCCAAGAACAACCCACACTGCACAGCTTATTTGCAGCGTGGCTTAGCATGCCATGTGAACATAGTCAATGTACGAGTACATCTTGGGCTTGTATACCTCTCACATGAGAGGATTTATCTGGCAGCATTTAGTTTTGCTTCCTTGAATCTTGTCATGTCACAAAGACCAGGGATTGTGGCTTGTAATGAACACTGGTTAGCTGCCACGGTTTCAAGTTGGCTTGTTCTCAAAGTGAGCAGAATATGCCCAGATTCAGGACAAGCTGCCCAAGTTGGAATGGAAAGGAGGGAACATGTGAGCTTGATGCACATGGTAATTTCTTCCGTCTGCATCTCCCTCCGAATCACGGCTTAGTGTAATGTGCAAACAAACACAATGAACATTTATGAATAGTAGACACAATGAGAAGCTCTTAGGAAGCCATATTGTTATGACCGTAAGTTGTCTATTCTTGAGTCTGTAACTCAAAAACACCAGAATTTTTAGATTGCATACAATGACTGCAATGTTCTGACCTCAGGTTAAGTTTTGGTCAGCATCGTGAATGTGCTTTTAAGCTAGTACGTTTTCAGACAAAAAACATTTTACCTTTTATGGGCTTTTACAAAGCCAGCAGAAGGGAGCAAACAGACCTAAAATAGTTTTAATCTTCAGGTTCCTCATGCACATCTACAAATGATCTTCATGTCACTTTCATCACTCATTAGTTTTTCACATCTTCATTACTTGGATCTGATCTAGATAAAGAAAATATACATCAAAACTCTCTTTTTTACATTACCTAAGGAATACTAGCATTATTACTTTTATTATGAATAATTATATAGAACCAAATGGTAATATGTGCTTACATTTGTGCACAAAGTGTAGTTCCTTCCAAAAATGTTGCCACATTGGGCTCAATTTAGATATGAAGCCAACAGTATTTTGGTGATCAGAAGTATTTTTGTAGGCTTACGTACTCCCCTCCTCTACTTCCTCATTCTTACTACCTAGTTTGCTGGATGAATGCTAGAGCAAACTGCGGTGGATTAAACCAAGGAAGTGGAGGAGGGTTCTGTGCACAAGGGAGAACATGGGAGCTCACGAAGGTGTTCTCAAATGCTAAATGCCTGACTAAATCAGGGCTTCTTTTTTATTTTAGTATTCACAGGAGGGCTAACTACCTGAACCAAAACAAAAGTTACATTACTATAGACAGTATTTGATATTGCCATTGTGCTCCTGATCTTTCTTTTCTGCAGACAAGAGCCATGGCCTGCACAACAGGAAATTAATACCTTGTGAAGCAAGCCCTGAGATGAATGAAAAGGTTTGTTGGCAGATCAGGATGGGTCAGTGGAGTTCCCTTCTGCAAGCTTTGCCGACTTGCCCCTTTGTGCAAATCACTGTTCTGCTTGTTTTCAGTTCCTTTAACAGATGCTGACTGCCCATAGTGCTAGTGGGGAGTGCTGTTCTCATGAAGGCAAGATAGCCTTCTGTCCCTCATCCCTGAAATGCTTTGTAACACAGTTCTTTTGTTTGGCAGTTACTGCACTGAAGATTACTCTTGCCCTCTGGGTGAAAATATTGACAGAAGTAAATTACAAAAGCAATTTGGAAATGTACAAATCAAGACAGGTGTAAAGAGGCAACTGTCTTCAGAACAAACATTACAACTTCGTTCCGTGTTGCTGTCTTCAGTACACACGACAAATTCCTAGGCTGCTTTTTAAACTGTAGCAATGTCAAAAGTAGTTTAGAGGTAAATGACGAAGTTGCCAAAAGTAGTACTAAAAATCAAACAAACAAGCACCACTGATCTGAGAACTTTTGTGAGCTGAAGTTTCACGTATTGCAACTTCAAATTTTGCTTGAAGCCCATGAGCCTAGCATACTCGTATACTGATGCATTCTAAGAATTCTGTAATACAATTCTTATGGAATAGCACTAAAGTTTAACCTTGGATTTCTGTGTAACCACATCACAGACAGTACCTTGAAAAGGCTGTTTGCCTTTCAATGTTCAGTCTGTACTGACATCTAGTGGTGTTTTTCAAATGAAACCCTCAAGTAAAACTAAGGATTTAGTATAATGTTTGTAAAAGCTACACTGAAATGTCAAACTGGCATTTATTACTAGAAGATTCTATTCCAAAAATGTTGTTGTTGGTAGGAAAATAAAGGTTAGGCACTGAGATTATTTGGAATGATCAATGGCCCTCAGACATGAGGATTTCCAACTCTGACTTGGAATGGATTTCCATTCTCCTACGCCTTTGCAGCCAGTGTGGTAAGAATGACACTGACTGCTCTCTGAAGTTCACAAAACAACCTCAGAGATGGGTTAAAGGAGGTGACAGGGACAGAATAAGAATGGAGTGGCCAGACTGCTCCACCTCCATCCTTTCCCCTCTGAAGCACCTCAGATGGGCAGCCAAGTGTCTAGCAAAAATGCAGAGAAGAAGAATGGGAAAGCACAGATGGCTTTTAATACTCCCACTCTGCACAGGATAATTGTAATTGTCTGAGTTTGGGGTCTTATAGGCATATTGGTGGGATGTGCCCATAATCAAGTATGTTCTAACATAGTGGTCCCCAAACTTTTTTGGGCTACTGCCCCCTTTCTTCTTGGATGACAACTCTAGTCCCCCCATGCATCTTTCTTTGTATTAGGTCTAGTCCTCTACTGCAAATTTAAAACAACCAATCACTGCCCCCTTGGATCTTTCTACCACCCACTTTGGGAATCACCATTCTAACCATACAAATTACATGAGGAGAGCTTACATCCTTATTAAGGCCCAAACAATGATACATGTCTTACATTTATTTAGGAAGATTATACTTTCATGAAGTCAGACTGCAAGAAGTGTAACTTAACATGCTATTCAGGGACTGAACAGAAAATCTAGAAATTATCCAATCATTTCAAGAATTGTCTTGCATGCTCTGCACAGATGGTGCCATGTTTACCAAAGATGCTCACATATAGCTCAGCTTGTTTTTTTCTCCCTCTTTTTGTAACATAAGAAATTCAAAGGAAAGATTAACACATACCTGTAATGCTCAATGATTACTACTGCAACAAGACAACAAGCACTGTTTCTATAAGTTTCATTAGTTTTCATATATATATGTTAAAAGAAATTGTATTACCTACACATTGGTTTATTGAAAATGGGAATTTTAAAGGAGTCTACATTTTCTGAAAGATTAAAAAACCCACAAGGATTAAGGGTCAAAATAACTGACATCAGTAAGGATACTCACTGTGTAATTTGATCTGATAGCAGAAATGGGTAGAAAATAAGCAAAATGAAATGGTGGAACAGATTTCAAAATAAAAATGAAAGATTAAGGGAAAAGGAAGGCAACTAAGGCGCAATATGATGACTCATACCTTGAAGCCAGTCTACACCTTCTTGCAATCCTTCTCCTTTAAGAGCATCACTAGCACTAAAATGAATAGAGGACTTGCTTTAACATCTTATTAAATCATTGACAAAAATATTGCACTTTCAATAGTCAAGTTTACACATGAGGAACCACTATTTTGTTAATATATGAGGATCAGAACTAGAAGATACAAGTTGCTGCCAAAAACAGCAGCCCTCTCTTCTTTAACAGTAGTAAAATCGAATGACATACATCATCATGTTAAGTTTCTCCCAATCACATAAGGAACTGTCACTGAAGTAAACTGGTGTAGGAAAACTTGGTAATGTCTAGTTCTGACATCAGAAGTTTCCCAAGAGAGTTATAAGAGAACTAGGAAGGCCTGCTAAATGGAGGCATGACAGAACTGGGCTATAGAAAAGGGGCATACTTGAGAAAAAGTTGCTATATCAAATTTCTTTATCTGCTGATGTTACCCTACCTCATTTTCCCTTGGCCCACACCATCTCCATCCCCCTTCTACCTTGTCTCTGTCTCAGCCTCTTCTTCACTTTTGTTCTGCTCTTGTACTACTCTTCAGTGATTCTGCTCCAGTTTTCTCTACTTTACCCATATTTCCTTTTCTACACCACAAATGTTGCTCAATAATTTGCCTGTTTGCAGAATACTCTTATTTGCCAAGATGTTCTAAAATTCTGTTCTTGGGCATCAATGTAGAAGAGCAAGTAGTATAGATATGACCTAGCAGTTGACTTTTTTTAGTGTTTTGAGTCAGATTAACAATAGGTTATTAATGAGATGAAGAATACATATTGTCTATAAAACTAGTTTCCGCACCCAAGCCTGTGATGTGCTCTCCTGTTGGAAACAGGAATTTGGATAGATTTCTCAGAGGGGGTAGGTCACAGAGGGAGCAACTGTCTATTATATGCCGCCCACCCCCCCACAACACACACACACATTTGAACTTTCTGTCAGAACCTTGTGTATTTGCATCAGCAAAATGGTTCAGGAGGAGGTGCCTCAACATATGTGCAAAGAGGTGAAACATCATATAGTCTGTCTTCTATGGCAGGAACTTAACAGGAATGCAATTTTCACAATGTCTACTTCTTGTCTCTGACTAAATGATAAGTATAATCTTTATAATTAATATGTAGCTACACTAAATACCAATACAGGGTTCAACAGCCACAAAGAAGATAAATGGGCTATCATTAAATATGCAGTGAGGTGGAAGAACAGTACCAGTGTCTGTTGCTCAACTTGTACGAGCTTCAAAGAACTTGAAATGCTGCATATTCACCAAACTGGTAAAGAGAGAACTTCCTAAATAATAATGATGGTCAACAGTTAACTAGATTCACTAGATACTCTCTGATCTAGTTTGCATGCTTCAGCTGTGTTTCATGGGATTCTATTTGCCTAATTACCTGCCTGGGCGCAGCTTACTGTGTCATCCATCATGGCTCATTGGAGTGAGACAACCCTAAGGGTTAGTTTGCCCATCACAGTAAGCCATGTGGGAAATAACCTATGGTGGATTGTTCATTCATTCATACATTAATCCACATTACTCCGGACAATCATGCGTGCTGTGGCTTGCCATGGCTTGTTTCCCTCTTTGTGCTCCTCCCTGCTCCTTGCATGTATCCCAAGGGCTTTTGCAGCATTACCTCAGCAGCTTCATCTGTTACACCACCATTAAATGCTTTGGTGCTCATTAGAGAAATGAAGATGTAGTAGTAGGAGTAGTAGTGGTAAAAAATGTGTTTTCTTTTGTGAAGATTTGTGAGAAAAAATTAATGTTTAGGAAAATTTGTGCAAATCCACTGAAGTGAAAATAACTATTCTGCTTTAGCACAGTAGTTGTTGCACTGAAAAGGAATAGTTACTGCAGCCTAGCAGATTTGTGTGGATCACCCTAACGTTTTTTAACATTAAATGCTGTTAAATTTGTGTAAATATTCTTTAAAATTATATTTATATGCCACCCCATAGGGGTCTCTGGGTGGCTTACAATAGAGCAAGAAAATACATATTCCATACAAATACAATAATACATTTGAACAATACAATCAAGCAATACAATATTTAACTGTAAGCAATAACAAATCAAAACAAAATGTAAATCTTCCCAAAGGTAGTGGTAGGGCAATTATTTTAAATTTCCACAAATCTCCCTGAAGGTGAAAAACAGTGTTGCTTCCCAAGAAGGCAACAAAGTAGAAGAAAAAATGGACTATTGCCATTTTATTGCTACTGTGCGGAGTGGACAGCAGGGTTTTTCACTGTTCCTGCCAGGTTGCTTTCTTCACATTTTAAATCATGTTAAGGTACCCGTGCAGGGTTCTCAGGACAAGCTACCCAAAACAGCTCTACTACAAGCCATGGGTTCTTCGGACAGTTCATTTGTGAAAAACAACACACACACACACAAGTTTGCTAAGTCACCGAGTAGCCACATGCAGCAGCAACCTAACATAGTTTAGGTCTCAACCTACATCCTGTTTTTTGGTTATTTGAGAGTTGTTTCTTACTCAAACCAGCCATGTTGCCAGCGGTTGGATGACACAATAAATTCTGTCCAGGCTGGTAACTGGACTCATAGAACCTGGAACATTACATGACTTAAAAAAGATACCACAGCTTGTTTAAACCATGAAGATTATATTAACTGGGTTGATGACTTTATAATTACCAAATAAGACAAAGGTAACAAAAGAAACTGAATACAAGTTATAATCACATTAATCTAAAAGACAATTAGCCTCTTTTTATGTCAAACAAGAGCACTGACTAAGGTGAAGTACAAATTGTTCCAGGAAAACTTTTCTACTGCTTTATTATTTTCTATTTTAGAAGGTCCTTAAAATGAGTATATGGCAATTGCAATACAATATTAGATATGTTTGGCAGCTTCAAACATGTAATTATTTTCAGGTGATTATCCTTCATAAGTATGTGAAAACATATACATGTCATTGAAATATATGACTCGCTGTGAAATTGAACTAATAAATGTGACAGTGAAACTGAAAGTGCTCAACAACCTCAGTGGAAGAGATCTGAACTCCGTTGAAACAGATGAGTTGTCAGTATATCATGTACAATATTTGGGTTGCCAAAATTTATTAGTGGGCCAACAATTTTTTCTCTTTGAACTATGTAAAGGAAGCACATACTATTGGCTTTAAATGTTAACAAGTATTCCAAGTATTCTAAATGATATTTAAATCACATTAAGTGCACTTATTTTTTTTTCCGCAGCTATTTCAGGTCAAATACTTTCGGTCTACTGGAACATATGGGTACTTTTTAAAACTATATTATGAAATAAGTAAAATAAACATGTTACATTCAATCTCTCTGGGGAGTGGTGGGTAACTTATGCTCCTCCAAATGTTTTGGCTTGCAAATCCCATCAGGCCTAACCAGTAAAGCTGATGGTAAAGGATGATGAGAACTGTGGAGCAAAACATCTGGAGGGCTACAAAATACATATATTGATGCAAGTGAAAAGTTCCTAAGTAAAGGACCCTACATAACTTAAGCTTGTTTGCACTGGAAAAAAATCCAGTTCAAAATTGCTTAAGTTAGACTACCAAGTTGGTCATCATTTCAGAGATTTAAAATCATGCTTATACTGTACACTGTACAAAATTGTGCTTGGTTAAACTGATTAGAAAACTTTTCTTAATCTGATTTTAATCAAGAAATGGAGTTAAATACCATTTCATTTTGCCATTTTGATTTTTGGAGAAGAAAATAATGCCAGATTCTAAACTTACAGTTGTCTAAGGTCCTCCATGTCTGGGAGAGCAGACACTATGGCTCTTTCCCTGATATATTTGAGGTCTGAGGAGGAATCAGACTGTGTGGTTCTCTCTTGAAGTTTCAGCATTGTCTCTAGATTGAGAAAGGGGAATCCAAAAATCCTATGATCCCTGGGATGCTTTCCAGGAACCATGAGCTTACTGTGTTATTGTGCTAAGAGGACTAATAATTTTTCACATATAGACAAATGAAGCTGGGCTTTTAAAAAAATACAGGGTTGATTTTTGAAACTGAATATAAAAAGATACCCTTATTCTCTTAACTTAGAAGAACACATATGGCCATGATAGCTTGCTTTTTGCATTACTGTGGTACATTGGTAACCGCAGCATTTCCTAAATTCGGCATGCTTTATTCTTATGATTGGGCAGATTCAATTATATGTTATGATCAGTTATCCAACTTTATTTGAAATATAAAATCATTAATACTACATAAACAGTTAAAACAATACAAATCAATTTATGTATGAAGAAAACTGATAAAACTTTACCAGATATGCCATGGCTTATCTTTGATATTCTCCAGGGCCAATAAGTGAGAGACTTTCACAGATGAAACAGCATCCCTGAGGTCCATCTTGTTTGCAAAAAACAAAATTGGTAATCGGCGATGTTTAAGATCTAGAAGGAATATAGTAATTGTTAACCATGTCACAACGCAGAGGAAACACATTTGAAAAGGAAAAGAGATATAGACATTGCTTGCCTGTCACTGTCATCCTTTCTATCCTCAGGTGCATGTTTCAATAGAATTCTCAAAGTAACCTCTCCCGATTTTGTACATATGTCTAAGATTGCAGGTGCAAACTATTTATACTGAAAGCAAAATCTCCTATGCATCATCATATCCATGTGTTCAAAAGAACTGTTAAGCAGTTAACCGCAGAAGCAACAGGAAATAATACGGGAACTCAAAGTCAACTATCAGACTGACACATTTATACACAATAAGTACACATACAGTATCAATTACAAAAAGAATGATCTCAATTTCCTTGCTATATTTGAGCCTCTTGATTATTCAGTGGCATTAACCCAAGGCCTCCCCAGTTCTCAGTAACTTCAATGAAGTTCAATTAATTTCTTAGTTTTGAAATTTATGACTAAAGCAAATTGGCTGAAGTAATTTGTCTCTTCTATTAAACTAATTTTATAGTTCTGATGCTTCAATTAACTACAAAAATATATTGGTACCAATATTTAAAATCTTTATTCTGCTTTCTACTAATGAGGGTGGTAGGGAGAAGCAAATGATTTTTATATATATAATTACAACATTGTAAAAAATTACAGCTATTTATTTATTCATTCATTCATTACCTTTGTATGCTGCCCCATAGCCCTATAGGCAATAGAAACAGGACTGAATGAATGATAAAGCATCTCCTCACCTGGATGATTCATGAGAGTTTCAAGCTCTTCTTTGGCTACAACCATTCTTAGTTGGTCACTGCTGTCAATGACAAAAATAATGGCCTGGCAATCTCTGTACAATACAGAAAGGAAAGCAGCAATTACAGACTCTTTAGTGTTGAGTTACAAAGTAAGCAATCAGTGACAATGTGTTGCTGTCCTACTGAAAAGCATAAAATTCTGCACAGAGTTGAAGAGAACGATGTTATGCTCACTGAACAGTGTCTTGAGGGCCATAGGATTTTTTAGTGTCTCAGCACTGGTGTTGGTAACAGCTCCCATGTCAGATCTGGAGCTCCATGCTCGGAGCATCCTCCTCACACACACCTTGTGCAGAAAATCGTGCAGAAAAACTGCTGCTTTGCCAAGGTCACAAAAGCAACCTCAGAAAAAGAGTTTGGGAATGGGATGGGAGCAGTGCCAACAAGGTACAATGTATCCTGGTGGCTGAGGGAGGCTGCCTAACTCCTATGTCAAGGGAGCTCCTTATGCACTGCAACTTTTATTTGGAACTTTACAAAGGATATCTATGATGCCAAATTTCTTTGCTAAAGTAGACTCACCACCATGGGGCATCATGAATAGCCCCTATAAAGCTCAGAATAAGATCTGCGAGAAGGAATCCCAGTATTCTAGGAGTGACCAACCTCCCTCCTCAACCTCCTTTGATCTGAACTACTACAGTCAGCTGAAATCAGCTATCTGCTTTGCAGAGCATGAGGAACAGAGGCGACCTTCACCTTGTGCTCCTCCCACCTTGCATAGGATGCTCATAATCCTCCAGGTTGAAGGTTTACAGGCAGCTGTATTAGACTGTGCTCAAAGAAATACTTCTTGTCTGTTCATCCTGTACTTCAGACTATTTTCAAAATTGGCATAGTTTCCCCCCAAATATATGAAGATACCCCTTTGAACATAATAATCAATACTCTGTTGTAGTCAAACAGTGCTGTCTAGGAGATATGGCCAACTAAATATTAAAGTTAATTTTACAATTGAAAGACAAGATTAAAAGCTGTATAACTAGTAAATTAGTAATTAGTTTGGTAACAGCAGCATAATAGCAAAGAACCGGAAGGAGAAATGGGATCTCCAGTTAATTGAATGGTATAAAGAAATCTGGAATATAGCTGCCAATGAAAGTTGACATGTGGGATTAAGGTGAAAAATGGTTGATAAATAAGAATGATTTTAATGATATGGGGGCTCATTTATTAAACATGTATTAATAAAAGGAAAGGGTATTTAATCTTTGATTGATTCAATGCAATTTTGGATAGAAGGGGGTATTCCTGAAAGAGTGGAAATTTAGAAGTATAGGTAAGGAAAAGAAAGAAATGAAGGAATAAATATTATATAGCCATGGTTCCAGTAGAGGGTTACACTAGTTGTTTTTTATAATATAGTGGAAGATTTTGTGCTGCTGTTTCCCTTTTTATTCTTCATGACATATTTTTGTATTGTAGTAGTTTAAATAAAAATTTAAAAAGTTACTAGTTTGTCAAAAATGTTTCAGTAAAGCAATACAATAGAACAGGAGTCCTAAAACTACAGTCCACGGACCAGATACGGCCCGCCAAGGTCATTTACCCTGCCTGCCTCAGAGCTTTCGGACTCGTTTGGAGAAAACAATCTCCAAATGAGTCCGAAAGCTCTGAGCCAGCGCAGCTCTCTTCAACTGCGTGTGTGCAGGCTCTCTCTGCTAGCTCTAGCCAGCTCCTGGTGCTGTGCTGGTCTTGCCAGCGTGAACTGCGCACATGCCAGCTCTTCCCCCTATTGCATGCATGCGCTGGCTCTGAAGAGAGGAGAGGAGAGAATATGGAACCAGACACTGACCATCCCATTAGCCAAAAGCAGGCCCATACTTCCCATTGAAATACGAATAAGTTAATGTTGATTAAAATTGTTCTTCATTTTAAATATTGCATTGTTTTTGCACTACAAATAATATATGTGCCATGTGCATAGGAATTCATTCACTTTTTTTTCAAACTATAGTCCAGTCCCACAACAGTCTGAGGAACAGTGAACTGGCCCCCCGTTTAAAAAGTCTGAGGGCCCCTGCAATAGAGCAATCTTCCAACAATGAAAGATTACTTTCAAAACAATAAAGTCAGTGACATAAGGCTTTATTGATGTATCTTCCATAGCAAAGTATCTTCAGCCACAACAAAACTTGGACATGTATATTTTTAGAAACTTAATTGTCTCGCTCACAAGCTGTCATATAAGAGAACTCTTTGAAAGAAACAATATGGAAAGAATATGAATATTTGGAGGATTATAGGCATCCAATGGAGGTTGGAACAGCTCAGAGGTGAAGATTCTGTGCTTCTCTCACCCTGCAAAACAGTTAGGTAGCCAAAGACTTTTGCCTTAAGGAAGAGAGGCTGAGGGGCCTCCAGGATACCTTGCATCATGACAGAGCCTCACACTTTCCCTTTCTGTCCCTCAGAATGCCCTGAGACCTCCAGCTCCTAGGTTGGTCCGACTCTGAACCTGCAAGGACACAGGCATTCCAAGGGATTTTGGAAGAGTGACTTAGACTGTCTTGTGGCTGTCTAACTGACCACAGGATTATGCCCTTAGATAATCACATCACCCAACCACTGTGTGAATTGCGATAATGATTTAAGTTTGAGGTGAAATCCAGTTCCTAAGTCATAAATACTGATGGAAAGCAGCAAAGTTTATTCCCACGCATCTGATCATATTTCTTATAACCATTTGAGAAGAAAAAGTCTTCAATGTCAGATCAAAATTATCCTACATCACCCACAAGTACTCATAATATCTGTCTTGGCATAAGCTAATGTCCCACAGCTTAATTTGGTCTTTAATTTATTTTGTAAATACAGTATTCAACTACAACTTCATTAGACAGCAAGATAACATTTTAAAAGTTTGGTCATTACTGTTCCAATTTAAATCAACTACTTACTTCCTCATGTTTAATCCAAAAAGACAATCCTACCAAATGAGCAGAATACTACCAAAATTAAATCTGCAGGTACCTTGTAGGCTATAATTCTTGTCAATGTTTATTTCTCACAGCAAAGTTATTGAATATTTTTCCTACCGATATAAAACAGTCATATTTATATTTATTGGTAGAGCAAAAAAATTGGAAAAAATCTAGAAAAGGCAAGCACTTTTCTTGTGGACCAAGATCTTAACATTGGTCCACAAATGCAGCTACCCTGTAATTCATTTAATCAGTGATTTGTCATTTAAACAGGTGCTTTAATTATGAAGTAAGTCACAAAGCTATCTATTAGATTATGTTATAAAGCAAAGGTATTAGTCATTCCCACTAAGGGTTGTCAAGTTGTGCAAACTGGGTTAAGTGAGGATTACACAGACCTTGGGTTGTTGTTTAACTCTCACATAACCCATGCTTATGGGGCATGAATGACATGACAATCCCTCAGAAGAGACTGGAGATTTAAAAGGGTAGCGTACATGTGCCACAGACTCACTCATGGTGTGCTGTTATGTTGTGTAAACATTTTGTTACAGAGGAAACACAACTTATATAGGTGCAGTGTCCAGACATAGGAGGAGGAGCAGGATAAGATATATCTAATGAGTTTATTTTATGACTAAATGTTATTTTGTGAAAAAATTATGGCTCTTGGGGTCTAATTATTGGCTTATCTGGTAGACTTAGGTAATGACCACAACCTGAATAAATATTTACTATGTTAATAAATGCTGTCAATGGACTAATTTAAGTTGCTCAGAAGTGGAAAATTCTCTTCCAACAATGAAAGATTGGTTCATTCAAAAACAAACCCAAAATATACAATTTAGGGCAAGGACATTAAAATCTGAGTTCAACAAATTCACAGCACCTGGGGGAGGGATAATTAAGAAAAATATGACATAAATAAAAACAATTTATTATTTTCATTTAATGCAATGCACATATGTTTTCTTATTTGTACAGGAAATTCTGTACTGAAGTTTTATATGTATGACTATCCATCTATTCAATTTCACATTTAACTTTTTATTTTATTTAATAAAAATAACAAATCATACATGTGAATAGAGACTTCTAATATCAGTGAACTTCTAAAGAGAATGCTCTCTGTGTCAACACAAGCAGAACTTTTTCATACAAAAGTACTGCTCGGCTGAAACAGACAGCAAAGCAGTCCACATATCCACATAACCTGGCAAACAATTTGGCACAGCCCAGGCAGGATATAAAAACTAATTTAGAATTCTTCACAACATTGTTTTAAATTGCTTTAAGTTACGGGAAATAAACCAAAACTCATTGATTTGAGGTGCAGTCCTATGGCCATGAGGCACTACACCAGCTCCAACCTGGGAATCTTGTTCTGAGATCAGATCAGGAGCTCCAGAGTGATCTCCTCTTGTGGCCAGCAGAGAGAAAAAAAGCACTGGCTGCAGTATAAGGGGGCAAAAACTAGCATGGAGATGCAGTTTTATGGGCATACCAGCATGTGGGAAGGGGACAGGATTAGTGAGCATATGTAGCATCCTGGCAGTGCATCAAAATTGGCTGGCTAAATATTTTGCAGAGCAGGAAGAACACAAAAATGACCTTCATCTTTGCATACCCTCTACCCTCCATAGGTTGAAAGTATCCCTCTTGAGTTCAGAGGGCAATGTACAGCTACACTGGATTGTGCTGTCACAAAAAAGAAAGAGAAGAGTAGAGTAGAGTTTGGTACAGTTTGTTCAATCATTATGTTGAAGGTGCCATTTAACCTTTTAAATTTTACCTTAACATATTATATAAAGAAATTGTCTTCATGTTCTAGACATGTTCTAAACACAATGGGTTTTAAGATAGCAGCATTCCCCATTGGTGCCTTTGACCTGTATCTTAACGATTTTCTAAACAACTGGTAACCAACCTTCTCTTATATCTGAAGCTCAGTATTTTCATTCTTTATCTTTTTAATATGAGATTTTAATTATGCAACATTTATACTGGCAACTTGGTCAACATGACTGTTTTACAGATTTGATATTGCTATACAGGAACAGTTATTTTCACAATGTAAACACTATATACCTGTAGAAGAATTACTTCTAAATATTTCTTATTCTTTCTCCTTGTTTGATGCCTCGGAAAGTTATCTTTGTCAAATAGCAGCATCTCAAACATATCACTTTGTAATTGCACTAACCAAGTCATCTTCATAAATTTCCCATATATACTATCACAGGCATTTAGTTTTTGATATATTTATTTTACTTTATTTACAGTATTTTTACGCCATCCTTAACAACATCTCAGGACGGCTTAACATCTCAGGATGGCTTATAACATAGTTAAACATAACAATAAACAGAACAAATACAACTAACATAATAAATTAATAAAAATATATCCAAATACTGAAAAGATCAGTCTTCTAATACAATACTACTTACTTATAGTAGTGTTCCCAGAGATTTCTGTATCTGCCTTGACCTGACATATCAAATACGGTGAATGACAAACTATAAAGAAACAGTAATTGTAAAATTAAAACTGGAAACTATTTAAGACTGGAATCATATACACAATTACCATGTCTACTGAACACAATGAAACTTGCACCTGTGCACTAGATTGTGTATCTCATCCAATGTTTGCTATATGAAAGTTCAAGTTTTATTTTAAATTGAAGACAGACTGAAATAGATTAGATTATTAATAAATTATTACTATAATATCTAGCAATACTATAGATTATTAATAATGAGTCAACCTGAATGAACATAGTAGGACTTTTTGATAAACATATAAAGGACTGTACTATAAACGTAAAAGTTAGTTACTGACAAACAAAAAGCCATTTATAACAAAACTGGCTTTTATCTTAATTTTCTGAAAGCTAGGAAAACAAGCAATTGACTAGGAAACAAGCAAACTTAGTGGGACAATTTGTACATCATGGCAAGCCATACATTTTAAATTATTTAGCTCACCTTGAATGAGCAAGCACACAAGTGACTGTTTCTGCTTGGCTCCTGCCAGCGGGAGCAGTTCGACAAGCTAAGGACTCTCTATGCATGGTTTGTTTAGCATGATGTCCAAAAATGGCAAACTCTGACTTATTGCTCTTCTAACAAGTCAGAGTCATTTGCCAAGGCTTGTTTTTGGCTGGTTTAGACATTATAATAAACTAAATTTCCTGAGTCTGATGCTCTTCCAGTGTTATATCCCCATTGTTCCTGATCATTAGCTTTGTTGGCTGGGACCTATAGGAGTTGAAGTTCAAAACTTCTGTTGGGCAGCAGGTAGGTAGAAGGCTGTGCTAAACAAACCATAGATGGACAGCCTGTAAGACTTATCTCCACGTAAAGATGCTTACATTGCTAAAGAGATCAGGACATCCCAAGAATTTCACTATTTCCCTTCGTTTCGTCTTGACAATTCCTCAGTCTAACCACTGATACATTTAGGTTGAAATCCTGTATACATTTACAGTTCTGATTTTACATAGCCCCGGAACTGCAAATTTTCAGTTTGAAGTCACTTTGAAATTTACATATTTGTAACAGCAGCTCATATCCAAAAAAATGTATTAAGTATTAAGCTTCTGTTCTTGAAGAGCAGTCTTTATGCTTTCAAAAGTATTTCTTGTTATGGCATAGCACCTGGGTCAGGCAAAAAGCGTCAAAAACATCACTAGACATGCTTGTTCTCCGTAACACAGCTTGAATCCTGGACAGTAATTTCTTTTAGTGTGATTTTAGAAAGGTAATCTACATTTAATTTGATATCAGTTGAGAATAAATTAAATGGCAACAGTATTATAGTAAACACATTAGAACAAGATTTGTAATAATTTCCTTTTCAAGTTAATTAGCATGGTACTTCTACCAGAATTTCACGACTTTGCAACTTGCAATGCTTTCATAAGAAGTGTCTCATAAGGAAGAAATAATGCAGCTCAGGATAAAGATATGACAAGACAAATGTTACAACTAATGTATCCTAATATACAATTATATTGATTAGGAAAAATATACAAAAAAAGAATATTACCTTGATGTCTTGAATTTTTCTATACTGAATCCTATTGTGGGAACAATATCTTGAGCTTGAGCCTTTGTAAGAGAAAATTTATGCAAAAAATAAATTCACATACAGGTTTAATATTTAAAATCAGAAACTTTTACAATCTTTCCTGATCTAGGTAATATTATAAGCTTAAGGTATTATTTAATGACACTCAAACAATTTATGACAGTCAATGAAATGGGCAGCAATAGGGAAGAAAAGGAAGGGAAAAGCTTTTTTTTAAAGTTTGCTTCTTCTCAGTCTTTTTCAATGATCTGTATCTTAAATCATGACCATGAAATTACTGCCATTTTGTTGTGGCGGAACCATAGTGGACAAGATACAGATATCTTCCTTCATGATGTTCTTCCACTACAGCAGCTTCCCTCAATATGTTTTGAACTATGATTCAGATCACTCTCAGTCATGGTAAGGGATGAAGGAGCTGTAGTCCAAAACATCTGGAGTTACCATATTGGGGAAGAAATTATTATGCTACTATTACTGTACTATTACCATTACTGTATCAGAGTGAAATTAAGGGTTTTTTTTTTTTAAACTGCCAAGTGATTGCTGGTAAATGGAATTCTTCCTGCAGCAGGTGGAATTATTGCAAATGTCACTATTGCTCATTATGGGATTATGCAACCATCTCAAGTACTTCTGGATAAGGACCCATGATGAGCACAGGATCCCTGAAAGAAAATATGTGAAGCATGTACATTTATATATAGCATACAAAATACTATAGAAATGTTGGGTAGCAGTGTTCAGACTATATGTTAAAGGTCTGAGACAGATTTGACTTTCATGGATGGAAATAGTCTCTGCCCTATTTTCTGGTATCCTTTTCACACCACACATTCAGCAGGGTCCCCAACCCTCTCTGTAGCATATGGGCATGGAGGGAAGAATAGTAGACATATCTGCTTCCATCAGCACTAAATCAGTTTTCAAGCCTAAGTATTTATTTCAGTCCACTGCTTCTCTGTTGGTACCAAAAACAAAACTGTAGAATTAATACCTTCTAAGGCAATCAAGGGCTCACAAGTAATTACAGGTGCTCACAATTTTTGAAAAATGTATTGGTATGGAAGCTGTGTCAGTTAAAGAGGAACAATGTATGTAATATCTATCATGTTTGTATGACCGGACTGAGAGACACTGGAATAATTAGGGCCCTTTCTATTCTACATCTCTTTTGGGGTGCTTGGGATTCTATTTTTGTAGTTCTCTCTCTCACTCACTCACTCACACACAGAGTAATATGTTTTCATGTAGCTAGAAAGTATCTCCTTTAACAAGTTAAACTATATTTAGAAATAGGGATTATCTTGATCACCTACTAGTAAATCAGCAGAGTGGGTGCATCATGAATGGGCACTGAGTGTTTATTTGTGTCTTTAGAGCTCTTTAACAACTGATGCAATCACAGATCATCTTAAACAAGCAAAATACTTTCCATGAACCAGAATTTCACTTTATTTACTACCTCTGGCTAATATAGCTCCTTGTGCTGCAGCATATACCATTCCGAAAATTCTCCAAAAGCTGGTATTTATTTGATGGTACAGGGGATAGTGACTGCTTTTGAAAAGGAAGTTCAGAAGCTCTGCATTGCACACAAAGCTCAGTATATAACCATTTCTATGATTAAGCACTTTATGTTTGTAGGTTAGCAAAAATGAATTATCTTTCAGTACTTGTTCTAAGTAATAGAAACCAATACTTTGAGCTTAGATTGCTATTTCATTGTTAATGCAATGCCCATTTTATGAAGCAATGACAAAGCAGGATATTAACCTAGCAATTATTTGTATTAATCCCCTGTGCTGACGCCATTGCAGACATGCTTTAAAGAAGAGATCGTAAAGAATTTACCAAAGAAATACAGATGCACATAAGAAGGTGTGTGTAAATAGCATTTGCTTCCTTGCTTGCTTCCTAACAATGTTTTAATCAAATTAAACTCATTAGCAAACCTTTGCAAAGCCAAATGTGAACAGCAATAAATCTTTGTTTCAGATTAAATTTTGCATGCCTCCTATAAGATCACAGTTAGGTTGCTTTTAACTTCCACTGACTCTTTAATTTATCTATAGAGTAAAAAACATAGTATGGTAGTGTTTCATATTTTCACTGTATACCTGTTTTTGAGGTGTGCTATAATTCTATATCAGATTGTCACAGAAACTTTGTTTTACTTTATTGGATGGCTATGCTGTAATCATAAACACACTTACTAGGGAGTAAACCCCATGAAGAGTGGGACCTACTTGTGAGTAAACATATATTGAAATGTGTTAAAAACCACCCAAAGCAAGACTATTGTAAGACAACTCCCATTTTTCAAAATTGTAACATTTTTTAAAAACTATTTTTCTCCAAAAAAAGAAAATAGTGTATCTAAATGAACATTATCCTGAACATTAGTATTCCAACATGTAACAAATTTACTCCATTTTTCTACAAATATATGTAATAATAACCATGAGTTTTTTTCAATAAGGTCTGTCAAACAAGCTTTAGTATGTCATATGATATTAACTGAAAATGATACTCACATTAGATGGTTTCAGCTTGTTGATAATTGTTGTTTTGCCACTATTGTCCAACCCAAGGCACAAAACATGAACTTCTTTTTTCTTCAGGCCAAGCCAGCCTGCTAGCTTGTCAAATAATCCCATAATTTTGTCTGAATGGCACTGCCAATTCCTGTATTTGTGTAGAGTATCCCTATTTAAGACAGTTGCAATTATAGTAGATTAACATAAAGACAAAGCTCCTCAAAGTGAAAAACATCATGACAGAAAACAGTTACAAACAATGTCACAGCAGGTCAGTTAATATAAGTAACTAGAAGTTAAGCTGATTATTTGGAAAGAGCATTCTTGTCAAAGCAGTCTGGCTACATATCACTCTGCCTAAAGTACACTGTCTGTAGGTCAATTGATAACTGTGGGGCAACCAGCTTAGGAAATCCACTTGCAGAAAAGAATTTATTTCTCACAGGATGCATTTACTTACTGAAAAGACAGAACAAGGAACCTTACTCTGAACAAAATTAGGATCACAAGAACATCTGCTTCCTTAGCTATGGCTGGACATTGTCACAAAAGTACATCTAACCAACCCTGAGGGTGACATAAACTAGGAGTGGAAACACTTTCATCACTTTAGAATTTAACACACATCATATTCAGGAAGAGAACCTTGCCAGCAATTCCTGGAAAATAATATTAATAATAATAATATCCTGTGAGAAATATTGTTATTATTGAAGGCACCCAGCTCTCTCAAGCAAGTGGGTCAAGTTACACAGCACTCACTACAAAGTACTGAGATAAGTACTCCTTACTAAAATTGGTCTCAGCTATATATTATCTCATATTATCCTGGCCAATATCAATATTTTATTATTCAGTCCTATACAAACTACATCTCCAAATGCAGTGGCCTACAGCTGTGTAGTCCATGGTATAAGAATGTGGCTGCTTTTGAAAACGGTTTGGAGACTTCAGTTGATTCAAAACAGAGCAGCAAGATTGTTAATGTGCACTGGCTTATTCAAACATATTACGCCAGTCCTCTTCCAACGACATTGGCTACCAGTTGAAGTCCAGGGCTGATTCAAAGTGCTAGTATTAACATTCAAAGTCCTAAATGGCTTGGGGCCAGTCAATCTGAAGGAACACTTTGCTTCCAGACCCTAAGATATTTTTCAGAGGCCCCTCTCTGGGAGCCCCCTCCAAAGGAAGTAAGGAGGGTGGCTACCAAGAGAAGGGCCTTCTCAGTTGTGGCAAGCTGGTTATGGAATAAGCTCCTCAGAGAGGTGTGTCTGGCACCTTCTCTTTATTCTTTTCAGTGCCAGGTGAAAGCATTTTTATTTTCCCAGTATTTTAACAGCTAATTTCTAACTTTAGTTTTTATTGTACTAAATAAACTGCTGTTATACCACTATGCCAACTGCTGTGGTTTTCTTATCTTAATTTTATGTCTTTCTTGGTGTGTGTTTTTAACTTCGTTAACTGCCCAGACAGCTTCAGTATTTGGGCAGTATAAAAATGAAATAAATAAGGACACAGAATGCTGCCTCATATAGAGTCATTGATCCATTTAGGCCAATATACTAACTCAACAATGGTTGTCCACTGTTACAAATGGGATTCTTTTCAAGCCCTACCTGCTAATGTCAGTAATTGAATGAACCTGGGGCTTTCTGTATATAAGGCATGTGCTTTACCAGTTCCTCCCTAAACTGGAGTGTCTGCAAATCATATTCTCACTTTGTACCCAGCACTGCTATAGTTTACCTGCAGTTTAATATTGCCACCTGGCTTGGAAACTGGCATCTAATAGCTTTGTAAGCACTGACATGGCAGGAACATTCACAATTTGTGAAGCTGTTTCAATTCCAAAGACAGGGTTATATTTAATGGTGCCCTTCGGGAAGTACTGCTCAATCAAATCTCCCCTGCAGCACCAAATGCTGACCCCACATTTGCTCCAGAGGGATGGTAAACATCTAGAACAGGTTTGAAGGGTGTGCAGGGGCAGGGTCTGGGAGTGAGGAACAAGCATCCACTGTATGAGCGGAATCCTGTAATGATTAAACAAATGTCCTAACTATAACATCTAAATCATAAAGTAAAGAGAACCCTATTTTGAAGTTATTTCATCATATTTTTACAGAGGCTATTTCACCTAATAGAGCAATGAACCAGTTGCCTCATGTGACAATTTTTGGGTACAATTAAGGACAACTTTGGTTAGGCAATTTCTTAGACAGTTTTTTTAAAAGTAGGCTATATCTACCGTGGTATTAGGGACACACATTATGTACAGCTATTGTACAGCAGTTACCCTAGGTAACATTTTTTAATAAACCAAAATGAGTGAAGATCGAAAATTAACACAGCATCTATATTTGGCAGGGTACATCAGCAGAGATTTCAGAAGTGACATCTGGCCACTATCCCATAAAGCAGGATCCAGAGCCTTTCGCAGCTGCATGGCTGGGAGAAATTCAAGCAAAAGAAATTTTCACCAACTTGGAAATGCACAGATGCACAAAGTTTCACTAGCTTAATTTCTGCCATCATTAAAGACACAGCTACCTTGTGGAGAAACAGGAACCAATCCTAATTTGTCCTCCTCATTACTGTCTTGAGAAACCATTCCTCAAATCCTTATTTTTAAAAATACACTGTTTCCGCTGCAGAAATACTGGAAAGGTGTAATATGCATTACAGCAATGAAAATACCAATAAATACATTACCAATAAATCAGCAATGTGTTTGTTGCACCATCAGTGTGGAAACTCTATTGCCCATTAGAAATGGCAAGCAAACTTATAATGCATACAAGATGGTTGGAAAACAGCTATGAAAACTTTTTTAAAAGTACTCAAATAGTACTTCCCAACATTTTTATCAAAGGAAAGTTTCTTTAGCAAATAGAACTCAAGAAACATTCACACTGCAGACCCAACTCTGCAGTTTTTACTATGGAATACTATATGAATAAAATGGTCTAGATAGATTTAACTTCATAATGATTTGTTCCCCTTATCAAAATTCTCTGTTTAGAATCCAGCAGCACCATTTTCAAGATTGCTTGAGCAATCCCTGCAATCATCCTATACCCACAATCTTGTGCATGTCAAAATCAATATAGCTTTAATTCACTAGAAATTATTCTCAAGTCAATGTGCACAGAATTGCGGCCTGGTGGAGCGACCAAGTTCTTTCAGTGGTAGGGACAAATAGTCCTGGATAGGATTAAACTGTAAAGCCACAGATTTTGATCTTCTACCAATTTACCATATGTACTGTGGAGGCAAGATGCCTCCTCTTAAAAGCTGCCTACACAGCTGCGCAAGTCAGGGAAGCAGGCAGGCCAGAGGAGACAAGGTGGAAACAGACGTTTCCTCTATTCTAACTCACAAGGGTTTTTTTGTGGACTTCTCACCCTTCTAACTCCACCTGGGCACCACATTTTTATCCGATACAAGGCAAAGAATAGTATAGTGTCTAGAGAGATAAACACCCAGTTTCAAAAATCCCTATCTGTGAAACTTCCTGAGTTATCCTGGTCCGTCCCTCACACATTCTCGTTTAGCCTACTCTACCTCACAGGGTTGTTGTTTGGACAGAATGGAACGTGCGTCGGGGAAGGCAGAGCCACGCACGCTACGCAGAAGTCCTGGGAGGAAAACCAGGCTAAATCCTAATCATAGCTACCAGACGCCGGGGCTACCAGCGAACCGCCTACCCCTAGCACGGGCGCGGGCTCGTCCCCGAGAGAAGAGCTTTCCAGGGCCGCGCATGCTCCCCTTACTTCTCCTCGCCTCTTATTCCCATTACCTCTTCCTCGGAGAAAGAGCCACCAGGCTTCCTCGCAAAGGCAACCGAAGCTGCCGCCTGCAGCCGGGCCTCGGACGGGCACCCACCTCGCTCGCGGCCAGACGCCTGCGTTGTTGGTTACCTAGGAGATGGAATCGCGTACTTCCGCGGGGAAGGCTCGCTTTTCCTCTCCTTTCGGTGGTGCTTTCGATGGTCCTCCAGCTCAAGAGATCGCTATTGCCCGAAGCAGAGGGCGGACCGTAGGCTGCGTGGAGCACGCACAATTATATTCCAACGCACAGTTCCCTTAGAAAAGATTTTTCCTCCCTTCCCTTCCACCAAGGCGGAAGTGGGAGTTGATAACTCTGAGCAATGGAGGAATCCCGGATCTTAGTGTGGCTGTGAATGAGTAGTATTATGTCCTTAGCACCGAAGATAAGCTTTTTCTAACTTGAGGGTTACAGCATGTGACTTGTTTAAGAAAACCGATTTTTAAAACCTTTTAAAATGCAGCATGCCTGCATGCAAGTCCACGGAGAACCAGGCTTCTGCATGCAGTTGATTCGAGCGGGAAGTGGGAAATACAAATAGATTGATTTTTGCGGCAACTTGAGGAATGATTTGTAAGGGGACGGTGCTCGCTTGGAAATCCACATCAGTTGCCGGGCTCTCATAAGTCCGCCCTAGCTATAACCTTCTCTGCCCTCAAAGCATGCAGTATTGGAATAATGGCGTTCATTGGCACTGGTATGACAAAAACATAATCCACACTAAACAAGACCTGGTTTAAGAAGAGTAGAGACTCTTGTTTCCATCTGTTTGGGGCTGATTGCTAGCACAACCATGCTAAAATGATGAATTTCGTCACCGATCTGCTTATTTATTTGTTTACTAAGCTACCCAACAGGAGAAGCTCTCTGGGCGGTGCACAAAAACATCTTAAAAATAGTATAAAATGTACCATTGAAACATAATGAAAGTTAGCAGTGCAAAATTTAACATAAAAACAGAAGAACAAAATTATACCTAGTAGCTCTTACTTCAGCCCTGGGGAGACAGAAATAGCATTTAATATTAACCCATTTCCGGGGGGGGGGGTAGCCTCATTAGTATGCTGTAGCAAAAACAGTTGTTAGTTACATTTCAGAGTTAATATGAACGATGTGTATACTTACATAGGAATGTATGTGTGATATTCCATCCTTTTCCTTTTTACTTACTTGCAGGCATAGAAGTATTGCTGTGACTTGTTGATGCACTGCTATAGCTATAGGGTAATTTCTCTTAATATTCTTTCAACAACAGAAACTTCAAGAATGTCTGGCTTCTCATTTCTCTATTTGCACAGTTTTCTTTCTCAGTTTTAATGTATTTTATACTGCTTGTAGCACTAATCTATTTGCACAAGAATCCAGTGGCCTTTGCTCTCTATAAGCAATCCAAGGGTTTCACCAAAGCATTAGAGTGTTTTTGCTTTTGTATTTAGAATGCAGGTAGAAAGACACCACCAAGTGGTACACTTTGTATTTCTACTAAAATGAATGTGAATATCTGCGCTGATTCTAGAGAACCCACATTAACCCATCCTATATTGTACTGTAAATGAATATAGTTGGAAAACAATTATAATAAGGAAAAGCCAGAAATATTGTCTTCTAGTACATGTTTCAGTGATCTTCATGCATGGAAATAAGGAGAGTTCCCTTTTTCTAGAGGCAGAAAGTGCACAATTAAACCTAATAGCAAGCAGGTGCAATCTCATAAATACCTCTTGGATACAACATGTTAATACAAACTTGAATGTATTAAGATTCTGACTCTGGAAACAGTTGCTCCTCAGTTTGCTTATGGCACTTGTTCTGTCAGTCCAGCAAATTTATAAGCAACTGGTATGTAAATTGCAAAGTTACATTTGGAACAGTTTTTCTTGGAAGGAAATCCCATAAAGGTTAACTGCAGCATATCTCCTGATGAGAATGTGTGGGATTGTGGCCTCAATCTCTGCTCCCTTTTCTTTAAAGCAGCTAGAAAAAAGTAGTTCACAAATAAAATTCAAAAGTGCCCCCCCCCATTTTTTTCCTTTCAACCAGCAGTACAGGGCAACAGAGAACTAGCACTACTGACCTTAGTGTTGATGTCAGTGTACTGTCTCACCTGTTGTGAGACAGATGGGATTGTAAACCACAAGGAAGTAGGACCTAGGGTCTTCTTCGATCCCAAACATTTCCTTTAAAGAGGAAAAAAAGTGATGCGACCTGAGACTTGCTTTGGCATTTGGTCCTAAAATTTGCAGCATGGGGTTATTTTGGTTGCTATTGGTTTTAGTATAGACTTGCTTTAATAAAAACAACTACATTTTTTATGACCCATATGAACTTATTATTTATTTTCTCATTGCAAGATTTCAGTGAAACAGTAAAAAGAAAAAAACTCCAACTCAGAAATAACCACCGGTACTGTACTTTTATTTGCTAATAAATATCTTAGTAAACAGGCTTACTCCATGTGTAAGACCTGATAATGCCTCTTAGGAAATCATAGAAAAATAAAATACAATAATAATCAGTAACTTGTACTTTGTACAAATATCTTATTATGTTGCTCAGCATGTAGCTTTGCCAAACCCCATATTCTCTCTGGAAATAGATGGCATATGAATGCAATTCACCTTGAAACACCCTAGTTATGAGAGCTGAGCATTTTATTACACTACTAACTTATAGGCATGCCAGCACATGAAAATTTACATGGAACATCATATTATCATAGTAGTAGATTTCAAATGAAGAAAATATAACACTTCTCAAGTAAATGTAGATTACGTCATTTCTACTTTAATGTTGAAAATGACTATTTCCCCTTGGGATAGATCAATATGTTAGGTTTTCTTCTGAGCAATTATTCCTGTCTTATTACAACTTCACAAAGAAGGAAGTACAGATGAAATTTAAGTGGGAAATACATCTTGGAAGAACATAACTATAAGCAATGGGGCACTCCATACAGAAATATATTATGAAATGAAAAGTATTCATACATGTTAGCTCTTATGTTGGTGGTGAGATGCACATATATAAATATTCATAACCTGTGATGGGCATAGCTTTAGAATTAGACATCTTTATGGGCATGTGGAGGACTGTGGGGAGAATGCCCATATTTGAATCAGTAGCTGGACATGGAAAATGCTGCATGGCTCAGCTTTTCCTTTGTAGGAGGTTTAGGCTCTTCCAAATGGGAAGCTTCCACACTACAGTTCTTAAACGCAAAGAAAATGGCTAGATCATGGTGTTCCCTTTTTGCCTTTGTGAATTGATGCAGGTTCACATAATTATTATATCCTGCCTTTTTATTTAACAAGTTAGAAGAAAAAAGAAGGGTAGTATGTGTTGAGGCCACTGATGCCTTGCAGAATTTTTAGTTAAGGTTTAAGACGCATTCCTCAGGTCCTAGGAAGGTGTCTCAGAGGTTTTTAGGATATTGAAGATATTTACTTGTTTTATTATTTGATTTTATATGTTGCTACCATAGCCTATAATTGGACTCCCTACTACCAGAGCCCTAATACCAGAGATAGTATCAGACACCTCCATTGTACTTGTTCGTCTGCCATTGGTGCTATGGCAACAGTTCGTAAAAAGGGTGTTAGAGTTGATTGAATCACAGGCCACACACTCAAAAAGAGTGAAACATATACACAGAGGGGGGCGGGGGGAGATGCTAGCCTTGGATATGACATAATTATTTTCCTTCCCATTAGTGTCAATGAAGTAGAAGTATTTCATGAAGGGAGAATTGTGGCACAGGGAGGCTGGAACAGGGAGGCAGGGCTTTGGAAAAGGTGAATTGTCTCCAATGAATTCTTCCTCATTAATTATTGTTTGATTCATTAGTCAAATCTTCCATTTGACACATTTTATGGATGTGTTAAACAAGCAGACTTTTTAGTATAGTAAGCATAGTAAAGGAAAAAAAAGTTCTTTTAATCTTCATTTGTTTAAGTTACTGGCTAAGTCTTAAGCAGGAAAACAATTACAACTAGAAATGAGAGCAATGAAAAAGAATGAGACTTAAGTTAGCCTCATTTATTTCAGTAGACTTATTCTAAATAAGACTAACAAAATGGGCACCAAGAAAATGGTATGCTGTGCATGGTTTCCATAATTGCTATTTGGGTGTAAGTTTTTGTGTCATCTGAAGATGGGCAAAATGGTTCCTTAGGGGGAAGACCACCCTCTAGTAATGCCCATACCCTCCAGTAAATAAATCATGGCAACTTATTTTAATTATGCAAACCAGGTCAAGGAAAGGGAGAGAAGAATCAGGCAAAACATTGGAGTTAATAATGGGTTTATTTTTCAAAGAAAAATTCATTCATGATTAGTTAATGAAGCTTTAAATCTGAAAGAGTTTCCTCTTTTATTGGAATATTGAATTGCTTAAGAAGTGATCCCGAGTGGCATTGTGTATTTGTTTCTGTCACTAAAGCTTATAAGAAGTGCACCAGGAACGAGTAGGTTTTTATTTTAGGTGCCTATTTTGTAATATAGAAATATCAGATATGCATCCTATCCTATGTTTCAAAACAAACATAGTATGTTCTTCAGAGAACAGTAATAATTGCATATGCTGACACTATCTGAATATGAACTTTTATTTTCATCTTAGACACTATGCAAAAAGCCCAAGAGATAAACTCTTGAGAACAAATGTTGCTAAGCAAACAGAGTGTTAAGAATTTAGATCCAGTGATGGTTGGATATGCATTTTATCTGAGGACAGAATTGGACTTTAGGTCTGAAAAATGTATGACCAGTTCTATAAAGATGAAAGCTACATTTTAAGTGTATAACTCAGTCTGATAGTTTTATTTACACAAGTTCCTATTTGAATTGAGACTGCCATGATCCAGGAGGGAAGGATTAAAATGTCCTACCTGGTTGCCCCACAGCACTTCCAAAGTAAAAAAAAAAAAAAAACCAGCTACAGTCTCAGCTACATCCTGCACCATTAATGTAGTTTGGCCCCAAATATTACATAGTACTTTTTACACTGTTTCATGATAAAATATTGGTAAATGTACTTTAATTTTCTCTTAACTGGGTTCAAAAGAGTAAGAGCTTTTAAATAACAACGACATTTCAAAATTTCACATTTAGAAATTCCTGGGATAAATTAATGTTTTGCTTTAATAATAACTAATGCTTCATTCCTAGGTACAAACATTTGGAAATCTGTTCTATTAAAATAAGTGTGTACATAAGTTGCAATGAGTATTACATGCTGGTTACTTGCGAATAAGTTATGCTTCAGGTCAGTGGAGAAGTTTGTTTTTTTTAAAGTTGACACAGGAAAAGTAGACTCTAGCTTCAGAGGTAACTCTAAAGATTGTACCTTCTCTAAGAGTGAGGCACATCTACCATGACATTTGTATTTAGACATTAGCTTTTGGGTTTCAAGGGCAAACCTGGATTTGAGAGGAACCCTTTTTTAAAGTAGGAGCCTGAGAATATTGGCTCTGTAGCATCATGGAAAGCAGTCTTTAGAAAGCACATTTTTACGCACTGCTACTGAAAATGATGCAGACTCATCATTTTAGACTCCCTTCAACTCATCTCCAGTCCCTTAAATTGCTTTGCTTCTTATTTACTTGTAGTCAATAACAACCTGCTTTCATTGCCACACCATTCCAAGCATTAGCAGTGAACATACCAAAACATTTATTGGTATGGACAGAAATATCCTTCCAAGGGACAACTCTTGTGGTTTGCTGGCATTAGCTTTGGATGGATGCATGGGGCACCCTATGCTCTGTCCATGGTCCTGAAGTTCTTTCCTCCATTCCAAAGATTCCTGACCAACTGATACTTAGGCTTGTTTGCTGTTTACCAAAAACTTTATCTACTTCTGAAAAAGAAGGTATTCTTCAGTAGGAAGTGACAGAGAAGAAGTGGGGTAACATTGAAAACTTCACTGTCTTTGCAACTTCTATTGACAACAGGGACCTTACACATCCCATTACGTCTCAGATCTGTGAACCTTTGCCTTTGGGTGTTGTACAGAAAACAGAAATAGGGTTCAAAGGTCACTTGTCATTTGGAAAATATAACAAAATGATCAGAGTCAGGAACACAACAAAAATGTAGCATAGGAAGCTTAGTATGATTGTGGGTTAAACAACAATGACAACAACAACTACTAACATCCTGAGTTTTGATTAATTAAAAATCCCCATATAAATGGTATGGTATGCATGTTTGAAAAACAGAAGTCCGAATGGGAAGGCTCATATGATGCAGGACATATTAATGGTATCTACTATTGTTTCAATTGGTATTTTTAATAATTAAGGGAGCTACATAAGTTCCCTAGTTTTTAGTATAATTAGTCCAGAGACATGCCTAAATTATTGGTATTTTGATGCATTTCTAAAAATACATCTTATTTTCTGTATTTATTAATGTCCTTTGGGAAGGGTAAAAGGTGAGGTACCTATCAGACAGCATCTGAGAATTCTACAAACTGTTATATATTGCTGTTTTTATTGCCTTTTTGTCTCACACACACTTTCTGTCTCTTCTGGTTGCATTTTAAAATCAGATTGTTACTGCTGATCAAAATATACTAAAGGCTCAATCCTATGCATGTTTAGGCTTTTTTCTTAATAGACTTGCATAGGATTGCATTCTAAGTGATTTTCAAGAAACACATCAGCCTGCGGTATTATTGAAATGTATATGAATTTTTAAAGCATCTACAGAATAAATATTTTGTATCATTGCCTTAAACCAAGCGTGGACAACATAGGGACCATGGGCTGCACGTAGTCTCTGTGACTTGTTTTGTGGTCCCCAACAACTCCCAAAATGCAGCTTTCCCTTTAAAACAGTATGCAGTGAGCACATGCTTTTTAAAATTTATTTATTTATTTATTTCATTTTTCAATTTATATCCTGCCTTTTTCCTACAAAGGGCTCAAGGCAGCTTACATCATTCTCCTCCTCCATTTTATCCCCACAACAACAACCCTATGAGGTATGTTGGGCTGAGAGTCTGTGACTGGCCCAAAGTCACCCAGTTGGCTCCATGGCTGAGTGGGGACTAGAACCCAGATCATCTGAGTCCCAGTCCCATGCTCTTAACCACTACACCACACTGGCTCTCAGGCAAAATGACAATTTTCCTTTAAAAGAAGCTGTGTGTTCACTGAGCACTTTGCTTTAAAGCTGAAATGTAGCTTTTTGGCCACTGCACCAGTGAAATTGGGTGGCACTTTGACAGTACAGCAGTAGCTATTTCAGCAGTGGGAGTGTGTGTGTAGTCCTGGTGGATGAAATTTTTTTCAACCATTTTGAGCTGATTCTTGGTTCACAAAAGGGTACAATGGAAGAAAGAATGAATCTGAGTGTAGGAGTAAAGGACAGCTCTATTAAGATAGAAGACTGCATTCACCTTGTACCAGTTCTTTTTTTCTTCTTGTAGTCAGTGGGCTAGAGTGAAGTGGCTCTGCAACTCTCATGGGAGTTAAAGCTGGCCAATTTTGCTATGTTTTGCAGAAATGAGATGCCAAGTTTCACCAAAAAAATGCAGCTAATACTTGTTACCACAGCTAAACCTGATCCACATATATTTTACTCAAAAAGGAAGGCATTTTATCTAATGTATATCAGTGGTAAACTTTAAAAAGTGACATGGTATGAAAACATTTATGGGGTGGGTTCTAGTCCTTTGTATAGAGTGTCCTACTCAATTTCTATTGCAAATGGCACAACTTTCAGCAGTCAGTGTAAACATAACATCGCAAGTGCCCCCAAATTAAAGTAGAATTGGGACGAATATGGGACACAAAAGAAAACTGTTCACCCCATCTCCATATTAATACTGCTTGGAAAAGCTGAAATCCATAGAAAGCTGTCTTATGCCAAGTCATACACCAATTGTACTAAATGTAAGAGCCATGCTGATTCAGGTCAAGACTCCATCTAGAGCCTTCATTTCCAACCAGCTACCTGTGGGGTGCCCACAAGTTAGACATGAGTGCAATACTTGCATTCCCAGAAAAAGGGCAGACAGAATCATATTTTCTCTTGCACTAGAGAAACTAAAAAGGCCATCTTGACTAATAGCCATTTATAAATGTATCCTCCATGAAGATCTGCCTCTACTAATTCTTACTTATCCTGACCCTTTAAAACCATCCAAATTGGTGAACATCACAATTTCTTGTGGCACATTAATTGCATATTTTAACTATGTGCCCTCCCATTTGTGCTCCCTAGCAACAGGCTTAGAGAAAAATACCTCTTCTGGTACTGAAGATAATATGCAACCACCATAACTTGTCGCTTTTGATAGCATTATCCTTCAGGCTGATCCTTTTTTTAAAGCCAGCCTAAGTTGGTGGCCATCACTACATCTTATGATAGTGAATTCCACAGTTTGATTCCACAGTGTGAAGTACTTCCTTTATCTGTCCTGAATTGCATATTACTCAGCTTCATGGGATGACCCCAGGTTCTAGTATTATGAGAGAGGGAATTTTTCCCCTGTCCACTTTCTCCATGACATTGGGCTGTTCTGGCCCAGTATTATTTACTCTGACTGAAAATGGCTCCCCAGGGTCTCAGGTAGTCTTTCACATCATCTATGATCTGACTTTACTGGGACTGTATCTGGAATTGTCTCCATGCCATGCATACAGCTAACCATTGAACTACAGTCCTCCTCCTAAAATGAACTTATTACATATTTAAGCCTGCTTAAGCCCAGTGAAGTTGATGGTTTGGTACTTACTATAGCCTTTATCTTCAAATACTAAGTATGGACACAATCCTTCCCAGTGTAAGTTCAATAGGTGTATGTGCATTAAGGGATCCATATGGGGTCCTAGAAAGACCTGATTTCCTCCTGCTTCCATGGTTCATGCATGTAGGTTCATACACAGACAGTATACCAGGGCAGTCAAGGAAAAGACTGTATGTCTCATTTAATCTGACTAATAACCACCCTCACTAAATGAAAAAAGTCTGATCAAGGAAGAGGGGGTCTGTGTAGAAAATTGCAGATGCAATTACATATCTGTCATCTTTCCTCCATGGGTGTATTGGTGTGGATGCGCCAGAACTCTGTTAGGCCCTGCTGCAAGTCCCCAATGAGAAGGATCATGTCTCAGGTTTGCAAATCATTTGGTAATCATCTAATAGATGCTGGAGAAATTGTCTAAACCATGCTTGGATTTAAAGGGACTTTAAAGATTAAGACCCCACCTCCAGAATAGTACTAAAGCGTTCCATATCAGGAATAACTATGCATTTCCTAGTTAAAGGAGAATAAAGCATACAATAACTTCCATGCCACAACTTTGCACAGACAAACTACCTTAGCCTAATGATTCCTTATTGGTGTAGACATCTAGCTTCAGCTCCCACATAGGACTCTCCATCCCCTTAAGCAGAGATGGAGTCTCTGTGTGCAAGAAGAAAAAAAAAGAGAGAAAAGAAAACCATCAACATGAATGGATGTTTCATTCTCCTGGCACACATTAGAATACATACAGGGATAGATCAAGGCTGACACATCATGAATTTAAACCATCATGCTCCAGCCCATCATGATGGATAGACTACAATCTCCTAAACTCACAAGTTACTCCAATTTATAAAATATCTTCTGGCAAATTCCCATTTTCAGAGGATTTTGACAACAGTTATTAACTAGTTTATATATGCCAGGAAACATTGATATATCTATTCAATTCATTTCTCAATAAGTGCAAAATCTTAGTTTTCAGCTGAATAATTAATGTACCTGTTTGCATGGAAGAAGAAAAAGTTTTACATATATTTAAGGTCCACTTATATAATTTTGTGGAAAAGTGCATGTTATTTGCATTTACACCTTGTAATTATAGAATAGTCTTCCCATCATGAAACAAATATACATAACACCCATCAAAATGCAGCTTCTAGAACTTGGAAATTATATTTTAAGAGTATTAAGAAAAGCTACACTATAAAACAATGGGAAAAATCAAACAAATCCAAATCCATTGAAAAACAAAATTCAAAAGATTTTTAACGAAGATAAATTACTAAAAAAATTCAATCCTTTCCTTGATTCTTCTTATAAAAATAGATTTAATAAATGTTTATACTGTGATTTTTCTATCCTTTTCTATTGAAAATATATATTTTCATAGAGTGATAAATCTAGAAACAAATCATTTATATACTGTAACTAGATTAATGAATACACAACATGCATGTTTTCAGCCATATGAATGGGAAAGTACCGATGCGTACATTTGAGGAAGGGCTTGTCCATATAATTTCAATAAAAGTGATTTTCAGACACCCATTGGATAAATAATGAATTTCTGGTCCCTCATTATTATATATGCATTTCAGTCTTAAACACATTTATGCGAAAGGAAGGGTATGCCATGCCAACCTGTGGCTTCAGATGTTCCCAAAGGGTAGTTGTAAATTTAATTGGGTAGCATGACTGCTACTGATGCTGGGGAGATGGGGAGGCTGTTATTGCATGGCACACCTGTACATGTTCTCTTTCAATGGCAAACACCATCCACTAAACACAGCAATGGCTATGTATTTGACAGAGTGCCATTTCAGATATATCCAAAAATAAATTGCAACAAAAACCATTATAGAAGTGTCTGTTATGTCAACAGGATCCAATTAACTATACAATATTATCTACTCATGTCAAAAACAACTTTTTGTTTTGCAAAGGGGCTTATGCCTTTGTAAAGGTTTTCCTGGGAGTTGGTTTTGGCACATCACTAATGTTCAGGAGATTTCCCTAAATACCAACTTAATGACCATTTTAAAACCAGTCCTGCAGAGGCTGTTCTGCCTAGCCAGTTGTGCAGCTACTTCGTCCAAGGATGTTCACCATGCCATTACAAACCAAAAGAATAGTGGAGCTGTGAAGTGAGCAGCTGTATATTAGTAATGCACAGCAAAGAGACACCTCTCTGTAGTTCATTTTAAAAATAGCCAGTGAATGTTGTCTTGCTTGTATAAACTAATTCACAGTCCCTGCATTCATCAGAGCTTCAAATGATTGCTGGCAAAGCTATTAGACTGGTGCAACGATGGGCACCAAAGCTATGGTCAGCAAGTGGAAAAGTCAAACAGAAAAGGAAAACTTTTATACATAAATATTTTTTTAAATTTACTATTTGTATGGCTGCTTTTCCAAAACAGATAAAGAGCAAATCCCCCATATATGTTAAAATGAGAAATTGTCATAAATAATTAAAACAAATGTTTCTTCTAGTTCTGCAAACAAGACCATACACACTGTATGGGAGAGCTGGTATGCATGAATTTAGCTTAAGTTTGTTCGATTGAATTCCTAACTTTCAAAAGGATACTCAGAATTTTAGCATCTATTCAACGCATGTACAGTAAGAAACAGTCTCATTAATTCCTTTCCATATCTGTAGAAAAACTTATTTTGTTTTCCTGAGGGGCTTAGGGTACAGTTCCATGCATGTGGACACATTACAAAAAAAATTGCTACCTGTGTCATCCTAGAAACTGTACAATTTTCACCCTGTCTAAACAGGGGGAAGTAGGATTGCACCCCTATGGAGTTAAAGGGAAAAAAGGAAGATGCTGATTTATAGCCATGTCACACTAATTTCAGTTATACAAAGAAAAAAATAGCCATTACATGGCAAGCCAAGAAGAACTGTTTACTGAAACTCAACAAAAGGACCAGTCTTCAAGGATTGTTTTCCTGTCTGTGCACAATGCACAAACACACACATTTTACTCTCTTTTAAACTGTAAACTATAAGCTGCAATTGTGAAACTCTTGCATGGTTGATGCATCGTATTTCCTTTGCTTATGTGCTGCCTATATCCATTGTTTAAGTGTAAATTAGAAATGCTTGCTATATTGTTGCTTCAGATAACTGTATAAATGCATTGTTCTGTCTCTATATGTGACATATGTGTCATTGTGCATGGCTTTCAGAGCATGCAGATGTGCTCATATCTGGTACACAACAGCATATATTTCATACAGAGTTTAGAAGATGTAGCCCAAGAGTTTTCTAGAGGTACAGATACTTTAGAGCATTTTCTTTCAGGAATATTATATGGCTATTAAAGACAAGGAGGACTAACTTATCTAAGTATCATTTAAGATGGCTGTTAATGAGCACCACCTTATAAATTACTCCAAACCCTGTATAACAACTTGTTTTACCTCTCAAATAAAAGAAATGTCTTGGATCTTGTACTTTGCCTCTCACTAGCTGGGTCACATTTTTTCAAGTTGTACTGATTAATTTGTGGCTGTTGCTCATTAATGAATAATAGCATGACCCTGCTTGTAAGTACTACAATCACTAGATTGGTCTCCCACTTGTATTGATTGGAAAACTGAAACTGAAAATTTGTATTGACAAAGCAGGGAAAAATGAAAACATCCCTGAGACAGAAGAAATATTGGCGTAAAACCAACATTTTCTGTCAAATTATATATAGAAAAATGCTTTGTATTTTTTTCAAATAAAGCAAATTGGCTGGCTATAAAAGGTTAAGTATACCACTTTAAAACTGCTGCAATTAAAGAATGTCCATATGCACATATAGCAACTGCTTATGGTTTTCTAGTATAGATATAAAGTCTGCATAACTGCAGAATAGCTGACACCTATTATGTGTTGCATGTTATTTAATATTTTGGGGGATAGTTCTGAGGCATACAGTAGATAAAAAAATTAGTAAAGTAAAACTAGCCAATATTTAAATTAACTTTGCAAGTTAGTCTAAACTTTATAGTGTAAAGAGACCTGATTGCCAAACAAAAGCATTTGGCATCACAAAAATGTAATCACCTAACCTCCTTTCCAGTCATTAACTTCCACTGATCCACACGCACAAGCATT
This sequence comes from Varanus komodoensis, assembly GCF_004798865.1. Taxonomy (NCBI): domain Eukaryota; kingdom Metazoa; phylum Chordata; class Lepidosauria; order Squamata; family Varanidae; genus Varanus; species Varanus komodoensis. Next base: position 28,968,491 of record NW_025335941.1, read on the forward strand.
CACAATAAGTTGTCATGGCGCATTTTGGCCAATAATTCTTACAATTTCCATACCAGCATACCAACAATTCAACCATTACAAAGTAAACATAACAATACAACCCATACATTTGGGATTTAGTTAACAATAAAATAAATATTTATGTCAAATTCTTTTTTTTCTTGATTGCACATTTCATATTGGAAGCTAAATGGTCACAAAACATGAAAAGAAATGTCAATCACATTTTTTTGTTTTTTTGTAATCTACCATCAAACTCTAATACATCAAGAAGGTAGCCACTTCTAGCCACAAAGGCCTTGACTTTCAAAGAAGTCTATTAAATTTTTCTGGATACTTTTACTGTTATACAAAGTTATACATCCATGCCAAGCTATTCACCATTGTGTAGCAACAGTCTTGCAGTGTGGGCCAGGATGTTATTGGCAGTCAATAGAGGAAGAAACTATGCAGTGTGATTAAAAATTCCAAGTTGGAAGTAGTAACATAAACATTATGTGTTTACAGGATGAATAGGAAGTTGCAGTTCTTCAAGCTGGAAAGAGCAGAAAGAAGGAATGAGAGTATCTTCCATTTTAGAAATGCTGAGGCACAAAACACAGTCGCTTCTAAAACTTTCATACATGAAATCCTTTCTCCTGTATGTGCATCATGTGCAATCGCAAAGTCTGTAAACTGCTCACTATTCGTCTCTGGTGTCCAATAAGTACAACACCAATTCTTCTAATGTCACTGTAAGACAAAGATAAGTTTAAGAATTGCTGTGGCAGAACCAGGTAGAGAAAAAAAATCGCATTCAGATTTTTTTCACAATGCTCAGCCTTAGCCTCACAAGCCAGCCAATATTTTGTGCGATGCCTGAAAGTATTAATAATAGAGGTGCATCTCTAAGCCTTGGAATCAACAGGTGAGATCTCCCCTGGCATTCTGGGGCTTCACCAAGTCCTCCTCCCTCATTTCATTTGTTTCATTTATTACATCACTACACTACCAAGTAGCTAAAGTTCAGGTAGGGCCTACTCTGTATCTTCTTCACAGGAGTTCAGTGGGGATGGGCAGGTGTACAGAGGCTACAGTGGGGAAGGAAATTTCTAGTGGCTTTCGATTTACCAGCAGATGTCCAGTGATGAATCCAGTCCTAAATTAAACTTGCCCCCCCAACGCCCCCCCCCCCAGCTACATGAACAGCCACATGATTTGACTAAGTGTGTCAAAGCATTTCTTTATTAACAGTGTCTGCAATTCTAGGTTGCTTAAAAACTGGACAGACCACTGAGTGTGTAGACAGATGTCTAGGCTAGATACCTAATTTAGCATGTGTTTCATTGCTTGTATTAAGTTAATTGCTCCAAACAGTTCTATGTGAACTGAGTAGCTGCTGCAACTGCACCTCAGTTTTACTGGCTGAAAAATGACAGCTTATGCCTTCTTCTTCTTGCACCAAGAGCCTGAAGGCATCTTTGAAGTGAAATCTTAAGTGAAATATGACTTCAAAGGAGTGGAGCCTTATCTAACCAGTATGTAATATAAACAACCTACTACATTTCAGTACATTATAAGCAAGCCATATGGAGCTCACAGGTACCACAGCACCCCCACACACCTCCCTTGACAAAATTACCATGGACAGAGCACCAGTCTCCGGCTGTGCTGTCCCATCTTGACCCACCCCATCCTCCTGTATTATTTCTGCTACACTGCCCATGAGCTCATTCTTCTGAAAAGAACAGAAGAGGGTGCAGCAGCTGGGGCAGATATATTGCTTTCCAACCCCTGCTCAAAGTTCACTTCAAATGTGCGAAAGAAAACAAAAGAAAAGAGAAGAAAGTGAGAGCTTGAGAGAGAGAGACAGAGAGAAGGTATGTGCATGTGTGTACGGATGAGGGAGAGTGAAAACTGTGGGTTAAATGCAGTGGTTTTGTGATTTGGAGCTTGGAACACCCTTTGCCTTTTATTCAGTTACTTATCTTTTAGCTTCACCAGTTTGCTTTTCTGTGACTAGCCATGCTCAGCCAGCAGACCGGTGTGAATGGACATCCCACCAGGGTAGCAATTTTGTAATGGTTGTCTAGACAGTTTCTCCAAATTCCATGTATGCCCACTGGGCCAACAAGGTTAGGCAATCTATTGTAAATAGTTTACTTACTCAATATTCATTCTCGAAACAAGATCCATACTTGTATACCCTGCTGCCATGAAGTTTGTTTTGTATTGGCCCATTTTTATTGAGTCCAGCCAATCACTGACTGATACATAGAATGGGTATTCAGGAACTTCACCAGGCGAATCTGGCATTCTGCAGAAACAAATGCAAATGCAAGGTACATCAACACAGGGAGAAGAATTTATTCCAGCATATAGTTTCACACATTATTTGGAAGTTATACTAACCAGATAACCCAATCAGTGTAATTTCTAAATTTTCTAGAATAAGGGTGAAGCTTTTTTATGTAATTAATAAAGAACTGGACTACTCCAGTTCTTTGTAACACCTTGTAACAACTATGCTTTATTATATGCCAAATTCTCACCATTACTATTATGGGCCAAATACTTGCCACTATTACAAAATATTCCATTACAGTTTTCTAAAAATAACAGTTACTATAGCAACTAGGGCATAAAGATACTTGAATAATTTGATATTTGATATTAATTTACCTGATCGTCAGAGCCTAGACAAATGTGTGGATCAGAACTTAGTAGTTCACCAATGTTAACACATTCCAAATGTTCTGACATAATTTTCAATTCCAAAATTTTAAATGTTCATTTAAATATATGCTTTCATGAACATTCAAAAAATCAAATTCATGTGGGAAGGGGGTACAATACACTGGAGAGGAAATATGCAAAAGTGACATAGACTCAAAATAGTCTGACTGTCCATCTCTTATAGAGGTAATGAAAAGAAGATTATTTTGGATATTGCTGGCTTGCTATTTGTCTCATTGTCTCCAAGTATTGCATTTTTATACACACAGATAGATGTACACCTGTGTAAGCAGCTAGAATCCAAATTTGGTACCAGATTCTAGATATCACATAAAGGATATAGTTTGTCATTGAACAAATGAATAATTAAATGGCAAGCATTGCTGCAGCTGTTTTAGTCAAATTCTCCATAGTAAGGACATTTCTGATGGCAATTTCTATAATTATAGTTGCATATTCTCCAGTTGCTGTAATTAAAGAAATTGGTTTCAGGTAGTTGTAGCTGTATCCATGGTGACAGTACATTTTACATTTTGTCCTCTATGTGAATATGACTTCAGAAACATCAGAAGGGGTTTTTTTTTTATCATTGGACCAGGCTTTATGCATCAAATGCAAGGGAAAAGGGAATGAATGTCCAGCATGAAGTGGGCAAAAGTTAGAAAAATTGTCCACTTTCATAAAGAAAACCTCATTTCATGCAATTTAGCTATTAACGGTGCTGCCTAGTTGCTGTCATGCAGGGAAAAAAACACACTGAGGTGGATCTTACACAAGTACATCCTCCACTAGAGTATGAAGAGAGCTGGGGTTGCGTATCAATTTGTCCAGGAAGTTGACAATGTCACTGAACTTCGGGCGGTGGTTTCTCTCCTTTTGCCAACAATGAAGCATTAGCTGGTGGAGAGAAGCTGGGCAGCCCATAGGAGCTGGAAGCCTGTAACCTTCTTCTATAGATAGAATGACCTAAACATGATAGGAAGAAGAAACAACACAAGGGAATGGTGCTTTACATTTCAATATACCAAGCAAAGAAAAGAAGGCAGAGTCAGTGGCTCTGATCTCAAATCTGACATGGATGCACAAGAACACATACTTACTAAATGGTTCTTACTATTGCCAAATGTTAATCATTAATATGAAAACCTATGTATGATTTGTTCTGGGGTTATAACTGTAGGTTTTTTTCTGCCTCCATAAGTTAAAATTCTGGGTTCTCACATCCAAGAGAACAGCCCATAGATGGATCATCCCTTGCTGTTTTGCACACCATAAGTAGATGAGTAGTTGCAAGCCAGAAGAGTTGCTTACTCCACTGTACTTCCAAAAACCTATGGGTAATAAACTGTAGGTTGTTTTATTGTGCAACCTTGGTCAAAATGTCAGGCAATTTGAGATCTGCTTCCAATATGTTTTATTTTTTTGCTGGATGCCTTTACATATTCTCACATAAATGAGCTACATTCCTTTTTGAGTGTTTTGTGAATTTTTGCTTGAACAATAATATATAATGGCCACAGAAGTAGATGTGCTCAATAGTGGGTTGTTCAAGGATTATTCTAAGCAGACTAATGGCTTTACACAGAATGTTTGTTTGATAAGCAATGGAGCAAGCAAAAGCTGGAAATACTTACATCCTGGTTGGACATCTCCCAGTATGGTCTTTCTCCATATGACATCACTTCCCACATGACAATCCCATAACTCCATGTATCGCTTGCTGAAGAGAACTTCCTGTAGGCTATAGCTTCGGGAGCTGTCCATCTTATGGGAATTTTCCCCCCCTGGAAAACATGTTGAAACATTCTCAATAAATAGCTCTGAAATCTAGCATTCTTTGGTCCACTGAATAGTCTAAAGACATACCTAAAATACATGCTGTAAAAGGATAATATATTTAGCCTCAGACAAAAATGCCAACTTTCCTCAGTGCCTGTATTTACTAGCATGATTCAGATGGAATAGTATTGTAATTGAGAACCCTAAGCATTTTAGTTATTTGAGACATTTTCTCTTCTTTAATATTAATTAGATGATTCTTGTGATATCTTTAATAACTTACACATCTGAAAACTCATCGACCTAATTAAAAGAGTACTAAAGAAAGCACACAAAGCAGATTGAATGGGGTGAAAATATTACCTTTAATATTTATCATTAAGACATTGTTTACCATCATTATTATTATTTAATTGTATTTCTTTGATAGGTTATAATCAAGATATGGTTCCTCAGAGTACCTCTCTGTCCCTAAAGTATTGACAATATATATGGTACAAGTGGGTTACTTTGCAGTGAGTTAACTGTATTAATCTGTTGCAATAAAAAAGAAAAAAATGTAGCATTTTAAAGATTATGTGTGGCATAAGATTTCTTAGGGCCAAAGTCCATACAACTGACACAGTGAGCTTTGGCCCATGAAAGTTGTGTTGTCATAACTTGACTGGCCTTGTCATGTACCGCAGGACTATTTGCTAAATGTGGTCACTATGTGTAAATTAATTTGGGATTTTGCAAGTTACTTTAAATTTTATTTGTGTATTATCCCAATGTTTATAAATGTTTGCAGTTTACCTTATGACCATTGCAATTCAGGAAACATAAGTAAAACTGGAAGGAAAATATGGCTGGCCATATGGTCTCCAAGTGTGCTATTAAACCTTTTGCTGGAGCGTGGCAGTGTTGAAGCTCTCTGACTTCTGTGAGGCAAAACAGTTGCTATATTATACAAAAACAGGACTTTTATAAGCACAATATAGGGGAAGGCATACATTAAGATCCTTAGTAGTAACACAGAAGGCAGGGTCTGGGGGTATTTTAACCACACTTTATTTACTATCTTCTGTTACTACATTTTTAAAAATCCTGAATTTCTACAAGTTTTGACTATCCAAGATACAATTTATGTGTCAGCTACTGTCTTGTGGCATTTAAAAGACTAAGAGATTTGTGATGGACTGAAGTCCACATCATCAGATGTAGAGCAGCCTTTCCCATCTCCTTGTCTTGTGGAATTACTATCCATAGCATTTCTCAGCCAGCAAAGACTTGTCAGGGGATGTTGAGAACTGTAGTTCAACATATGTGGAAGGCATCAGGTTAAAGATGGCTTCTGTAGATAGCAGGCCTAGGAACCATGACATGTCAGAGGTTCAGTCTGTGACATGAACTTCCGACATAAAGTTCAAGTACATGTTTGCTTCCAGGAATGATGTGTGTGTAGGGTGAGGTGGAAGGGAAGAAGATGTGATTTCTTAAATCATTCAGGGACTCATGTATCCTAGTTTTGAGATCAGTTCTGTCTTTAACATCCCCATTCATCAAATTAAAAATTGAACTGGACTAGGATCTAAGGGATTCTTAAATTGGATTAACTGATAGTTTAAGCCAGTTCATAAGTGGTGAAACTTTTTTTTAACATTGTAGAGACTATACACTATCACCAGCATATTAGTATCCAAGTAATGTGGGCAGTAAAGATGTAAAGTACAGCTGTGTTTCAAGAGCCTTATTCCTCTCCTAAGCATGGATTCTTTCCATCCCTCAGTGTTGTTGCTTTATGTATGGCTTGCTGACCCTGTTTAAGGGCATATTTAAACTCCTTTACAGAATCTTAGAAAGTAATCTACTTGATTTTTTTGATAAATGTGGGCCTAGACTGAGTATCATGTGCCTGATTTATGTCCCTAAAATGATAATACCAAAATGGTGTCAACAACATTGACAGAGGTAAATCTTTTCAGTTGATGAACCTATTTGTATGACATGCTAAGCCACCTTAGCATGTAAATAACCATGCTGATTGTTCACAGAACAAGCTGCAAGTATGCCAGGTGAACTATCAGGCTTATATTGACATGTTTTCCTCCTGTTTCCTGCTCAGTCCTCTAGCCAACTCTAGCACAGAACTCATTTTCTGTCCTTGTCCTGGCCTTCTCTACTCTTCAGTGCCTCAAAAATGTGCAGTAGGAACCATTATTATTATTTGTCTTTCACAAATGTATGAATGTGCACTTACTATCTGATTGGCATAGTTTTCCCTAGTCAATTGCTATGTACATTTTATCTGTGAAAGAGAGCTGTGACGGGGAGTAGGTAGCACACAGAGGATCTGACAAGATACGGTTGAGTATCAGCTAGGTTGAGTATCAGCTAAGTTGCATACAGTTGCAAAGGATTGGCAAAAAATAACAGTAAGAGAAAAGGGGGACCCAATAGCACAAGTCAGAAGCACTGGAAATGGGGAGTGGGGTGGAAAAACTTTTGGTGTACTTCTTTGGTCCCCCACCCCCATGTATTATTATAGTACACATCCCTCTCTTTCCCATTGCTCCTTTTGGAGCATGTACCACTTAGCTTCCTGTAGCTCCTGCCTAGTGGCTCCATATCATTGAAACCTTTGGTAAAATTCATCTGTCAGGTTAGAACAACCCAACTACCCATTGGAGTCAAGAATAACCCTATAATAATCCATGGATCCTCTGTGGGGCTTTTTCATGAAAAGCTACACAGCAGAAAATGCTCAAGATTTGGATGATTCAACAACACACCATGGCTGCATGCCCATGGTGGGTTGTTGCATCATTGTAAAAAAAAGACAATCTCTTACGCTACTACTAATGGCTAAAGAAAATTACATTGTTAATATTCATATGGACAATGCTATTCTTGCATAAGCCATTATATTCCCAGGAATGGGAAGTTTCATTACTTGATTACTTTTGTAAAGTATATTTTTATGCAAAAAAATCTTTTTACACTTTCTGTGGCACTAACTGAAAGGCTGAAACTAAGCAATATCTGTTCATGAATAATAGAAGGACACATTTGCTTTTGAACAGCTAAAATAATATTTCCAGTGCTCGATGAAAGTAATAAAAAACTAGCCCTGCTGGGCATCTTTTTCTGATAATGTTGTTATAATGAAAATATTTATTAAACTTCATTGTATACAATGTGCTCCATTACCAAATTAAAATAAATATTCATTGTTATCAATATGTAATTTCACTCCAGATCAATCAAAACTGTCACTGTCCTCATCAAGTTAGATTTCACATGAGCAAGCATTTTTTCTCATTTGAAACCATGCTGCATTTTTACCTCATTTCTTAAATTTATAATGAGCTTGGGGAAATGCTAATTTTACTTTCCTGTTATAACACAGCAGTAATGGAACTATTCAAATGCTTATGATGTAGCCTGTTTTCATCTGCTGCCTCCTGAATTATTCTTGATTGCAGCTCAGAGACAAGATACCACTGTGTGCTGCCACAACCCCTTTATCTAATGAGTAAGTGTATGCCAGATCACTCAAGCCACATGACATATTGTTTTAGCAGGACCATGTACTGAAATGAAACTTTTAAAACAAAATCTCATAGATCTTGCAGGTTGGAAAAATTACTAAAGTAGTGATGGAAAGAAACCAGAAATGCATAATTTTCTGATTTGAAGAGTCTGACTCTCTATAATCATTCAGTAGAGGAATCTGGTACTTTCTTCTCCAACAGTATAGCTAAAGCTAATTGTCCTAGTGTTTGCTGTTATTTTTGTTTGCTGGCAATGTGGATACATCCCAAACATCTGTCATATCTGAAAATATTTACAAATTCCAGATACCTGGAAGTGTGGTATGACGATCCCATAATCACTGATACACCTATGGTGTCCTTGTTGTGATGTGTAAAGCAGCTTTCATAGCAGGATCTGCAGCTTCTCTGCCCGCCTGATAAAGGCAGCTTGGACTATCGTATAAATGCAGGCATCTCTCATTTTATTACACTTTGCTTTATTGCACTTCACAGATATTGCATTTCTTACAAATTGAAGGTTTGCCACAAGCAAGTCTATTGGCGCCATTTTTTCTAGAAGCATTTGCTCACTTTGTGTCTCTGTACCAGATTTTGGTAAATCTCACATTATTAGAAACCTTTTCACCATTATTATATTTTTCTTACTCTCCCCCCTCCCCCCCCCCGTTTCTCCTTGGTCTCCCCAAGGTGTTCCAAGGGACACTGGAGGAGCACTGAGGAAAGGCAGCTCATGGTGGAATTGGAAGTTTCTTTTGGGCTCCTGCCCATGCCAAATGGAAAGTGGGATTTTTCATGAGCAATCCTACTCTCCCTCTTGCACCAGTGGGAAGCTGGGAGAATCCAGTGACAGCTGTGCTTTGGCCATTATCACCTAGAGGCCCTTGGCCAGTGCAGCAAGGCTTTTTTTTGCTACTATGGTTAAGGGTCCATTTTACTCCTTGGATTGGTTGTGATTTGGTATGTCATCTGAATTTGGATGACATGCTAAGTCATTGTGGTATTTTTAAAAACTGGAAGAAGCCATGGATAAATGGGGTGGCTTATAAACTAACATGATGTGGCTTATAAAGCACCCCATAGGAACAGTGCCTAGATTCAGAGAACTTGTTAACCTGCCATGGTGAGTTATCATGTCTTCTGAACTCAGTCAACATATGCTGCAGAGGTAAGTAGAGATTTGTCTGATTTACAACAAGAAAGGATAGGCAAAACACAACACAGTTTATTATCCTACTACATGGACCTCTGAAACAGTTTCCAGGACCTTGGGATGCCATAAAATACAAGCATACATTAGATTGAGTTTAGGTAACTTTAGCCCTATAAATCAAGGAAACCAACATTCAGTTTCTCTATATGTATAATTGTTTGATGATCTGATAGCATATTATTCCTTCTTTGATTATGTATCATATGAATTTCAATATCTGGAGTGCCAATAACATGAAACAATGACATATTAGTACAATATATCATCAACCTATCAATTGTTTTATTGTATAATATGTTTGGTGCTAATTTAATGATGCATTGTGGACAGCTTTAGTCAGAAAAAATGGTTTTAATGTATTTAGGATTACATTATAATATTCAGAAATAAATACACAACAGCTGTGTGTTTGTGTGTGAATGAACTGCTTTTTCTTCTGGGCTTATAATGCCTAGCTGAGGACTATTAGGAATAAAAGCATATACCTGTAGCAAGAAGCCCTTAAAACATGTTTGTTCTCAATCATATGGAATGGGCCTCTGATACACTGGGTTTACATGTATTGTGTTGTAAGCCGCCCTGAGGCTTATTGTGTTGTAAGCCGCCCCGAGGCTTCGGCAAGGGGCGGCATAGAAATGTTCTAATAAAAAAAAAAAAAATCAAATTTGTCTGCTGCATGGCTATAGAAAGAACACACTTGAAACATGAAAAGAGAGATTGGAGAGAGATGTTGAAGGCAGTGGAGGTCAATGTGGAAAAAAATGGTTGAAATTTAGAAGTCTTTGTGGCCTGAATTTGTACTCCACAATATCTGGTAAGCATAAAAGTGAAGTTTTTCTACCTTTCTAATAATTTTAGAACACAGGGTGAGCCAACAAAGCTGAGTAACTTAGGATGCACAAAACAAAGTACTACTTTATCCAGTAGTTCCCCTTATCAGTCCTGAATTCCAGTTAAATTGTAGAATTTACTATTGCAAAATGTCTTTTTCCTTTCCTTTCCTCCCTATAGCCAAAGCTCTGAGTGGCTTACAACAATTTATAAAACAACCATAAAATCATAGAATAGTAGAGTTGGAAAAGGCCAATGAGGCCATCGGGTCCAACCCTCTGCTGTTGCAGGATACCAATTTACACCATCTCACTCAGATGACCAGTTTCTTTTTTAATGTCTCTAATGTGGGAGAGTCTGTGACCTCTCTAGGCAACTGGAATAAGATACAATAAAATATCATAAAAACGGAATAACATTAAAATGCTTAAAACAGCTAAAATCAAACAAGAATGTCTCTGTAAAACACCTACAATGATTGACCCCCACAAGCCCCTGGGTGTCCAAGTCAGTCCTTAAAGGCCTTGGTAAAAAGGGTCACCTTAACCTGCTCCTGAAAGGAAGATAAATTTGGTGCTAGGCAAACTGCACTGGGAAAAACATTCCATAAATGGAAGACCATCAGAGAGAAGGCCCTTTTCCTTACTGTTATCCCCCCGTTTTCTTTGGAGTTGGCACTCAGAGGAAGGCCCAAGAGGTTAAGCATGGTGTCCAAGCAGATTGAGTTTGGGAGAGGCACTCTGACAGGTGTGGTCCCATGCTGTGTGCTGCTTTATAGGTTAAAACGAGCACCTTGAATTGGCACCAGAAGCATACAGGCAGCAAATACAGGTGGGCCAGAACTGGTCTTATATGTTCAGACCTATGGGTTGCAGTAATTAGTCTGTTTGGCACATTCTGCATGAGCTGCAGCTTCTGAACTATCTTCAAGGGCATCCCTAAGTAAAGTGCATTATAACAATTTAATTTAGAGATTACCAAAGTGTGGATCACTGAAATCAGTCTATCCTTGTCCGGAGAGGGGCATAGCTGGGCCACTAGTTGAAGCTGGTAGAAAGTACTCTGAATCCCTGAGACTGCCAGTGCTACAGCTGACAAAGATGGATCAAGGAACTGCCACAAGATATGAACCTGCTCTTTCACAGAAAAGCAACTCCATCTAGAACAGATTGAGCATCATCCATTCAAAGGAGCCACCCACTAAAAACATATCAGTCTAGTCCAGATTGAATCTGAGTTTGTTAGCTCCCATTCAGTCCATTGTCACAGCTGGGCACTCGTTTAGTACATCCACAGCCTCACCTACTGATGAGGAAAAGGAGAAACAGAGCAGCCTGTCATATTGGTGGCAACGTATTCCAGAACGCCAGATGATCCCACACAGTGGTTTCATGTAGATCAGGGGTCTCAAACTCAACTTACCTGGGGGCCTCTGGAAGTAGAGGCTGGGTGAGGCTGGGCCGCATCAAGTATTCCACCATCGTGGTGGTGGTGGGCCGCTCATCCCACATCCGGCCTGGGCACCACCGGCACTTTGAAGGCCGCAGGGCCCCTCTCCCGTGCCCCGCCCGTCCTGGCAATTGGCCCGCGGGCCATGAGTTTGAGACCCCTGATGTGGATGTTAAAAAGCATTGGGGATAGAACAGACCCCTGAAGAACTCCATGCTGGAGAATTCAAAGGGTTGAACAATATTCCCTAAGTAGCAACTTCTAGAGATGACCCTCTAAGATTTATTTATTTATTTATTTATTTAAAACTTTTCTATACCGTCCCATACTTAAAAGTCTTGGGACGGCTTACAAGTAGGAATGGATCCATTGTAATGTAGTGCTCCCCAGTCCCAACTCAGGACAGTCACACCCCAGAAAGATACCACTGCATTATAAGATGTAGTGGTGGCCACCAATTTAGGGCTAGCTCAGAAAAGGTATTTGACTAATGCATGGAGGATTCTGCTATCACTAGCTACTAGTCATGAAGGTTATATAAATCCTGTATCAGAGGTAGCGTGCTGCTCATTTCCAGTTGCTGGAGAACATAACTGGGAGTTAATATTGAACTCATCTCCTGTTTGTGGACTTCTAATAGGCATCTGGTTGGTCACGGTAGGAACAGAACAGACCTCTGACATCATCTAACAAAGCTATTCTTATGCTATTAACATATATAAATAAAGACATTATAAATCAGCAGGGTTATTTCTTTTAAAGTCATCTGAGTCTTGACATTGAGAGATCATTGTTTGGTGACAGCACACGTGCTTTGTATGTAGAAGCTCCTATATTCAATCTTTGGTAACTCCAGGGAAGATCAAAGCAGTTCTAGCTGTAGTTGATAGGGAGGCTGTTGACGCATCAAAGTAAGTTCAAAACCTTGGATCAGTCTTGTACCTGGTGGTGTAGATTGTGGTTATGGCCAGATGCTTCCCATCACTTATACCCAATACAGTGGCTGTATCCTTTCTTAGAAAAAAATGGGACCTTAGCAGTTTCACCTGACCATTGCAAATGATTTAAAAAGTTTAATTTCTTAGATGGAAAAAAATAAAACTTGAAATATCCTGTAACAATCTGAGTCACAAGATATTCTGTTTCTAGGTTATCAGTCCAAGTCATAGAAACAAAGCATCTTATATCAGAGACAGACAATCAATTTGGCCTCTAGAGACATTAGACAATTTGAAAAACTGTCCCCGGAGGACCTTGTCTGGCAAGATGGAATGTATGGCCAAAGGCACTCCTGAGATATTTTGTACCCATGCCTTTAAAGGTAGTTATCAACACCTTGTACTCTATCTGGAAATGTATTGGCAACCAGTGCAAGGACTTTAAAATGGGTTATATGTGGTCTTTCTATGATATTCCAGACACCAGTCTGACTGCCATATTTTGTACTAGTTGCATTTTCTGGAGTAGGCACAAGGGTAACCCTATTTAGAGCACATTGAAGAAATTGAGCCTAGAAGTTTCCAATGTGTGCACGACTGTTTTAAGGTCCTCCAGGAAGGGATGTAGTTGGTGTATATTTTTCCCAATTTCTATTGATTTTCTCCAGGTCAGACAGTTTTTTCCATTGCTCATTGTATTGGGGGTCTTTTTTGGGGGGGAGGGGCGGTTGGTTCCTGAAAAGTTGTATTCAAAATTCTCATTCTATTTCCTTTTGCTTTTGCTTCTTGCCTCTCCTTCACAATTGTAAATGTTTTTACTGTCACCCATCCAGGCTGTTTACTACAAGAATGGTCTTCTGGCTTCCTTCCATAATAATCTCTCAGGTTTCAGCCAACAGTTCTTCTGGCTCCCAGTCAATTAAGTTGAGAAATGTAAATCTGTTCTTTATGTGGATTTTAAATTCCCCGTAAATGTTAAATGTTATTTAAGTTGTATTCTGGCACTATAATTCTGTTAGTGATATTTTTCAGCATTACTCTTATTTTTTATTAAAAGTTCTTAGTTACTACTGAAATCTGCTCCTGGTCTTGTTTTGGCAGCAAGAATACAGCTTCTCCATGTTGTCATTACCATTACATAGTCTTTTTGATTTCTATATTGGCCATTTGGTGAAGCCCATGCATAAAGTTGTCTAGCTGGTTGCCTCAAGTATGTATTTGCTGACTTTATAGAATTCTATGAAATATTATCTGGCTTCATTCTTACTCCTAGGTGAAATTTTGCTAGAATATTTTATTCTGTTTTGTTTTCTACTTTTGTATTCCCATCATCTAGCATTATCAGTATGTCTTGCTCTATGTTTTGAACACCATTATGTGTTGAGCATAAACATTTTCAGTTTCTTCTTCAACATCTATTGGAGCATAGACTGATAGGTTTTCCACTAATGCTGATAGATATTATTAGTGGGATTTTGCATTATAGTCTTTTACTGCCTGTGCTCATTTTGCCTTGGTATAAAAGCCACCACATTTTGACATGTCTGGAGTAAAACATTTTGTGTTTGCCTGTCTGAAAACGTCCTATTCCAGTTTACTTTTTTTACATGAAAATTTATTCATTCTGTTTCCTGCTTTATGGTTTCCAGTTTGCTTTGGTTCATACTTCTCACATTCCATGTTCCATTTGTATGTGTTGTACAGAACTGGATTTGCCTTTCATGTCTTTCCATGTCAGACATTAGGTTTCCTTGTGGCTTTGATCTAAGTATGTTGTTATTGAAAACACTATTCATACTTGCCCTTTGCTTTTCTCTAGTAGCCTGAGTGTCTAATCTTCTGGCAGTATCTCTTGTTTAATTTTGGATTGCTTCATCATAAGGGTTTCAATGTAAGACGCTTCAGAAGTGGTTTATCATTGCCTTCCTCTATGCAGTACTAACCAGAGTTATCTGGACTGTCACTGTTCTTGCCTGTGAAAGATCATCCACTAGTGTTGCCTTCTACTTCTGCTGTTATCCTGCAGAAGTCAGACTGCTGCACCACTATTAGATATCTGTTTTCCTCTGTGATGTGACCATAGCTTTTGAAGAGGCTGCATCCTAGTCTGGTGTCCCTGATCTGACTACTCTGTCTTGGGTGACCCTGCTAGTAGACCAGGTTAGTGAGACAGTCTGGCCTCTTGGCTGCATTGCTCTCAGCTTTTCCAGTCTTCTCAACCTCCTCATCAAGTTAAGGTATGCATCCCAGAGGGGGTCAAGGGACTTACATAATTGGGCACACAGTTATATCCACATATATATCCTACCAATTGAATCAAAAGTATTTACTTTTTCAAAGTGTGCATATCATAACTTTCACCTTTGAAAGGTATATAAAGTAGCCAGAAACATGAGTTAAACAATCATTGCAAATAAAAACAGTAGGCTAAAACAAAAGAAAAATAGGTGCAATATAATCAAAGCAATTATGCTTCAAAGTGCTTAACTCTGGCTGAATTGTACTGGTTTTTAAAATTGATTTTGAAGTAGCATTTCTTTATCAGGGACAATACTATGAACAGAATTATACTGGTTTTTATTTTCCTTAAACATATTCATACCAACATGCAAAAAATTGTGGGAATTGAAGTCCATCTGCCAAACATCTAACAAAAATGTTTTCCTTGTGGGTGTTTTGCCCTTTGATACAGAATAGCCTAAAACTTGCCTAGAATGGTTATTTTCCTTACTTTTGTATGTTATCTCTGCACTGGGCTAGATTAACATAAGCACTTCATTTTGGGTACAGGTTCACAGGGAGAAACCTATTCTAATGGTTTTTTAGTAAGCAACATTGCTTCTAGCTTTCAGGCCTCATATAAATAAAATGGATCCATCTGGCTAAATTGCATCCAAATTAGTTGACTGTTGTCCTGGGGTACTGGCAATTGTCTGTGATGGGATTATATGGACATTTGGCCTAATAGTCCAAGTGCAATTTCTGTGAGGAGCTCCTTCTGTGTACTATAAAATAAGCATATGTTCTCAATTTCTCCTTACTTCAGTAATCCCTACTAATGCATTGGCTATATTAAAAAGGCATTGAATAAAGAAATTTTGGGGATGTCATGAATAGGGAACCTATTTCTATAATGCCCACAGTTGCTGCACCAACTTGTGTAGACAATGGAAAAAATTTAAGCCACAGAGAATTTATGGGTACTCATTATAAACTAGGGATATTCCCTTTCTCACACAAAGGTAGAGTTTCAGTTTTGGCTGTCAAAGATGACAATTTGAAGATTTGTGGGCTGAAGTGTCAAGTAAATTAAAATGAAGGATTGTTGCCTAGTAAAGGCAACTGTAGAATAAGATATGAAAAGTGATTAATATTGGGTGAATTGCAATGGAATACAAAGCTTGTTCTTTGTTATTACTTTTATAAAAGTTTAGTCAAGGAGTCAGAATAATCTAGATGCTGTGAAGGAATGAAATCGTTCAGCCATTTTGTGCTTGTTTGAGAGAGAGAGAGAGAGAGAGAGAGAGAGAGAGAGAGAGAGAGAGAGAGAGAGTTTAAAGGGTGTTTCTTGTTAAGGATACCAAAAGATCATTTAAGATATAAGAAGTGACTCAGGAAACTGAAATCTAAATGGGGTAAATAAACTAGCTGGATATGTGTTGCTAACTACACATATACCCTTATATGGGAAACTAGATCAAGCAAGGCCCTTGCAGGTCCCTATGACCTTGGCAAATGCTAAGGGATGTTTTGCTGGAAAACTTGAAGAGGAAACTCAAGCTTCTATGTTTTCTAAGATGCCTGACTAAATGTATACTAAAATAGCAACATGGATATGCAGAAGGAAACTGTGGCAAGTGGGTAAGAGGGCCATGGAGTACAGCTAACTTCAGAAAGTTCTTGCTGTATCTCAGCTTTCTCCTCCCAGAAAGAAAACTTGTTTTAAAACCTTAGCTGAAGAGTGTGGGAGTTATTCCCAAAACAAAACGGATCAAAAATATCAAACTGTCTTGTCACTGGTGCATAAAGAGTTCCTTCTGAACAATTGTTCATGGGATCCAAACATAAATTTTGCCTTACCGAGGCTCTGTTTAGCTAGAACACAAATGTGAGAGTCAAGGTATGAGAAGTCGCAGGGCAA
The DNA here is from genome assembly GCF_004798865.1 of Varanus komodoensis. NCBI lineage: Eukaryota > Metazoa > Chordata > Lepidosauria > Squamata > Varanidae > Varanus > Varanus komodoensis. Next base: position 28,985,090 of record NW_025335941.1, read on the forward strand.
TTGCACTCCTTAATAACCATTTGCTATGAGAACCAGAAAATCTACCACTCTTCTGATTGGTTAAGCAGTTGGGAAGAGAAGTTGACTTGTCTAGATAAACAAAACTACTTGCAGTCAGGCAATCAGTTCAAGAACCAGAATTCAGAAGAAGGAAGCCAGAAGACATGGTGTTGCAGAAGGCAGATTCCAGAGACTGCATAGCCAGTGAACTAAGATGAGCTGAAAAATGCTTCATTTCAAGGAAAAACATCTAAACAATTTGGGCATTTTTTGTTGTATTTTTGTGGCTTGAGTGCTTTGATTGTTAAATCTGTTCCCTGCCTGCCCACCCCCAGTATTGTAACTGATGAATTATTACTTTTCAAAACTGTTAATATCAATTCAGTGGTGGTGTAACATTGGTCTGATACTTGATTTTCATCCCATGCCCAGCTGGCTCTCCAGTATAGAGAGTTAGCTGGATCAGTAAGGGAATCCACATGATATACCTAAGTTACAAAGGACAAAAACTTACTTTAGCAGAGACATTTAGGAAAACTAAAGGCACTCACATGGTGATAGTTGTGAGGACCATGAAAAGAGAAGGGCAAACAGCAGGCTAAATTAGTTGGATTGCTTATCTTCCCTCCTTCTCAGTGCTGCTTTTCAATTTTTCTTCAATAATATACAATTCTACTCTCAGAGTTGCTACTCTCAGGTTTTAGAAGCAATTTGTGGGCCATTCAGAAGGGAAGACAGAAGAGGAGATGTGTCATGGAAGATGCAAAGCCTTAATGTCCAATCTATTTGTTGCATAATTTCTTATGCCCCATAATAATGTACTGACCTGTTTTACAAGATATGACATTCTACCATGGCTTAATTTATCTATGAAGGCTGAGGCACATATTATGGGTATCCACAGATGCCGTTTCTGTATGCCACTGTGGGTGACCAGTTTGCCATGGTTTATAGTGCTGTGTGAACCCAGGCCATGGGAGTAGTTTGTGGGTTAGACAACTGTCAAGTAACACATTACTTGCTATAGGGTTATGTGAGTGTTGTCATGTGACTCTGGCTAACTTGGTTCATATGACATGACAAACGATGACAAGTCAGGTACTTAGTATGGTGCAACAGCCCCTGTAGGTAAATTAATCTATGGCAGACATTGTGAGGTGTGAACGTTATCTCCATAAGAATTTTAATAGTTTCTTTTTAAAAGATGGGGAACTGAAGCTGAAGGTAGACCTCCCTTTATTTATAGCTGAGCAGGATTTATGCACAAGTTTACAAGTTTATTTGACTAGAATATCCCAGTACTCTTCATAAGCACGACTACATCAATTTCCATCAATTAGCCAATGATTTCCACATATCACCTCAGTGGTTTAGAAGGCAGACCATATGTTTAAGCTTGTCAACAAATCAATTGTTCTGCCCATTTGCTGATTTATGCAATAGATTCTCTCTTCTTAGAATCAATAATATATAGGTCCTCTGTGAGGATGGGATCACTTGCCTAGAATTAGAGAGTGCACAGTATGCATTTTTGTGAAAGAACCCAAGCCTTCATATCCAAGCTGTAATCTTTTCTAAAGTGCAAAACTGCATGATGATTTCATGCATCTGAAGAATAGGCTCTTAGCTGTATTTAGCTATTAGTATTAGCAATATATTAGTTCTTTGCATGTCTTTTGTCAGTACCTCTACTTTTGAACTGAACAGTGCAGTATGTGCTACATGTGCATCATGCATCATTTCTGTACCAGTGCAGTTACATGGATGATCCTAATAGTAACTGGATCATCAGTCTCAGCTGAATTTATATGTGTATTGATTTTCTTATGTAAAATACAATTCCCTGAAACATCTAAGGATATTTTACATGGAGCTATTCCCTAGTCTCCATGAAAGTCCAAAATTACTTTGGACCAGATTTCTGAAGGACAGTCTTTGCTCATGAATTTGACCACCTTTTATTATTATCAGAATCCTTGCTCTCTGACCTGAGGTTTTGTCTTCAGAGGAACAGTTGATTGAGGCCTGGGACCAAGATTGTGGAATGCCTTTCTCCTGGGAAGCTCTGCTGGCAAATGGACAAGGCATTTCTATTTTGCCAGACTTTTGGAAGGTTTTATGTTTGCAATCTGGGAATACAAGTAGCTGCTTTATATTTTGTGATTTCAGTATAATTTGTAATTTTTAAAAATCTATGTTGAAAGCTGCCTTGGATCCTCCTATACACAGATTGCAGGATATAAATTCTCTAAAGAAAGGACACAAGTAAATACAGCTTCAGTTTAAAGAGCTGTTCACCCTCCTTAGGCAGATATATTATGAAAAGAAATCTAGGTACAGCCTGTCGTACAGGCCAGGAAATACCCTATTGCTTATTTAAGCAGCAAACTACTATTTGATGGGCTTTTGGAAGCTAACTGAAGAACCAGATAATTCTATTCTGTTGAGGCTGAAGAACTTTCCCTACTTAAGCTCTTTTGTAGTAGACAATTCCTTGTTCAGTCATGTCTTTTAGGGATATGGCCTTGAAGACTCCAAGATTCACTCAAAATCATTGAAAAGATTTGAGGAAGGGAGGGATTGGTTAACACTGATGATTTCTCCATCTAAGTTTATGTTCATACTATACAAAGCTCTGAAATCGCAGAGTTTAATCTGGTTGTCACTGACAGACATTCTAATATTTCTATTTTCTGAACCTTGCAATTTTATTCTATTTATTTTTATTTGCTATTTTATTTATTTATTTATTTATTTATTTAAAGTTTTTATATGTTGTCCCCATTGCTACATAGCCTCGGGACTGCTCACATCAACAAATAAATAAAACAAATACAATTACAATTACAATTAAAACTTGGAAACACACTGGCTGCACAATTAAAACTATAAGTATTAAAGATTATTAAAATACTGTTTGCATAAAAAGGTCTTGGCCTGGCACCGAAAAACAAATAACGACGGTGCCAGGTGGACCTCTCTGGGGAGCTCATTCCACAGATGGGGCACCATGGCAGAGAAAGCCCTCCTCCGGGTACTTTGCTTCCTAATATCTCTTATGGAAGGCTCCTGGAGGAGAGCCCCTGCTGCCAATCTCAAGGGGCGGGAGGGCAAATATGGCCACAGGTGTTCCTTCAGGTATCTGGGTCCCAAGCCGTTAAGGGCTTTATAAACCAACACCTTGAATTACCAACACCTTGAATTGAACCCGGACTTCGATGGGAAGCCAGTGAAGCTGGTAGAGGACTGGGGTTATATGAGAATAACGCCCAGTCCTCGTCAGCAACCTGGCTGCTCTATTTTGCACCATCTGAAGTATCTGGACTGTCTTCAAGGGCAGCCCCACGTAGAGTGTGTTACAGAAATCCAACTGGGAAGTAACCAATGAATGCGTCACTGTCGCTAGGCAGTCGTCCTCCAGGTAGGGACACAGCTGATGGATCAGCTGAAGCTGATGGAAAGCGCTCCTCACTACCGCTGACACTTGAGCTTCCAAAGTCAGCTCCAGGTCGAGGAGCACTCCCAAGCTGCGGACCCTGTCCTTTAGAGGGAGTGCAACCCCATTCAGGACAAGATCCAAGTCACCTATCCAGGAGTTCAAACCACCTACCAGCAGGACCTCCATCTTGTCTGGATTGAGCTTCAGTTTATTGGCCCTCATCCAGCCCATTACCTTGGCCAGGCACTGGTTCGGTAAAGCCACTGCCTCATCTGGATTGGTTGAAAAAGAGAGGTAGAGCTGAGTATCATCAGCGTACTGATGATTCTGCAGCCCACACCTCCGGATGACCTCTCCCAGCGATTTCATGTAGATGTTGAAGAGCAAGGTGGACAGAATAGACCCCTGTGGAACTCCATGGCATAACTGCCATGACGCAGAGGTAAAGTCCCCCAGCACCACCTTCTGGAATCAGCCGTTGAGGTAGGAGCGGAACCACTACCAAGCAGTGCCTCCTACTCCCAACACCCCCTAGCCTATCCAGAAGGATACCATGGTCGATGGTATCGAAAGCCGTTGAGAGGTCCAGGAGAACCAACAGGGACGCACTCCCCCTGTCTCTCTCCCTGCACAGGTCATCATACAGGGTGACCAAGGCAGATTCAGTACCATACCTGGGTCTGAAGCCGGTCCAGATAAGCAGTCTCATCCAAGAGAGCTTGGAGTTGTCCCGCCACCACCCGCTCCAGCACCTTGACCAAAAACGGGATGTTGGCCACTGGTCTATAATTGGCAGTCATCTTTGGATCCAGGGATGCCTTCTTTAGGACCGGCCTGACCACCACCTCCTTTAGAGGGGAAGGCACCCGGCTGTCCTTCAAAGAGGCATTGATGACCTCCCGGATCCAGGAACCAATTCCGTGTTTGGGTTTGGATAGTAGCCACGATGGGCAGGGGTCCAGTACACAGGTGGTGGTACGTACTTGTCCGAGCACCTCGTCCACATCATCAGGCTGCAATAACTGAAACTCATCCAACAATGTGTGACCAGACGGTAACATTGGCACCTCCCCTGAGGAATCTGAGTCACTAGTGGAGTCCAGCTCGTGATGAATCTGAGCAACTTTCTCCTTGAAGTGCTGGGCAAAGTCGTCACAGTGGGTTATCGAGGGTAGTACAGGATCTTTCTTGGGGTCTGGCTGTACCAGCCCCTGTAACACCCGAAAAAGTTACGCTGGACGGCACCGTGAGGAGGCAATGGAAGTCCTCACCGCCAAAGCATAGGCCTGATAATGGGCTCTTAAGTGTGTTCAGTCAGATTCATCCAGAGATTTTCTCCACCTACGCTCTAGTCATCTCCCAACCTGCTTCATCACCCGTAATTCAGGTGTATACCAAGGGGATGAATGGGCTCTGCCCAGTGGGAGAGGACGCTTAGGAGTGATCGTGTCAATAGCTCTGGTCATTTCCCCATTCCACAGTTCGACCAGAGTATCAACAGGAGTGCCAGCTTTATCAACCAGATAAACCGGATAGTATCAATCCATCCGGATCCATCCGGCTGCGAGGGTGGACCCAGACAATAGGGTCCACACCCTTACAGATGGAAAGGCTGCCATCGAGTTCAAACCTCATGAGGAAGTGGTCTGACCATGATGGGAGTCAGACACAAATTCCTTACCCTCAGATCACCCTCTTCCTATCCCGTCGAGAAAACCAGGTCCAGCATGTGTCCACGTTCATGGGTCGGGCCAATGGCATGTTGAGACAGCCCCATGGCCATCATGGAGGCCATGAAGTCCTGAGCCGCCCTGATCAGATCAGTCTCGGCATGGAGATTGAAGTCCCCCAGGACCAGCATCCTGGGAGTCCTCAACACCAGGTCTGAGACGATCTCCGTCAACTCAGGCAGGGAGTCTGTTGGGCAGAAGGGTGCACGGTACACCAACAGAATCCCCAGTCTGTCTCGGTTGCCCAACACCAAGTAGAGGCACTCTAGACCTGGTATCGAGAGGACAGGAAGCCCCACAAGGGAAAAAGAGGCTCGATGAACTAAAGCGACGCCCCCTCCCCTCCCCCCAGGGCATGGCCGATGCTGAACCAGAAACCTGGGAGGGCACAATTGAGAGAGGGATATGTCCCCTGCCTCTCCCGCCCAGGTCTATGTGATGCAAGCCAGGTTGGCCCCCTCATCCACAATTAAGTCATGGATGAGGGATGTTTTATTATGGACCGACCTGGCATTAAGTAACAGCACCGTCAGGCCCGAGGGGCGGTTGATAAGCATACCTGGAACTTTCCAGCTGGGGGAATAACCAGAAGGGGGGACAGGTGTCAACCATCTGTCCCTCCTTCTTCTATGCAGACCCGTTAAACCCCCAATGCGATAATGCCCATTGCCCATAACCACCCCAAGTGCGGCACCCACGCACTTCCCAGGCAACCCCATAGAAGCAGCCAAGTGTGAATCCATTAAAAACAGACAGAATAAAACCAGATAAAAACAATTTTAGATGCTTCTCATCTAAGACTCTGAAGCCATTAACAACAAAAGTTGTTAATTTTTTTTAAAGTAAAAAGGTTTTATTAAACAGAATACCAAGAAAAATCATGGCTGATCCATCACGGGAGGCCTTTATAATAATGTTTTCAGGAGTTGCAAAAGACACAATACTGGGGCCTGCCTTATATCTACAGTCAAGAAGTTCCATTGACAGAGGGCTACCACACCAAAGGATCTTCTGTGGGTGTACTCAACTCAAGCCATCATGACTGAAACATGAGGTTGCAGACAGAAAGGCGCATGTGGAAATATCTCAACAACCTTTCTGACTTCAGGTATCCAGATACTGACTCCATTCCATGACAAGATAACCCACATGGGTGATCACTTATGGAGAATTGTGATGTGTGGACTCAGCACACTTTCCAAGGGTGGTATATTTTTCATGAACAAACCACCCTGATAACCCATGGCTTGTTGAGTTGTCCAAGATGACTTGTTTTCAGGGTAGTTTATCATGACACCTGAGCTCCAGCAGTTAACTTCACCTTGGGTTGCTGGGAATGGCCAGAGAGACACTTGGCAAGAACAATAAAACCCCTGACATTCCTTGCAATCTTGCTGGTACAGGTATCATCCTCCCTCCTCTCTTGGCAGTATCTTCTACCAAGTGCTCCTAAAAATAGAGAAGAAAGGATACCAAGGAGTGTCTGGAATGCTCTCTCAACCAATTATTTCTATTTTTAATTTTGGGTCTTGTATTACTGTGCAGATGCAAAAAGTCCATCACTATGAAATTTGCATAATTTCCTGCTCAGTTCATCAATACACCATGAATTTATGCATTTTTAGGTGTCTATCTTGCTGCCCTGCCATGAAATTTGTGTAATTTTCTGCTCAGCGTTACTACTCTGCCATGAAATTTGTGTAATTTTCTGCTCAGCTTTCCTGCTCTGCCATGAAATTTGCATAGTTTTAGTGATCTGTCTCACTGCTGTGCTCTGAAATTTGCATATGTTTACCTTTTTACCTCACTGCTCTGTAACTCACATGTGTATCTGACAGCTAACAAATGAAAGAAGCAACAAGAATGAAGGGTAGATGCCAAAAGTGGGTTCAAGAGAAGAATTCTTTGGGGCAGATATGTTTGCTTCAGGATTAGATGAAGCAGCCTTTTAAGAACAATGATGCTTGCCAGTACAGGAAGTGATGAAGAAGAGGATGAAATTGACACAGACATTTCAAAGAGTGACTTATTGGTATGCTTGGCTAAAAACCAGATGAGTGGTCTTGCACACTTGCACAAAGTCTTGGAAAAATATTAAAGCGAATGCATTGCCATGTTCACAAGGGCACACAAATTTAATTTTATTTGATGGTCTGATTTGGTGGTAGGAGCTTCCCATGTAGTCAGCAACTCCAGCAGACTAATTGCAGAAAGGTTGTTGACATAGAGACTAAGGAAACAAGGAGTTGCAAGGGAAGCTGTATACATGCTGGGAACCCGCAGGATGACTGAGGAACGAACAACCTGATTGTCAATCCATAATAGACATGGCAGCTTATTCCCAGGGTGGCTTATTGTGACATTTGAATTCACCCTGTTGTCAAGCATAAAAACGATTAAAAAGCACCTTCTGGCCAGTATCCCAGTTATTTTATCAAATCTTAAATTAGGGTGAGTGCAAACACACAAAGCATTGTATTGAAAAATCAGTTACAAGTTGGCAGTCCTGCCCTTCTGAAGGCATCCCATATCATACAGCATTCAAAACTTTGAACGTGATGTGATATTTCTTGGCACTTTTTTGAAACAGAAGAAAGCTCTGGCTGACAACAATCTTAAGAAAATGTGGTCACTGAAATTTTGCTCAACAGTCTGTTAGAGAGTCGGAGACTGAAGTTGCCTCCTGAGGTTAATCATTTTCATACCAAATGTACCATGAAAAACCTGGAGTCAAAAGGAAAAAGATTAAGTCTATTTTTACAGTATTACCAAAATGCATTTTCAATTAAAAGAAACATTGGAGAAAACACTGACAGAAATGTTTTCTCCCTAAAGAACATAAACATTTGTGACATTGCTGTTTTACATACTATTTTCCATAACTATTTCTACCAAAATTATATAGAGAAGCTCCTTAAACTGTGAATTAATCTCCTCCAATTAAAGCCCTTGGCACTTTTAATCTTTAGTTTGTGCTTTATAAAGCTTTAGCACATCACATCTTCATTGATTTGTCATTAGAGTGAACCTGAACCTAGACTTATATTCTTAGTACTTTTCATTCCATTTCTTCATCACTACCTGTGCCTGCTATGAAATTCGTCCTTTGTCCAGAGGTTTACAGCCCTGACTTTTAAAACTAAATTAATTTGTACAATGTCATCTTTATATATACACTCATAAAACCCTGATAATCTGGCTCCATCATTTGATTCTGTTTGCTGAAGGGGGCAGGAATGTGGTAATGTTGCAGTAGGATTATGAAGCAGTTGGGATACAGATTGTGATGAGAATTTCAGGTATTCAGGTAAAATTTTTAAATTAACAGACAAAATTAGGGCATAAGATAACTGAATCAGACAGTCAGATCAATGGTATGTCTATTCCATAAATGCCTATTCTGACAGACAATGGCTCTTCAGAACCGTGAAAAGTAATCTTTGCCAAACCTGCCAGTTGTGAGAAATGGAATGTTACTGTTACTAAGTGTTAAGGCAAGACCAAAGAAAGAGTGAAATACAGGGTTAATTGAAGTCTCTTAAGGCCAAAAGGCCGAGAATCAAAACATATGCATGGTTGTTTGTTTGTTTTTTTAAGAGAAGCAGGGCCTTTTTACTTCAAAGTCCTGAGAAATGCCAGAAGGGGTAAAATTGGGAGACAGTGGTAAAACTGTCACCTTCAGTGGAGGAAAGCAGGCAATGGATTACTTTATAACGGGAGGTAAAGAGTCTGAAGAGAGGCCTGTTCTCATTATCTCATCCGCCCCATTTTGATTTAAGGAGTAAATTGACATCCAAGAAGAATTCTCAAGGCCATTTTGACTTTTTGAACTTTTAGGCCTAGTGCGCAAGCTTAATAGGTTTATGAATAGTAAATGACACACCTCTCATAGGTAATAGGCTCATTAGCATGAACATGGGTTGTATGTGCAAGGGGGGATCATATTAAGGGGTAGTATGTAGTAGGTGAACGGAGAAGATTGGGCCCTTTGAGTAGCCCAGCCAATGGGGGAAAAGAGGTAGGGCCTGCGAGCCAGGGAAAGGGATAAAGGTGAATGTTGTATGTGTGAACGGCATGCTACCTGTGTGGTGGGCGCCCGCTCTTGCAAGAACGAATTAAACTTCTCTGCTTGCTACTTTGCCTCCCGTATCATCACTGCTTGGATTTTATTGGATTTTTTTTATATCTCATACAGTTGAAATCTTTGTCAAACCTGCTAGTGAGTACTTAGTTTTGTAGGCAATGTTTCAGCTTTTGGCTGATGTCCATTTTGTATCCCTGCAATCATCACCCTTTCTTCAGGGTGACAGAACAGTATAGGACTGGTAATCTCCTTTTCTCTCATTCAATTTCATTTATTACATTGTATAGTTTCTTTGGGTGGTTTACAAAGATTAAAACATTAAAATGCATATATACAATCAGTGCTTTTTTTTGTAAGAAAAAAGGTGCTGGAACTCATGAAATTATTTACCTTTCGCATGTAGTCAATCACTGTACACACACCCACACACATCAGTTGTGTAATAATACATAACGGTCGCCACATGCAGTAAGCACTCAGCGCGCAACCACACGACCAATCACAAGCCGAGCAGCGCCATCACAACCAGTGCGGACGAAGTACGCATGCATTGGATTCAACACACCTGATGCATGCGCCATTGCATGCACCTGATGCATGCACCATTTCAATGATTTTGCTGCCGACCTGCTACACTCGACAGGGCGATTCAAATCCACGTGGACCAAATATCATATTTTCAAAAGTTTAAAACTTGGAAAATCTGTCAAAAAAGGTGCCGGAACTCTGTTCCAGTGCGTTCTATGACAAAAAAAGCACTGCAGACAATATACAAACATATAATTATGCAACACAGAGAGGGAGGGACCTCAAAACCTAGGACCTGTTTAAACATAAGAAAAGCCATTCTGGATCATACCAAAGGTTCATCTAGTCCAGCATTTTGTACATACAGTGGCAAACCGGCTGCCCACAGGATCCCTCAAGCAGGATGGGTGCAAGACTTCTGCCAGCCCAAGCTCCTCAGCAACTGGTGTATGCAGGTATGCCACCTCTGGTGAAGGAGGTAGCACATCGCCAGCAAGGCTAGTAGCCACTGAGAAAGTCTCCTCAACATATCTGTTCAATCCCTTTTAAAGGCACCCAGATTGGCAGACATCACCACTTTCCATGGCAGCAAATTCCACAGTTTAACCATACACTATGTTATACAGAAAAACTACAAAGGGCCAAAAGGAAGCCTTGGAATTGAGATACAACACCTCTATCTCTGAACTTAGAGTAATCAATATGAGATGGTGGGACAAGATCCATGGTCTAATGTTCTGAAGGGCAATTATATTAGGACTTCCAATCAATCTTGATAACAGTTAGTAGATTCTAAACTGAAGTGTAATTTGGATTTACAGCTAATTAGTCATGCTTCGGTTTTCTGTGGTTATCTGTACAAAAAGGGATGCTTTCCCAGAAAAAATGCAAATTGCATTTAAATTAGCATACTTAAATAGGAATTAGTATTTCACTAATTCCAGAAAAAAATACTACAACCAAAGCATTTTAAGTGAGCTTTAGGGACAGTATTAAAACTAGCAGAGCATGGGTGTAACAGTACACAGGTACTTTTAAAAAAATGCCAAACTGCTCACTATGATCTAGGAGGGATAAATAGAAGTAATCCAGTTTTAGTTGGCAAAATAGCCAAGGAAGAAGACCTTATAAAATTGGAGAAAGCATATGAACCTACTCTACCTTTAACTGGAATGAAATCTGGAATGTAGCTTTGAAAGATACAATCCCTGATACTCAAAGAAGGAAGCAGAAACTTATAGATAAGCCTAGCTCCAATGAGAAGGACATATTGGAGAATTCTGACATTGTGTATATCCAGGCCAAGATTGATAGTTTAGAAAAATTGACAAATGGAAAGACCCCTCCCCAGCAGAACCAAAAAAGGAAGTGAGATAGGAAGGATTGACCAAGGATAGGTTGAACACCTTGGTAAAGAAAAGTATGGATTTGGAACAAGAAACAGGATATGACTATGTGCAGGAATGTTTATATTTCCAATCCTCCATCCTTTATACATCCAGCAAGTAGCCACCAAATAGTCATCTGCATGGCAATAAACCTAATAGGAAAAGTTAATGGGTAAGGCTCTTGACAAATTGACATGGCTGAATCTTTTTCTCCACATTTATTGGACCAGATGGAAATCAGTATAGAAAGGAAATCAGTGGGAAGAATAAGGAGCAGGGTTCTTGCCAAATTGACATGATTGGAGCTTGTGTTCCACATCTGTTGGGCCAGCAACTGTGCTTCACCTTCTCAAAGATGGTGATGATACACCTAACTGTTGAGGAAATTGCACTTAAGGCTTTATGTTCTTCAAACAAGCTACAATCTGATGAGCAACCAACTCAAAACTTAAACACTGGATTTTGTCTTAATATAAATGATATTGTAGTTGAAATGGAAATAATATTCTTCATGGAATGTGGCAGAACTGTCTAATAAAATAAACAAGAAGATAGCATTTTTGAAGAATTATTTTATTTCCTGGCCTTCAGGAACCTGGATCTGCTCAGGGAAGCCTGACCTTATCCTTGACAATTATACTTATCCATTGAAGCCTGCTTGCAGGTTGGCAAAATATGCATAGCTAATTGGCTTGTTTATTATATGTTATTTTTTATTAATGCATCTAGTCCTGCTACCCAATGTGTGAACCTATATACTCATTAATTTTTATTTGATAAATATCTATATCCTACCTAGCAATTTTAAGTATAATCATTGTGGTAATGTTTGGGAGGAACTGGATGAACTTTTGAACAACCTGAGTTTATAAACCAGCAAATATCAATTGCTTGAATGGGAGACTTAAATGCATTTTGAGTTTAGACCAATAAAGTCATCATCTACAATTCCAACCCTCCCCATCTGAGTGTAGGGAGGGAATTAAGGAATAGTCAGATTAAAGTCTATGGTAAAACTTTTTATAACATGATTACAGATTGCAACTTTTGCCTTCTTAATGGTAACCATTCTAATGATAAACCTGACAATATAATCCTTTTCTCTCATTGGGAAGGAAGTGCCATTGATTAAATAGCTTTATCCAGTGGCTTCATTCCATATATTAATCACTTTTAAGTATACTGCTATGCAGAGAGTGACCATTATCCACTCTACTTATGGCTTACTGTGACACCTACAGTTTTCCTATTAAAGGAGGATAAGAAAAACATGCATATATTCAAGGCATTTAACTTTGAATTGTCAAGGTTATCAAGGGAGATTACTCAGACAGCATCAGGAAACCAAACTATCTTGGGAAGGAAAGAGACCCTGTACAACAGGGAGGGGTGGTAGAAGAGAGGAAAACAGCTGTAGAAAGATGATTGCCTAAACAAATCCACCAGTTAAGTAATGTAGGGCATCCCTGTTGTCTAGCCTGCAAGCAACATGAGCCACCCTGCAGTTAAGATCTTTATGAAAAGAAGGAAGGAGAAGATTGTTTCAGTATGGATTAAACTCTTCACATGGACCAAAGCTATTCCTATTTATCATAGGGAATCTTTACTTTGATTTATGCTGTTGAGCTCCAATAAAGGGCTGTGTTCCTAAATCCCTTTCTGCATCTGTAGAAAAGGGAGAAGAGGGAGAGATGAACTCATGAGTTTTGAGTTACCTCAAAACCTTTATGTTCTTTCTTGAGTATTTGGAGTGTATTTGACAAGTGCCCATTGATTGTCTCTCTCTTTCAAAGTTTTGCTCTGTATTCTGCAAGCAAGGAATATGTGACTGGTGGGGCTGTGGAACAGAAACTTTGTGGATCTCAAAGGCAGATATACAATCCCTTCTTTATTGTCAATTAGGCAGAGTTTTTTGTTTTATCAGGCTGTTAATGTATCTTAATTTACTTAGATTGTTTCCTATGCAAGTTTAGGTAAAAGACTCTGCCCAGCAAGCCATGGGTAATCCTCTCCCAACACTGCTTATTAGTTGATGGGATCAGGGCAAATAGTGCCTCAGCTAACAAGAAGGAAATCCCCCTGTTTCACACCTGAAAGACATTAGCATATGAACTAATTCTATGCCTAGATAGCTAGCATACTAATTCTATAGTTTTGTGGTCACTTTTTCCAGGAAGGATAAAACTACTAAAGAACTATTTTTTGCGTTTTAGAAGGTCTTATTTGTATTATCTTACTGAGATGTCCTATGTGGGTCTATTGACCTGAATGGGGCTTATTCCTATGTAAATGTACATATGATTGCAACTTAAGGTAGTGCAAGAGAAAGTAGATGAAAAAATGTTCTTTCAAAATGGCTGCTGCAATGGAAGTCTCACATGTACTATAGATATTCACCTGTTCTACTTTATTTAGTATGTTTTTAATGGACTGGATTGTACACAATCCCAAAATGATGTACAAAAAGTAAATGACAAGGTACAATTTAAAGTTGATCACATTCAAACAGATGTCCAGATTACTTTGTGAAGTAGTTTTGTTGGCATAAGCTAAGTAGTATCAAAGGCTCCTTTTTAGCCTTGATATAGTTTAGGTTTCAATAGATGAAGAAACCTGTTATACCACACAATTGCCTTAGCCCATGGCAGCATGACTGAAAACAGCATGTGCTAAATAAGCTAGGGATACCATGCGTTGAGGTAGTTGTGTGACTGGCCCCCAGCTTTAGACATATGGCCTACTTTAAAGAATTTGCTGAAGAAATTAGGCCACCTGGCAAGTCTTGATAGTTGTTCATTAAAGTCCTTAATTAAACAACATAATACTGACAATGTAAGAATCTCTAATATGACCAACAACACTCTTCTCCATTTCAGCATGGTGGAATAACATCCTGTTATGATAGGCACTCATGGTCTCACTGAAATTACTGAATTTTTAGACATGCATAAGACTCTTTTCCTCTGATTTTTATATACATATAATTGTACCATTATATACAGAAAGAGTACATCATCCTACTTATCAATATACAATCAAAACAACCTATTTTCCTTTTAGTGCATGAGAAATATGTTAATTTTCTCTGTAATGATGGTTGAAGTGTACAATCAGCAGGAATGCAATCTGATTTTCTTTCTTCTTTTTTAAAGACAAAGCCCATGTGTTAACATAATGGATTCCAAATATTTATTTCAAGGAGCAATCAGCAAGCCTTTTAAATACTTTATGAGAAGGATTCTTCCTTGAGTCATAGTTTTGGTAGCACCCATTTAGAAAAGGCTTTAAAAAGGAGCTTTGTATGCACAGCTTCCATTACTTTTATTGAATAATTTACGATGAACACAAGGATAAGATTTCACTCTCCTTTTCTATTAAATTAACTATTTTTGGTAACACTATTACACAGAGAGGCATTTTCTGTGTTTTAGCCACTGTTATAAGCATAATTTAATTTGCTGTTCCATTCACTATGGTGATGGCACATTAGTCCTAGTCTGAAGATATTAAAGATTAGGTTCACCTTATTAAGGAAAGATAACAGGTAAATAAAATATTTAGGTACTGCATTTCTATATAGCCAAAGAGCTGAAACAATAAAAGACATCAATGAAATAAAACTACAGGAACTAATAAAGAAAGTACAAGTTCTTGTGCTATTTGCATTAAACTGGGGAGGGACTTTTCCAGAAAATAAATTTTCCTTAGAGTAATTGTAAAAGAACACAATTTTATGAATGCAAGTATGAATGATACTGCTAGAGACCCACATACACAGAAGTAGTAGGTGGGCCTGATGGAAAAGACAAAGTAGGTTCAAATTAAAATGGGGAACAGGTTTTTATACACTATGTTTTGGGAACTTCACTCAGACAGTTTAGTAGTCTGAAAGGCATTGTATCAGATTACTTCATCCTTTGTTTTAGAACATTAGATTAGATTGTTATAATAAAATGTTAATGTGACATTTTAAACTGGGCCAAGGCTTTGTTTTACTTATATCTACAAAATGATTCAAGTTCTGTCTCCTTCTAATAAATGAGCAAAATCAGTGAAGTCTTCTGTGTCTATGAGATGGATATATAGCACAGCAGATCTCTTTTGAATCAAATTGCCTGGAGGTACCCAATATGTAATTGATTCTGTAGCCTCCATGAGTGGGAATGCAAAATATCAAGCTTGTTGAAACCACTGGAACCAATTAAGGTTTCTAGAAAAGCAAAGCACACCATTTGTTCTATCCCCACCACCCCTTTTTAATGTCTTAGGTAAACAGGTAGCTTTTTTGTTGGAAATGGTGGGATTTTAGGCTAATCAGGATTTCATTCACATGTGGAGGAGCTGTATGTGAATATAGCCCCTTCTAACAATAGACACACTTGTGACCATTGCAAACATCAGCAAATGCAATGTCAGCATAAGATAAAGCTCCACAACCCCATTGTTTGTGCTTTTAATACATGAGACAGTTCACTTGAACTTCTCTTGTCCATACAAGTGCAAAAAAGTTTAAATCAAACAGGAAGCTATTATAAAGAAATTGTTTCAGGGGAAACACACATTAAGATAGTTATGTTACTAAATGAAGAAAATATTACATAAGATACCATGTATCTATTTAGTCTGGTGTTACTACTCAGTAACTAACTGGCTGTCCAAAAAACCTACAAGCAGGTTATAAGCACTACAGCACAATGCTTTTCACATTTCTCAGCAACTAATGCACATAGACTTAACACCTCTGAGACTAGAAGTAGCATATAACCATCAGGACTAGTACCCATTGTGTTCTCTAGGAATTTGTCCAATCCAAAATGGTTGCCATCACTACATCCTGTACAAATCCCACAGTTCAATTGCGTGGTGTTATGAAGTAGTACTTGCTCCTATCTTTCCTGAATCTTCCATTAATCAGCTTCATTGGACAACCTTCATTCTGAGAGAAAGAAGAAAACGTCTCCCTATCCAGTTTAGCTGCACCATGCAACATTTCTCCATCTTCTCATACCTCTACTCAGTTCTCTCTTCTAAATCAGACAATAACAGATGTTATACCTTTCCTTGTAAAGAAATTTTGCCAGCTCCTTGTTCATTTTCCTTGCCTTTTTTTTTTGCTCCCTTTTCAACTCTAGAGTATTTTTGTATAGTTGCATAGACTAGAACTGTACACAATATTTCCAGTGTGATTGTACCATGTATTTGTATAAAGGGAATATGATCTTGGTGATTTAATTTTCAGTTCATCTTATAAGCAGGGCATGGGCAACCAGATAGCAGATAAACACACCAGAACCCAGGCAACAAGGCAAAGTGCTACAAGGACAGAGTCTAATCACTAATCCAAAAGTAACAGGCCAAGGTCAAAAGCAGGAATCAATCAAGGAGTCAGACAAGGAATAGTCCAATAAACAAAAAATGGTCAAAACAAGCCAGAGGTCAGGAGCAAAGAAGAGAACACAATGAGGAACAGATACCTTGGAGCAGAAACAAGATCTAGAACAGGAACCAGAAGTAGCCAAGTTCAAAGACACTAAAGAAAAATGTTGCTGAGGCAGTTTCTGTAGGGAAGAGCCAGTTCTTAAATAGATCTTCCTCTAGGGCTCCCAGGTGGTGCTCATGGAGGCCCTGGAAGTTGCAGTAGAGTCTGGGACTAATTCTGCAACCACCAGAGCTGTTATTCTGGCAGTTGGCCAGGAGGCAGATCCCTGAAGCTGCCCAGATCCTGACATACCTAAAATTAAATTTGCCTTTCCCAGCAGCTGTATATTGGGTCAACACTTTTATTGATGTGTTTATTACAACCCCAATTTCTCTTGATCAGTCATTATTAGCTTAGATCCTATCAGCATATACTTGTACTTGGATTTTATTTTTTGCCTCAGTGTACATCACTTTACAGTTTTCTTATGCTGAATTGTATTTGCCAATCTTATACTCACTGGGAAGTGTAAAATGGGAGATAGTCCACAGATATATAGACTATAAATCTCTGAAAATAAGGCTGAGAAAACAAACTTTTGAGAAGTCCTTGAGAAAGCATTAAGATTTTCTATCTTTAAAAGTAGTTTTTCCCCCCTCCCCCAACCCAATTTTCTGAGAATACTCATTTGAAAAAGACTTCTGTTAACAGGGGGAAGGGGGGGGGGGAGGCTGTGTTAGACCAGATTATTTAAATTTCCAAAAATCACCCAATTATTTCTCAGATTTGAAATAAAGGTGCTCATTTAATGAAATCTCTCAAGAACAGCTGTTATGGACAAAGAGAAAGTAGTGGTTGTCAAGTCCACTGATTCTGCAGTTAATTTAGGTTGAATTTAATAATAATTGTATTTCAGATAATGAAATGAAATTGTATGAATAAGATACAATAGCCAATCATGAAATATATAAGGAACAAGTTGAACAAAAGAAGACAAAGGAGAACAAATTGATGATTTTGCAAAGTGCAAATTCATCTTAATTTTTCTTTGAAAGCTTCAGTGTTGCAAAATATAGTAATGGACAATTAAGTTTAATTGTTATACTGAAGTGTATTTCCTGATATATATTTTTATCTTTTCACCTAATCTACATACTAAGATGCAAGCACCCTATTTTCCAAAAGGGACTGAGAATATTGTACTTCAGTGATGTCAGAAGGCAACCAAATTGTATTATATTTTTTAATACAACTGCAGTATAGCCACAGTGGGGCAGTCAAAGACAATTAATGACATGTCCATTTCTAAATACATTGACAATACAAAGGGACAACATTCAGAGGCAAAAAATATTAAGTATAAAACATTTAATATCCGACTGAGGCCAATGTAAATTTTATTTCAACATCTGCAAAGTCAATGTTTGTGGTATTTAAGACACACTTAACTGAATTAAATTAAACCTAAACATTTAGAACACAATTCAGTACAGAAACATAAATGCTTATGCTCCCTGATTTAAACTCTGCATTGAATTATGGCTACAATATTATTGCATCTAGATTAAACTAGTCATATTTGGGTCCTTCTAAAATCTATGGCACTTAAGTTAGTATTTATTAAATTTTAGGATTGATTTCAGTGGAGACTAAATGCAACTAACTTGGTCTACATCTAACCTACAGTGCTTCAAAGCTTAAACTAAAAACAAAATAAAATAAAAACAAAAATATTGTAACAAAAATAAGTACTTTTTTGCTTTATATATAACCTACCCAAAGAGCTTTGACTACTGGACAGCATAAAATGTAACAAACGAAGAAACAATGATTAATTTCATCACAAGGACTCAATGAAATATTCAAAGCTCACTTACAGAATTTAATTGAATAATCAAAATTAATTAACTTCAATAAATGATTGATTTTACTATTTTTCAACAGTACCTTTTATTACACTAGTTTCTTTTATACATATGGAAAATGTAAGCTTGTGTTCAACACAAAATTCTGAGAAATTATCAAGCGCACAAAACTGATTATTTGCTGGCAACCACATTCACCACAAAAAATTGCATAAATGAGTCAATTCGTAACAAACATTCCTTTTAAAGCATAGAAGGAGTGGTTTTGATGCATATTTGCTACATTCAGAGCAGAGAATTTAAAATATCTTCCTGTCTTCTAATTTCCATGATGACTGGAACAATAAAGCAGTATCTACCTCTACCCCAAGCTAGTCTAGAAAAAAATCTGAAAGCAAAAGATTTCATCTACAATCATTGAAAATATAAGAAGTGAGACTCAAGCTTTAATTCCCTATCTCATTCCCCGCTTTGCTTAAACAATGGGAAAATAAAGCCATGGCCAAAATTTGCCTGGCAAATAGCCTAACATTCTACACTGTAAGAACAATTGGGTGAATCGATCATTATCACATTGTCACCTACTATGTTCTGTATGGGTAAACTAGTTAAGTGTATTCAAGTGGTGACAAAGCTCTTACCATTTTCCTGCTTTCCTAGATATCTGATTTTCCTCACTACCAGGCAGGATAATACAGATAAACACACAAAGGCAACCACACTATCATAGTTCTTTTACTCAGGATAGTTTGGTGATCTGTAACATTCTGCAAAGTGGTAAGGAAAATTTATGTTCTAAAGCAGATAGAGAGTTCAATGCAGCATTATTAGCTCTTACTAATGCTCTACTAAGAACTATTGCTCCTTTAGGACAAATGACAAATCAAAGTAAATAAAAACTCAACAGATGAAATAATTTATACTAAAAAATAAAATGCTAAACCAGTCTGACTGTGCCTTATGAACTCATGGGTTTGGAGAGTCCAAAGATCAAAAGATTTCCTTATATCCTTAGCTAGTCCATAAATTATTATAAATCAGCTGAACTAAACCCCAAGTGTGACTCAGTGGGGAACTGTCTCTCTACAGATAAGTCCAACCAAAAAGTCTCTTCAAAGGGTCATACAAATTTTAATGGGGTCCTTTTGGCAGCTTCCAAAAGGAAGCCACATTCAAGAATCATCTCTTTGATAAAGTCTCCTAATGAAAGTTGGAAGGCGTAGGGAAGAGCAAATGAAACTGCTTAGCTCTGGTTGGTTTGTTGTCTCTTTCCTCTCACAGTTTAAGTAGTTATGCCTTGATAAGGATTCCTATGCAAGAAGAAATGATCACCATGTGGTTCTAGGTATATTTACAAATTACCATTTGGTGAATTTATTGGCCAATAGTGAAATGTACATTGGGCAGGATCATATTCGTGATATCCTTCCAGTAAAATATATGTCATTACCATCAAGGAAGTAACTGCTAAAAACAGTTACAGTCTAACAACTGCATTATTATGCAAACTCTGGGCAGTATCCAACTCTTTTTCCATTAATGGAAACAAGTCTGTGGTAGTTGAAACAAGGTTCCAAATGATGCACTAGAGGAGAATCCAGCTAAAATAATATTTGCATGTGCATGGTTGCACAAACAATTATACATTACGCTTGCACAATTTGTTGTGCAACCAGTTGTGCGTTGCTGTTTGAGTTTGCAGAATGACTCTGTTAGATACTGCCCCTAGTTATATTTAACATTGAAATCTGCATTTCTTGGTTCCATGTAAAAAAAAGTCATAAGGAATTACCTAAGCACAGTTTCATGAACAGCTTTAATGTACTCTGTACTCTTACAAAAATATGCTAATATTCTTTATGAGGATATTTTCTCTGGTATTTAGTCAAAGAGGAACTTTGAATATGAGTCTGAAATGAATCCACTCTTTATTCTAGCAAAGGCTAACAGGCAGTTTATTTTTTGTGATCTCATTTCAAAAAGTAAACAACAGAAAATACACTGAGTTCAGCTAACTTAAGAAAATTCCCATTCAAATTGGTATGAAAATTATTTATTTATTTCCTATTTGCAGGTTTTCCCAAATGCCAGTAACAGAATATGTTCATATTATACTACAGAATGAATCTATTCCAGAGCTAGTTATAGTTAAGGACTTAAGTTATGACCAAAATAGATGGGACTTAATTAAATCATGACTAAAATAAGTCCCATTGTTTCTAATGTAAGTGACTAACGCTGGACTCAACCTAAACAAATTCCTATGCAATTAGGTAGGTAGATATTATCAGTCAACCATTCACCAAAATGAAAGCCAAGTAATTCTATGTTACTATTTTCCTCTTCTAAACACATTTTATTGTTTAATAAATGGAGCTAATTATTGTTTCTAGTGACTTAAATAAAAGGGACATTTTATGGAAATAATCATTATTGCCATGCATAATGGTTGGATTCAAAGGTGTTCTTGGTCTTAGGTACAACAGAAGAGGGGGATGTGCTTGTTCCTTCTCCCTGCACTCTACCTTACTACCTCCTATGCTGTTTTGGATGGTCCCAAATCCTCTGGAACAGAGTTCTGAAGGCCTCAGTAGGCTACAGGGGAAAGAAGAGATGAGAAAATTCTGATCTGCTCAAAGAGCTTTTGACTCAACCTAATGTAGTCATCTAGGTACAACAGAAAGATGGTAATAATAATTTCCATTAATTTATAATTTAAGTAAGCTATGAGTGAAAAAATGAAATATTTTATTTTAGCACAAATCATCTAATAGCACTTTTATAATTGATACTTCATCTTGATTAATTTCTATGTGTGCGAATAATGTCATCTTTAATAATCTTCTCAATACCAAATTTAACCCACTTTGATTCTGTAATTCAGACTTTGGCAAATTAATTGATATCTAGCAAACATATCTTCTGTATGCTTGCCGAGTTAGTTATATTTTTTAAATAATTATTCATCTTTCCCACTTGTGTGCTAGTGATAATATTTAGTAACCAGTATCTGCATGTATCTTGGCTCTTGGGTAGAATAGGCAATGATAGCAACTACAATACTGACTTTTTCTACATTATGAAGTAGTATATCCATATCTCATGATTTAGGTCTATATAAAAATACAAATCATAGTTTTGTTGTGTGTATCTGAATAGAAGAAGTAATTGCTCTGATAGTGCATTTGTTTAAAATAAGTTCAAATTTCTCTGATGGCCAAGCTGCTTTCATTTCAATGCTATCAGGAAGCTTTGTGCATTTTTGGTTCTGTGCACCTTATTTCTATGCATTTATTCCCCAAATAATAAATTCAGGTTTCATTTCCTGGATCAGGAACTATGGGTTGAAATTGAATGTGTATCCAAGTGAGGATCTGAACTGCATGAATGTCACTTAAATTTACCCTCTGATATACATTGCCACAAAAATTCTAACACAATTAGATGCCCTGAATACTCCTTAAATGTCCCTGAATCCATAGGTTTAGAAGCATCATATTAAGTAAGGGTGGGCGGAGTGGTGCAAAAACCTTTGCTTCCCTGTTCTCCCACCCTGCATTTTTGTTGCTGTTGATGGTCACAAAGTCACGTCCACCCATTGCAACCCCATGGACAACCTTCCTCCAGGCCTTCCTGTCCTCCACCATCCCCAGAGTCTAAGTTCACACCAACTGCTTCAGTGACTCCATCTAGCCACCTCATTCTCTGCCGTCCCCTTCTTCTTTTGCTGTCAATTGTTCCCAGCATTAGGCTCTTCTCCAGTTAGTCCTTCCTTCTCATTAGGTGGCCAAAGTATTTCAGTTTCATCTTCAGTATCTGGCCTTCTAAAGAGCAATCAGGGTTGATCTCCTCTAGGACTGACCGGTTTGATCGCCTTGCGGTCCAAGGGACTCACAAGAGTCTTCTCCAGCACCACAATTCAAAGGCCTCAATTCTTTGGCACTCAGCCTTTGTTATGGTCCAGCTTTCACAGCCATACATTGCAACTGGGAAAACCATAGCTTTGACTGTACACACTTTTGTTTGCAGGGTGATGTCTCCGCTTTTTAGTATGCTGTCTAGATTGCCATAGCTTTCCTCTCCAGGAGCAAGTGTCTTTTAATTTCTTGGCTGCAGTCACTTTCTGCGGTGATCTTGGAGCCCAGGAAAATAAAATCTGTCACTATCTCCATTTCTTCCCCATCTGTTTGCCAGGAAGTGATAGGACCAGATGCCTTGATCTTAGTTTTCTTAATGTTGAGTTTCAAGCCAACTGTTGTAGTCTCCTCTTTCACTCAGCATCAAGAGGCTGTTTAGTTCACTTTCTGCCATTAGAGTGGTATCATCTGCATATCTGAGGCTGTTTATATTTCTCTTGGCAATCTTAATTCCAACTGGTGATTCATCTAGCCCTGCCTTTCTCATGATGTGCTCTGCATATAAGTTAAATAGGCAGGGCGACAGTATACAGCCTTGCTGAACTCCTTTCTCAATTTTGAAACAATCAGTGGTTCCATGTACAGTTCTCACTGTTGCTTCTTGACCCGCATATACATTTCTCAAGAGACAAATAAGATGGTCTGGTACTCCCATCTCTTTAAGAACTTGCCACAATTTGTTATGATCCACACAATAAAAGACTTTAGCATAGTCAGTGAAGCAGTAGTAGATGTTTTTCTGGAACTTCCTTGCTTTCTCCATGATCCAGCATATGTTGGCAATTTGATCTCTAGTTCCTCTCCATCTTCGAAATCCTGCCTGTACTTTTGGTAGTTCTTGGTCCACACACTGCTGGAGCCTAGCTTGTAGGATTTTGAGCCTAACTCTGCTAGCATGTGAAATGAGTGCAATGGTGCGGTAGTTTGAACATTCTTTGGCATTGCCCTTCTTTGGAATTGGAATGTAAACTGACCTTTTCCAATCCTGTGGCCACTGCTGAGTTTTGCAAATGTGTTGGCATATTGAGTGTAGCACTTTAACTGTGCATTGTCTTTTAGGATGTTGAATAGCTCAGCTGGAATACTGTCACCTCCACTAGCTTTGTTGTTGCTCAGACTTCCTAAGGCCCATTTGACTTCACATTCCAGGATGTCTGGCTCCAGCTCAGTGACCACCCCATTGTGGTTAACAGGGATGTTAAGCTCTTTCTTGTGCAGTTCTTCTGTGTAATCCTGCCACCTCTTCTTAATCTCTTCTGCCTCCGTTAGGTCCCTGCCTTTATCATGCCCATCTTTTGACCCTTTTGGTCCTTTATCATGCCCATCTTTGCATGAAACGTTCCCTTCATATCTCCAATTTTCTTGAAGAGATCTCTGGTCCTCCCTGTTCTATTGTTTTCTTCATTTTTTTTCGCATTTAAGAAGGCATTCTTATCTCTTCTTCCTATTCTCTGGAATTCTCCATTCAATTGGGTGTATCTTTCTTGTTCTCCCTTGCCCTTCACTTCCATTCTTTCCTCAGCTATCTGTAAAGCTTCCTCAGACAGCCATTTTGCTTTCTTGCATTTCTTTTTCTTTAGGATGGTTTTAGTTGCTACCTCTTGTACAATGTTGTGAACCTCTGTCCGTAGTTCTTCAGGTACTCTGTCTGTCAGATTTAATTCCTTAATCTATTTGTCACCTCTACTGTAAATTCATCAGGGATACGATTTAGGCCATACCTGAGTGGCCTAGTGGTTTTCCCTATTTTCTTCAATTTAAGCCTAAATTTTGCAACAAGACCTCATGACCTGAGCCACAGTCAGCTCCTGGTCTAGTTTTTACTGACTGTATAGAGCTTTTCCATCTTTGACTGCAGAGCACATAGTCAATCTGATTTCTGTGTTGACCATCTGGTGATGTCCATGACTTTTTTTGCCTTTACTGTAATACTAGTTCAGAGCAGGAAGGGGGCTGTAGATTCCTATGATCTTTACCTTGAAGAGGCAGCTGGTACAGTTCTTTCCATACCAATTGTGATCGGGAAGCAGGGAGCGCTTCAGTTCTCAGTTCCAAAGTCAGAGTCAGAATTAGGAATCCAAAATATCCTATGGCACTTTGGATAATGTTTAGGGGCCATATATCATTTACAAATATATAACTAGTCCTGTCAATCTCTGCAAAAGGTATAATGTTTCTCTACAGATTTCTCACTGTTGGTACGCTGGTTTATTCATGCAAGCAATAATTTGTATCCCTCATAATGATGTACTTGAATCAACACCCACAGAGAGATGCTTTAGTAATTTAGACGTCCGACAAGTAGGGATGAGTGAAAAATTAGTTTGGTTCATGTGCATTTCAGTGCAGATTTACCAAATCTATACTCCTTGAACATAAACAAGAACCAGGACATAATTCACCATTGAAACTGTACATTTGCAAAGTTTGCAATGCAGTTCCTCACCAAAAATATGCATAAAAGTTCCCAATTTTCATATTTAAATGTGCACAAATTTGCTTTATTCATTGGAAAAAATACTTTTGAAAAAGTGTGCACAAAACAATGCGTTTTGAGAAAATATTTGCAAAATTTTGTATTTTTTACAAAGTGTTTAATTGCAATCTGAATATAATTGTGCTTGATAGATTAACCCATCACTACTGATTGGCTAACTCAGGAATGTTCCTTCAAAGGTCAATTTGGATATTCACTGAGATAGCAGAGGGCAATTGGCAAGTATGTGTACTTCCTACCAAGCATGCCATAGTACATGCTCCTCATTCATGGATTCTTCCCCACTTTTTCAGAAAGAAAGATCATGGGAATCAAACTCTGTGTTTACTGCAATATCACATGTCATATTATCAGTAAGAGACACAGATAGATGTTTGGTATAAGTCGTGGTATATAAATTATGTAAAAAAACTTTTAAACAAATGTTTGCTATCCTGTTGCACACCGAGAACACTAGGTTTAGTAAATGTGTGAATCTTCCTTGTGACTGGATGAAACATGGAAGAAATTAATCTGTTTCTTAGAATGCAGGGATTTTGATAAACTATGAAGGGTTCAAGAGCTTATACTCTTTTTGTATTGATAAGAGTTTCTTCCTGCTCATAAAATAGATATGTCATTGTGTTCATAGCTGTTGTCCTGGCAACTTTCAGTACACACTTAAATAGTGTTTTGATGACAAAAGCAGCCCGTTCTGTTATCTTGGATGTTTCCTTATCCATTCCTGACACACAAATGCCACAGGTAAATTGTTCCTAGCTTGTAATTCTTTCTTTTTTGTTTTTAAATTATAGGTTGCTACAAGTCTTGCCTTCAGAGTCATCAAACAGAGAATTATCTCTTATTTCCACAAACCTCAATATCAGGTGCAAGACACTTTCTGGTTTTTAAGAAACAGGATAAATAGGCAGGGAAAGTTAACTTATTATAAATATTAAAACATTTATATTTATACTGCCTTATCTCTGAAGATTTCAAAGTGGCTTACAGCCAAGTCCATAATTTTATTATCAAAAATAGCCTTCTAGTTTATAGCACAACATAAACATGGAAACAGAAGCAGAATTTTCCATTACTTAGTAATTATTTAGAGCACAATCCTATAGAGTTCCAATATCGTCTGGAGGTGGCATATGATTATTTAGAAAGTAAACAAATCTGGAAAAATGACTGTCCAGAAGAAATACATGGCACAAGGCACTGGGGTGGCAGAGATTGCCACTGCCATGCCTTGCTTTCTCTATGTCCCTATCTATATGCAATGGCCCAGCTCTAGCAACTCCACATGCTTACTTATGTAAGATGAATAACAAAAACTGTGAGGGTAAGTGGCATGCTGTGTCTTTAATGCAGTGCAGTGCGTAGTTTAGCCCTGAGGAATCAGATATGAGTGCACAAGGACATGCAGAGCTGCTTCACCCATTGAAATGTAAAGGAAAGCCCTTATAGATGGAAGAGCTCACAGCTCACATATAAGAAATCAGTGCATTAAGACAATTACCTGCAGTCCTGAAGTGAGTTACACATGGTTTATCCTAGTGAAACTAGCAACACTCATGTATGTGTAACAAAAAGCTACAGGAATACTTTTAAATATGTTATGAGATGTAATGCTATTCTTTTTGTAATAATTCAGAAGACATAAATGCAGTTTCCATATGGAGTATAGCTACAGGATTATATCTTTGTTAAAAACTTAATTGCAGGACTAATAAATGCTAAAGTGAGTTTCCGTTTCTGATCATCCATGGCCAAGATCAGTTTTCCACAGTGCTGTGGGTCTTCTAAGAATAAATGAATGTATTAATAAGTAAATATGAAGATAAGAAGAAGCAAATAGGATCAGACCAAGAGTCCCTCTAGTCCAGCTTTCTATTCACACAGTGGAAACCCAGAGCAGGTCATAAATGAAACAGTACCTTTTCTTAGCAATTGGTGTACGTGAGCATACTGCCTCTGATTCTGAAGGAAGCATACATTCCTCGGGACTATCAGAAAACCTTCTCTGTGAACTTGTCCAATCCTCCTTTAAGACTGTCTAAATTGGTGATGATTGCTATATCTTGTAAAAGTGAATTGCACAGCTTAACTATGCACTTATCCTAAATCTACACCAATAAGCTTCATGTCATGACCTTGGGGTTCTAGTATTTTAAGAGAGGGGAAAAGGGCTCCCTATCCACTCTCTTCAATCAATCCTCCCTTAATTCAACTTTTTTCTAAGTGAAACCATTTCTTATAAGAGGATTGTTCCAGCCCCTTGATCATTTCAGTTGCACATTTTAGGGATAGTGACCAGAAATATATACAGCATTCTAAGTCTGGTTGCAGCATATATTTATATAAGGGCAATATGATCGTGGCAGTTTTATTTTCAATTCCTTCGCTAATTATGGCTAACATGGGATTTGCCCTTTTCAAAGGAGCTGCACAATGTATTGTACATTTTCACTGAGATGACAATCACAGCTCCAAGTTCTTTAATTTTGTCAGCCATTGCTAGCTCACATCACATCAGCTTATGCATGAAGTTGGGATTTTTTGCCCCAATATGCATTATTTTACACTTGCTTACAATGAACTGCATTTTCCCATTTTTATGCTCATTCCCTCACCTTGGAGAGATCCATTTGGAACTTTTCATAGTACCTTTTCTGAACTGCCCTAAATAACTTAGTGTCATCAGCAAACATTGCCACTTCACTGCTCACTCCTAATTCCACATCTATGAATAAATGATTCACCCCAGAATAAGATGAATTGCTAGAAAACTTTCAGTTAGCAAACATATGTATGAGCAACATACTGCTCAGATATTTCCCTATTTCCACTAAATATGCTTAAAGAATCAAAATATAATACTATTATGTTATTATATTGACTGTGGAACATGAAGGAATAATATAAAGACTGTAGGTTTATTCAGTTCAAAACTTCAGTTTGTTTTTAACATATTGTTTTGCTCTTTTATCTGTTTTATACTTTGCTCCAAAAATTCCATTCTGGAAAATAATATATGTGTCTATGTATCTATGTTAAAATTAATAAATAATAAAAATAACATTCCTATATGCCTTCAGGCTATTGGATCATATAGAAATTTTAAACATAAAATAGAACAGAATAAAATAAATATGCATATAAATAAGCTCAGGTTACAAAAGGTCTGTGGCCCTACAAAATAAAAAGGATGAAAAATATCGCTAAATGGTGACCAGGGGGTGGAAAGTTTCCTTGAATGTAGCTTCATGATAAAGAGTGATGGCATCTGTAACAGCCAAGAATGATATCTAAGTCACAAAGATAGCTAGTACAAGAAGTATCCAATCTGAACAGCAGAATATAAGGCAAGAAAGAGAGAACTGTGTATTCAACATTAAGGATTTTTTTGCATGAGAAAAAGAAAAAAAACTTACACTGGTTGTGTAAGCTGCTTCAGGGTCATCCTCTAATACCCGTGATAATCCAAAATCAGAGACTTTACACATGAGATTACTGTTGACCAAAATATTCCGAGCTGCCAAGTCTCGATGTACATAGCCCATATCCGAGAGGTATTTCATGCCAGAAGCAATTCCACGTAGCATACCAACCAGCTGGATGACAGTGAAGTGGCCATCATGCTTCTGAAAGGAAGGCAGAGTATGATCTACATAAAATTTTCATTTTCAAATTTTGCTCAAATTTACTCACGTTTCTTCAATTTATGTTGCAAAAATGTACCCTCAAAAGGAAACTAGCTTCTTCAAGATTACTACAAACCCTGTGGTAGCTGGTAACATCTGAAATAGGTTTAGAACACCCTTATGTACTAACCCAGAAGCAAAACATTCATCTAGTTTTAGTCCATCTAGCTCGGTACTGTCAACACTGACCAACTGCAACTCTCCTGCATTGCAAGCAGGGTTCTTTCCTGTCCCGACTGAGAGAAGCAGGAGATTGATGCTAGACCCTTCTACATGCAAAACATGTTGTCTATTACTGAGTTATAGCCTCTTCCTTCAATCCTATTCCCATGATAGTTTGCAAACTGTATATAACAATTTAAAAGCAAATACAACATAATAAAGTCCACAAACCATAAATGTTAGCCTAAAACTGTCAGCAGGATCAAACATTTATCTGAAAAGCTCAGAATTTTTTTAAAAAGTTTCTGCCTGGCATCAAAAGGATGATAAGGTAGGTGACAACTAAACCTCTCTGAGGAAAACGTCCCACAACTGAGGTGCCAGTATAGAAGAGACCCTCTCTCTGGTAGCCACTCGCTGCACTCAGAAGGTGCATAGCTGTGGGACGCCCTCCAATGAAGGGGTAGGAACGTATAGATGGTCTTCTATGTACCCTTTACTCAAAATGTGAAGTGCTTAGACTACCATGTCTTTACAATACCCCCAGCTGTCATTCAGGATTATACACTCCTTTCTGAATAAGAAGAGGATGAGTCAACAATATTTGTAGCTCAATTTTTGGCAAGCCGTTCTAAAGCAATAGTATCTTAGATATTGAAACTTTGTTATATAAAGAAGCTCTTAAGAATAACATTACTATATTCACCAGATAAAACTATGGTAAAATAAGAAAGATAATGATGTGTTCTAAATTAGAAGTTATCCCTTCTCCAAATATGTCCCAACAAACTTTTAATTAAAGATATACTGAGAAAATTAGAAGTGTATGTGTAAAGAATCCTAAAGAACAGATACACTTTTCTCCAAAGTTACCTAATTATGATGTATCCATGGAAATGATGTTAGAAATACATCTCAAGGAGGAAAGTTTTGGTGTTATTAGCTTTTTATATTACAATTCCATTTTTGGATAGAGTACTGTTTGCTTAAGAACTGCTTTCAGTGGTTTTTGAAATTAAATCATGACTTTAAAAATGTTTACGCGAGCCAAAAATATGGGTTGTATCCAGATGTATACAATTGCTTGTATCCCACTGGTGTCCCATCACTGATGGAAGGCTTTTTATTTGTGGAGTTATTCATGGGATGGGGAGGGTTAGCAGAGGTCCTCTTCAGCAGTTCCTCATCCACACTGCATTCCTCCATGCTCCAGAGGTTGAGGGGCTCTTCTGAACAGTGTGAGAAATGGCATGGGAGACTTGCACTGCAGGGGAAGGGGGAGTGAGCTGAAGGCAACCTTTCCTTTAGGGAAGCATCTTCTGGATCAAAGAACTTACCATCATCAAAGGGTCACCAGCTGGATATAACCCATTACTTTTAAGAAGTAGTCCTTACAGTGAAGCCTCAAACATACTATGAGGGAATAAGCAGTTAACAGTGACTCTTACTTCTAAGTACACATTCCTAGGATTGCATTGCAGGTTAAAGCACACATTGAAAACAATGCCATTAATGAAAAGAAAGTTGATTAATAAATTCTTATAATTGAACAAATAAGAAAAAACACTTAAGTTTATGTAATATACAGCACAGCTGGAACACTTCCCTTTCCACTTAAGATCAATTGGCAAATGAAGCTAAAGTGGTGCACAGCAGAAGGATTAAGAACACAGACAGTTTAAATAGCAATTTCAGCACAGCAGGTACTTTTCTTCTTCTGGAACAAGAAATAAAAGCTTAGGTCTTATTGTTAGCTTACTAACTACAGTTTCAGACATGCCAATAACAAGCAAGTCAAATTACTTACTTGGCATGGTTTAAAATAGCATTATATTTTTGTCTAGCCAGACAATAGTGCTGCTTTATACAAAACTTAGGTAAATTTATATTTGTGACTCTTGTCTCCTAATTTCTTCCCCTGCTTCATGGCAAAATGTATTCAGGACTCAATGGATTTCCATTGAGTTTTTGTTTTGTTTTCTGTTTTTTGCTTGGAAGCTTAACTCCAAGTACTGGAATTTTAGAGCGTATCGTCATGAAGTCCAAGTACTAGAATTTTACATGGTTATTTAAAAACAGTTTCATGGTATGACTGCATTTTTAAAACATTAAGCCAGGAAGTTTGCTGCTGTCTGTAGAGTAACAGGTACCCATGCAGAAGTATACCCTATTCCAAACCTACAAATTTTTAGTAGTTTTAGCCTTACCCAAATCACTTTTGGGACAAAGCCCAAAATTTGTTCTTCAGTGGAGCAGAAAGGGGGCAAACCAAAAAAGATCTTGCAGAAAATAGGGTGTGTATCCAGAAAAACACCCCCTTCTCAGGCAAGGATTCCTTGTACATTTTCTCTTATGTGACTCTCCTAGGCTATATTCAGAGTAGGTACCTGATGCCCTGTGACAGTAAGCATCACCATTCACACTGCCCCAGCCAAACCCTGAAATTCATGCAGTTGTGCTTAGGCAAACAAGTAGTGTTTATGCAAATAAGCAACTGTGATTTAAAACATTTTCAAAAAGCAATTTTTGCTCACATTTATGCTGACCCCCTCCCCCACAAAAAAGCTGGACAGAAGCCCACATTCAATAAACTGAACAAAGGTTTCCCAGTATCACCTTCTAGAACCTCTCCCAAAAGCCACTAGAAGTGGTGCTCCCAAGCCCCATTACAGGCAAACAGCTTAGGATCAGGATTTTTAGAACAGAGTCACTTTCCAGAGGTCAATGGGATATATTATTGGTATCTGTGACCCACTACAGTACTACTTTAGAAAATGTAAACTGCTTAATTTCTTAAATTACTTAATTCTTTTATTAATTCTACTGAATTATCTAGATTTAAGTGATACATTTTTAGAAACTCTCTTTTGCTATTTCAGGCAGTCTTCTTTTGGTAAACATAGATCATCATTGTTATTATTGTATTACATTTCAGAAATCATTCTCTGCATCTATAAGTGCTTCAGAATCTTACACTTGCCTACACATACACTCAGAGTATATAATTTTATCTGACCATCCTTACTCCAACTGTTCATATTCTAAGTGCTGCTTTTGGTAATCCCATGCTTGGCTTTCACATCATGTTGTGTTATATCCTCAATCAGAATTGACTGACTTTTCCCAGCCTTCAAATTTCTTCCTCATCTCTTATGCCTCAAATGATTTCAGTGGTTCCTTTATTCCTTCATTATCTTCAAATGGTGCTGTTTTCCAAGTACACTGTTTTGTCTTATCTGATTTTTACAGCCAATGTTCCTCAACTGAAACATACAATTAGTAGCAGTTCTTGAGTTCTACAGGGATGTTCAACCTTCTTCAGCCTGAGGACTGAAAGAGGTTTTGCAGGGGCCTTTTTGTGGGGGGGTGGTCATCATATCCCCATGGAGACAGGGCCAAAAGCAAAAGGGGTGAGAGGCAAATCATATACAAAATACCAGCACATTTTATCTTAAAGGTGTTACTGCTGGTGTTACTTATGCTCATAAGGGTCAGACTGAGACCCCAGTCACTTTGGATTTAGATCATAAGCCTGAAGTTTGACACCTTCTCTCTATTGGACACAAATGGGTCCTCTTGTTTTTTAAATCACTTATTTTGGTGACAGTTTTACTGAAATCTGACTTAAACAGGTTTGAAATCAATGTAGTGTTGGGGAGAAGAGCGACTTGGAGCAGGGATTTGGAGCAGGAATAGAAAGGGTTAGGTACCTCTCACCCCACCAGCTCTCTGCTCTCAGCTGTCTACTCACACTTTAAACAAAAATTGACTTTTTTTTTTCAAATGAGGGCCATTAGTTCTAGTTATAATGCATTTGCATGTCACACCTAGCTTGGCTCTAAGCTTCACCTACTAACAACCTTCCAGTTAATTAAAAAACCCTAGTGTTAACCCCTGGATAAGCTCTAGTAACCTCAATCAAGAGATGACATAGAAGCAATAAAGGAAGGGTTCTATATTCTAAGACAAATCAACAAAGATGACACAATTAACTGTCTTGGCTATGAAATGATTGCTGAAGAGGGGTCAGTTACAAATACATTCAAAACAACTCCAAAATGGCTAAAACAATGTTCTCTAGCAGAGTTCCATTCCGGCATCAATTTTAACGCCTTTCCATATGATATCTACATGGCAACTGAAGACCTTTCCTGCAGCCATAGTGGTATATATTCTTTAGTATACTGTAGGAAGGCTGGGTCCACATAACATGGCAAACAACCCTGTGCTGTTTCACAGCATACTGAATTTTGCTTGGACCAACTGGTCAGACAGTCTCATGGTTCAGAGTGTACTGAAATTTCTGCTCACCCCATTCTGACCTCCTGGCATCACCATGCATCCTGGCAGCCCCCATGAGCAAAATCCCCATCCTTTCGCTGTTCTTGCTGATAGGTTGCAGCAGCCTCCTCCAGACTGACTAGGTTGTTGTCCTGAGGCAGGTTCCCCTCTTCTCTCTCCTGAGTGTACCTGCATGTCTGTGGTCATTCCCAGCTGCTAAGACTCCCCCTTTGTAACTGCAAATAAAGTTTCACCATTATGCCCTCTCCTTTCTTGTATTTTTGCACTCTCTTTCTGTTTTCAAAAGTAAACAGGGAGACAGACACCTCTCTAAACTATTGGGCGGGGGGAGGGGAGAGAAGAAAGGAATGATGGAATGATGCATCTATGGCTAGACTGCTGGGAGTAGTAGAGATTTTAGGGTAGAAGCAGCCACTTGCCTGGCAACCTTTGCAAGAAGATCCTACTGTGTTTCCTTATCAGCAATTGGTAAAATGGTGATTCTGGGTCAAGACAACTGGAGAAGCCCCAGTGAAGTGCTGTATCCTTAGAAAAGACTGTGATTCTCTCCATGCCGTCAAGAAAACTAATTCTACTGCACAGAAACTGTGGAAGGATACACCAGACCTGCAGTGGTAAAATTTCACCATGGTTTCTCATGTTGTGTGAACCCATCCAGTGTGTGCGTATGTGTATGTGATTGAGAGAGAGAGAGAGAATGAAACAGTACCAAGAAAATCATGCAAATTTTTGTTTGACACAAGTCATCTTCCATTTACTATATTGCATAATTTATTCTGTGTTTTGTAACTCATTTGAAGATGTAAAGAAATTCACAGGGAACAAAGCCGTGATGCCCAAACCTCTAGAAGCCTTTTTCAAGTTTGTGGGGTCTGAGATTTGAGCAGGCATTACCTTAATACTTTCAAGCCTATCTTTGGAGCCATAAAGGCTAGAAACATGTTAAAGGGAAGAATCATTTATTGAATTTATTACATGACTCTTAACCTTACATTCCTGTGAGTTTTACAACAACAACACACATAAAATCACAATAAAATCAACAATATTTTGATTTTATTCCCTACATGGAATGCAACATCAGGTATAAGAGACAAAACAACATATTGCAGACTAGGATAATAAAACATGAATAAACTGAAATATTTAAAAAGGCATTAAGGAAGCAATCCTGTGTCCTCTAGACAGAGTCTAGGGGGCTGGGGGTGGGGTGTCATATGATAATATGGATTCTCAAATCCATGGTCAGAAACAAAGCTTCAACCTCAAACTCAGGATCTGCATTCTGACCCTACCCCCTGACCTCAGAACAGGTGAGGAAAGAACTACAAGGGCTAGCTGCCTCTCTGAGGTAATAGAGTTTACTTTGGAGAAGGGGGAAAGGACATTCTTGAGGGGCAGTGAAGGATGGAACCTGGGGCCACCAGGATACAAGCTATCCTGAAAATGCTCCATTCTCCTCCTTTCCTCTCCAAAGCACCTTGGTTAGATGGCTAAAAACAGCCAATGGAAATGCAGGGATGGGAAAATAATCTTTGCCATTCCTTGGCTCCACACTACATGCTTATAAGCCTTATGAGTATTGAGGGCACAAGCAAGAGGACTGCACCCTAAAATATTTAAAATGCCAGGGACTGGGAGACATAGCTTGGTGCCAAAAAGTCAATATTGTGGGTTCTAGACAAGAAAAAAAACCCTGATATTAGCTAAATTCAGTAGCTAGTGCCCCTTTTTATGTATACAGACCATGTATATTTTTGTGCATATATGCAGTTCTGATTACAGTAGTTCAGGCTGCAATTTTATGCACACATACCTGGGAATAAATCCCATTGAACTTAATTGGATTTATTCTGAGCACACATCCATAGAATTGCAGCATAAAAATTATTTCAAAATGTAGCGGCCAAAACCTATTGAACTTTGATCACAGACCTTGATTCCCAAATGGCCCTGTATCAGGATGCCCCTCATTTATCAAAACCTTTCAGGGCAATCATATAACAACTCCTTTTATGGAAGATTTTCTGATTTTATTAAATGCTTAAATCTTTATGCAAATAAACTCAGAATTGATACATATTTTAATGTATAGGAATCCTCTGGCAATTTTCTCTTCTTTCTTGTGCCATTCATTTGTCCCAAGAGGAAAGATACAAAATTATTTTTATCAAACATTTCAATGACATCAGGTTTTATCTAGGGCTTCAATTTTGACTCTCAGGGGTTAAGACAAGAAGTACTTTTGATAAAATTCCCAGTAGGCTGCTGAGAGTGTTTATCAGTCTTGGCAACAATTCACACCACAGTGAATTTATCCAGAGCACTGTTCCATCAAATTCTAAACAGCCTTTAATAGCTTTGCTAAATAAACTATCCTTGACAGCCAAAAGTATATCTAATGCCTGGTTGGTTGCACATTTATGCTGCCCATCTAGTGCACATGAAATAAACTGCTTTATATTCAACATCTGATATCATTTGCAACACCTGACCCAAGAAATATTCCAGTCCAGTTACAGAACCCTGTATAAAATATTTTGGGCTACAAATCAAGCCTTTTTAGTAGAAGATTCTCTTCCACATCAGAGTTTTGTTCTCTGAGTGTTCTGGTGAAGCAACCATTTTATACACAAGAGAGAGAGAGAGAGAGAGAGAGAGAGAGAGAGAGAGAGAGAGAGAATCTGAATGAAGTCCCACTTTAAATTTTAATTATGGATAATCTTAACCTTTACCTTGTCTTTACCTTATCGTCAGAACTGAATGAATGGGAGACAGAACTATTTATAGAAGATAAATTTATGGATCTTTAGCCTTCAGATTACTAAATCTGCATCAATGTATTTGCAACAAAAGAATACCTAGCTGAGTTCATGTATATGATTGGGAATGGTAAATTAAAATGATTCTATGAGGGAATTGTTTATTCCGAGAGAATATAACAATGACACAGCAGAGATTCTGCCATTTCTTTAAAACCTCCCAGCATCAACCCTGCTGTTTACTCTCATTTGTATCTGGCTTCCTACATTTATGTTTCATGCTGGTTGGGGTTTCTGACTGCACAGGGTTTCTATTCAAATCAGTCACTGCACAGAACAGGGAAGGAGTTTGGATGACCCTTCTATGGGTCAAATGGTTTTGGGACTGGGACCATGCCCTGACATCATTTGGTCCCCGACTGAAGCACTGGTTCTTCCCTGGTGTTGCTGTGCACAGTCTTCCTAGCTGGGCAAAGACTGCATACTGCCAAGCTGCCAGATTTAGACCCACAGGCTGGAGTTTCCCCACATCTGACCTAAAAAGTAACATGATTAGGAGCTATTTATGTGGCAACAACAACATCAGGGGGCGTGGCTTGCTGCAATGAAGATGGCAGCATAGGAGATGTGCTCCACTCCAATGCAATCTATTATGCAATAATTAAATGTGTTTTCAAACAGAAGAGATTAGAAATATTTGTGCCAAAGCATAAATATGGGTAAGCCAAAGAAGATGTTGCAAGGAAAAACACTGGATGCCTTCTCTGAAGAGGAGGATCAAAGTGATTCTGCGAAGTCCTCATTGGAAGACAAGCGACAGTGAGAAATCCAGTAAAAGCAACATCAAAGAGTGCTGTTAACCTCACAACATATCCTAACTCCCAGAATCTGTGAGGAAAATGTTGGTTGGAATTCAAGAAAGACTAATGCAACAACAGCAGGACAAACTCTCCATAGGACAAACAAATACCCTTTCCTTAATATTGAGATTGTTGGACTTTGCTGATTCACCAGCTTGGATTGGCCATTAAATGAAAGCTAAATCAACACTTTGTCCAGCACAACTGCAACAAAGATTGTTCTCTTTCCAGAACTTGAAGGTCTTTTCTATGGAGCATTTAATTCAGGCCTGTCTTCCTAGTTTATAATCCACAAAGTCAAACATATAGTAGTTCTATAAAACCTCCTAGTTTAGTTTCCTATATCAAATTGCAAAAACAGAGTGATTGCCAAGCAAATGACTATATAACATGGTGGGTGGGCTGCAGCTGGCATGATGTATCATAAATTGTGCCATGAACACATGCCAGAGCTGGCCAAACCAAGGCTTAGGAGCCACATGTGACTCTGTGAGTTTATTTTGTGGCTTGCAGCTTGCTGCTGCTAGTGTCTGCGGGCACCCACTTGCCACTCACCACCTGCCACTGCTGTCCATGGGCACCCACTTGGGGCTCTCAAACATCTGACATTAATCGTAAGAGGATCTTCCACAGAGCAAGTCTGGCCAACCCTGATATATGTTACAATATAATTTCAGAAGATGAATGCATGCCAGGAGTACTGACAACTTAATGGTTTTCATTGTATAATAGTAAACTATGTGAGGTTCCTGCAGAGTCTTTACATTCTGACCTAGAGTCCATATGAGAAGCCATTTTGCATGAATACCCCATTGCATTTATTTCAGCAATAGGCTGTGGATGCATGGTGGCATCCATTTTAAATGTTAAGTGTCTGACTGTGGCTTATCCTATTGTGTACGTTATGTGAGGGCTATTTTACCTTCACGTAACTCACAGTTCCTGTGTGCACACAACATGGGAATCTGAAGTTGGGTGTTGAATATGCAAATCTTGCTTATTAAAGTCCAGCAGGTGGTATAGTGAACTTTTCCAGTCTCCAAAGGCCAGGATAGTTTTTTGGAGCCATGCTAAACTCTTATTGCCTAGAGCTTGTTAGGAAGAATGCCAGAGATAACTGTCATGAAGCTGCTTTCCCCAGTCATTCTGTAGATGGGAGCTGCTTGGACTGTGAGAATGAAATTGTTTACCTTATTGAAGTAGGTTTGCACCCCCGCCCCGCATCTCCCAGGAAGGAAGGGTTAGAGCCTGTGTGTACTAACAGCCTCTGGAGCAGTAGAAGGGATGAACTTTATAAAATGCATGGCAGGGGGCACTGTCATTTGTTCTTCGTTTCTTGGGCAACTTTGGAGGCTCACAGAGCATCCCCTAACCCTAAACGGGGAATCAATACAGTGACAGGTAAGGGGAGTGTCAGCCTTCTTTTACTAGGATATATTCTGCATCCATATTTCATCATTGTATTTGATAAAATATGTATGCAGGCTGTTTCATTTCATTCTAAGTATCTTCAAATTTAAACTAAGGTGCCTTGACCAGACCAGGCCCCTAGGTGTTAATGTAACAGGTTATTAAATTAGGGTTGTCAGAGAAATCCACAGTAGACTCACATGGATTTGGATTTCTATGAATCTGAACCATAGATTCCACAACTGGCTAGATTTTCCTGAGTCCCATGGATTCCATGGACTTGTTTTTCCTTTTTTAAAACATTTCATAATTTAATCCAAAATTAGTCATGGGAAAATATGATAAACAGGCTCAACCAAAAATGCACATTTCCCTCCATAAACTAGAGCCTGAAAATGTGCATTTTAGAGGGAATGGAATATTTTGAGAAGATTTTCATATCTATGAAGAATTTGCACATTTTCAGAAGTACAAATTTGTATAGGTGAGAATTTGTGGAAATGCATATGAAAGAATTTTACAAAATTCACTTCTATCAGTGAGTTAACATTGAAATGAAATGCACATAAAATCTGCAAAACACAAATGGAATGGATTTTACAGAATCTATACCTTTGTTAAATCAAAATGAAAGCTTCACTGTGTACTGCATGTTGATGTTTTCTGGTATGCATCTAGCTTTAGATGTAAATATTTTAAAAGGAGCTATATATGGACTATTCCTACTAACATTTACAAACTAGAGGAATTTGGATAGGAATGTCTGTAGTTTTTGTTGCTAGTCGCGAAGTCATGTCCAACCCATGGCGACTCCATGGACAACATTCCTCCAGGCCTTTCTGTCCTCCACCATCCCCCTGAGTCCACTTAAGCTCTGTAGTTAAGGAGTGGTATAATTTAGCATCAGTTCCAGGACTCTCTCCTTACATCCTTCTACAGTGTGACTCTCTATTATTTTGACTGAGTCACATGCACGTTTTTTTGCAATCTAAAAGCAATAAATATTTTGATATTTAAAACAAAAGGCCCAATAAATGCACAATATGCTAATACACACAAATCTATTGTCCATCATTAACCCCAGTCACACATTTTAGGTGTTGTAATCTAAATAATTCAGAACTAAATCTTTCTGATGATTAGAAGGGTTCATTGAGAATGCCTTTTGATTGCCATGTTTAAGATAATTTTTATAGTCAACAACTTTTCAAATTATTATTAAGTATGGTATTTAATTAGGATATATTTTTCTATTTCTATTTTTCATCATGATGTATCGTATTATGATTTTATTGTGTTGCATTTTGTATTCAAGATGAAAATTAAAAAGCTTTTTTCTATGATGAATTTTGGAATAACATTGGAATTCCTAGAGTGTAATTATTTGCACTAGCAAAGAGTACTTACACAAGTAATATTAGCTGAGTCTTTGCCTCTGGTATCTTCCATTATTGTAATTACAGAGAACCAAGCTGTTATAGGTTCATGCTATGGCCAGTTCACAATAAGATGTCTGAAATCCTGTTTGATAATACAGCACATACTGAAGCTTTACTCAGGCAGTCTTAATATGGGTAGACTACACATGAGGAAGGATGGAGGAAATGAGTGTTCTAGCTCTGCCCTTATTCCCTCTTTTTCACCCTCTATG
Source organism: Varanus komodoensis (assembly GCF_004798865.1). NCBI lineage: Eukaryota > Metazoa > Chordata > Lepidosauria > Squamata > Varanidae > Varanus > Varanus komodoensis. The sequence goes on from NW_025335941.1 coordinate 29,024,790, forward strand.
TGTTGAGGTTGACTATCTGAGCAGGGATTCTTCTCAATCTGTGGAGGTTTTCAGTGCAATTTAGAACCCTGATTTTCCAACATTGTTCTTGTTGTTCTTCGTCCCCCTCTTCTTCCATTATTATTATTGCATTTATATACCACCCTTTTTCCTCTTAAAAGGGACCCACAGTGACTTACATAGCTCCATTTTATCCTTACAACAAGAACCCTCTGAGGTAGGTTCATCTAAGTGTCTGTGAGTGGTCTAAAATCAATCAGCCAAGCTTGATGGGGACCGAGTGGGGACTAGAACCCAGATCTCCCGGATCCTTGGTCCAACACACCATCACATCAGCTCTCTAAATCACACAGACAACCTCCTTGGATATAGAATGCTCTCCCCTACAGTCATCCTTGAAACATGGAGGATGACAGTGGAATTAGGCTCATGTTTTCCCTCCATGTACATCTACCCACGTTAAGAATGCCTGAATAGGGCTTGGGTTTGTATCCAATGATGGCTTTGCCTTTGTGCAAGGCTTTACCTTCAGTTGATCCTCTGTAACAGAATGGGAACCCTAAGGCTCATTGATAAAATTCAGGTATACTCAACCTTTACCCTACATGTCCAATTTGGGGTGATTTTGTTACCCACAGGCAAGAAAAATGCTGATTTGTTCTGCCTGAATTCTTCCCTCGGGAGATTTCAATCAACATGAGAATGGCTTTCAGCTCTCAGGAAGTATGTGGTAATTTAAATTCTAATCCTTTCTGAGGCTATGCATAACAAAAAAATGTGCATACAATGCTTGAGACATTGACCTTTTCTCGCATAACAATAGTTTGGGCTGCTAACATAAAAAGAACCCCTTCCCCACAATGGATTTTAATTGTTTGCTGAAGGTTTTAGTTAAGACTCTTACCTTCAAAAGAAACCAAGATGACTTGTTCTGAACTGTCTTTTGTCCTTTTTTGGAGGCCTATTATTTGAGGTATAAAAGTATAGCATAGAACTATTCTTATGGTGATTTTTGGGGTATCTTTGGCCTTGGTCATATTTTACTTCATAGTGGGAGAAAAAAGTACAAAGCAGTAAACTGAAATTTGGAGACTTTATAGACTTGGCATTTTGTAACAAAGTTATAGAAAGGCACATCTGTAAGACTACTTAGGGATAAATTATAGTGCAAAATGCTGAGCGATTCCAGTTACGTCACGATGAGGGCAGAAACAGAAGCACTTCTCACTAAGGTAAAACCTCCACAGGATACAACCCATTAAATTTAGAAACTTGTATCCTGATTCTGGGGTGCCCACTACGGACCATGGGGATTACTGGTTGGGGAAGCAGGTATAATGGGTACTGTGTGTATATTCATGATCTTATCTAGTATGTTTGGAAACAGATTGAGTGTCATCTTTATGAAAAGCTTAGTTCAACTTTGCCTTGAGTCTTCTGGATATTGTAGAAAAAAGAAATATTCATGTGAACATTTCTCAGGTCAACTGTGTTGAGAAGACAATTAGTACACATTCTTGAGAAGATTCATGATACAGTAAATCAGATCTGTGATAACCTATGATAGTCGTGGCGAACCTATGGCACGCGTGCCACAGCAGGCGCGCAGAGCCCTCTCTGTCAGTATGTGAGCCAAATCACACCAGCATTGCCCCAGCAGTGGAGCATCGGATAACAGCGCACATAGGAGCCATGTGCATGCTTGGAAAGGAGTAATGGCTCCAGGGGATGACATCATGAGCCACGACTGATTAGTCGTGACTTGTCCGAGCTTTCACATGGCCGGTCAGTGTGCTGCCAAGCATATATATATTTGCTTGAACTGGCTGTTTTCAGGTTTTACTGCAGTATTTTATGGCAGTGGTGTGATAAATAAGGGGGTTTGGGAATGCAGTTTGGCCACTTAGTCTCTAAAATATTCACCATCACAAGGTTAGTGTTAGAAAAATGAAGTGTCCTGGCATGATTTTGATGGTTGGAATGTGTTTAGAATGGGCAGAAATGTTGAACTGTGCAGAAACAGCTACTCAAGGAAGGCTTTTTCAAAATTGCCCTTTTCAGGGGAAATTTAGTCCTATCTTAGGGTTAGGGGTGTGTACCAGGGTAGGGTTAGGGTTGGAAAAACGAGGTGTCCTGGCATGATTTTGATGGTTGGAATGTGTTTAGAATGGGCTGAAATGATTAGCTGTGCAGTAAAAGCTACTCAAGGAAGGCTTTTTCAAAATTGCTCCTTTCAATGGTATTTTACCCCTATATTAGGGTTAGGGGAGTGCACCAGGGTAAGGTTAGGCCAGTGGTGGTAAACCTATGCCACGTGTGGCACAACGGGCACCCAGAGCCCTCTCTGTTGGCATGTGAACCAAGTCACCCCAGAATCTCACCAGCAGCTGAGCATCGAATAACATCGGACCTAGGGGCCATGCACACGCTCGGAAACGAGTAGCGGCCCAAGGCGATGACATCATGAGCCATGGCTTATTAGCTGTGATTCATCCGAGATTTTGTGTGGCTGGTCAGTGGACTGGCTGTGAATTGTTTTTTCCAAACTAAACCTCAGTTTTCAGGCCTTATTGTAGTGTTGGCACTTTGCAATAAATAAGTGGGTTTTGGGTTTCAGATTTGGCACTCTGTCTCTAAAAGGTTCACTATTACTGACCTATGATGTAGCCTGTGTTTGTTGTATCTCACATTTTTATTTTATTTATTTATTTATTTATTTAGGAGGTTTCTATGCTGCCCCATTTGCCGAAGCCTTGGGGCAGTTCACAATAATAAATAAATAAACACAATATAAAAGCAATATAATTTGAGTCAACCTGGCCAAAAATAAATAAATAAATAAATAAATAAATAAATAAATAATATTAAGAATTAAAATAACATTTTAATAAAAAGGTCTTCGCCTGGCACCGAAAAACAAATAATGACGGCGCCAGGCTGACCTCTCTGGGGAGCGCATTCCATAGATTGGGTGCCACCGCAGAGAAAGCCCTCCTCCGGGTACTTACCCTCCTAATATCCTTCCCGGAGGGTTCCCGGAGAAGGGCCTCTTCTGCTGAAACATTTTTGTTTTAATGCAAAATGGCGTTTGTGCTTTTTGTAAATCAACATCAAAACAAACACATAAGTGTGTAAATCGGTGCTTTTGTGAGTGCTGTAATGTATATGCAATATAATATTAGAGGTTTCTATTTTTCTTTGTACAACTTAATAATATTATATAAGCAATAGGCATGGGCAAGGCGCAGAGACACTTGTTGCTCTCAGAGCATAATCTGACAGGTTCAACTTTCCTTCCTGCAATTGTTTATGTGGATTATACCTACTTACTTGGATAAAACTAAGTACAGAGTGGAATTCCCTTTCTTTCACAGTGTATAGAATCCTGTAACAGCTCCATATGTTATAAATATTTAGAGTGAACTCATGCTTTTAAAATGTCAAGTTTATGGATTTGTTTGGTATGACAGCATATTCCGGTACTACTAATAAGCTGCTATTGCTGATTGGGGCTAGGAGAAGAAACCAGAGAGGCTATGAGGGAAATACAGGGAAAACTGTTTCTGCAGTTGCCATGCAACTGTTTTGGGGAAAATAGCAACCTTTTTTGGGGAATATTTTCCTTTCTGATCTGTCAGAACCCAGCAGGATTCTGGTCCATATAGGCACAGATCAGGTCCAAAATCAGCCACTGAGTATGTGAATGATCAGAGGCAGATAACAGAGCCCAAGAGAGGCTGATAGTGTGACTCATACAGTCTAAAAGGAAGTAACATAGTCCAAGACAGGCAGAGGAAAAGTTTCTAGAAGAATGTGCATTGCACAACTGTTTATGCCATAGTCAGATTTGGCAAAGCTCTACTAACACTATAAAAATTTGCAAACTGACACCACTGGATACTTCCTTTCATCTCTAAATTGAGATGGGAAAATGTTATGAGACGCACTGATCATTGAACCACCTTGTACATCAAAGTAAAGTATTAAGTTATGACTCTCTTCAAATTTAAAAAGAGAATGTTTTCAAAGGTAGCTAAGAACAATATCAATAAAGTAACTTAAAAGTGGGAAACAGAACATTCTCCAATTTTGTTGCAAAGGCATGGAAGGAAATTGGAATATGTATATGCTGCATGAAGAGAAAGGAAAGGAGAGAAAAGCACTTATTTTAGCAGACAAATAAAGCAGCAAATAAAGATGGGGGCTATTAAACTTCACAGGGACATGTGACTTTTCTCCACCCAACATGAACTCTTGACTAGAGAGGATACAGTAGATGGATTTATAACACAAACTTTATGGCTTCATTTAATGGTACTCTCTCTTCCTCTCCCAATATTATTTAACATGAGCTTCGACTGAAACATCTAACCTCTAGCTGACAGGAAGGATGAGGTTAATGGCAAGGATGTACTGGGAATTATATAATGGCTGTTTCATTGAAGAGCAATATATCTTGACATTTCTTCCCCACAGAAAACTGTTTTTCACTTCTCTTCCTCAACCCATCTTGAATTTGGCTTTAGAAATTCAAGTTTAGAAATAAGCTTTGGTCTGTTAGTTTTCTGTAGTTAATAATACCACAAGAATGAAACAGAAGAAGTAATGGCACCTTAACAATTTAAAGCTTTGGAGTACATCTTTGCAATACAAAAATATTGTAAAAAGATCAGTTTATTATTTTACCAAGATATCTAATACAAGTTCCTCACAATATCTTGAAATAAAATTCCTGTTTATATAACCCATGCCTGATAGGAGTGCAGTACCCCTTGCAGTACTGGTTAAACATAAATCCATACAAAAACTTAAGTACAAAGTCTTATGCAATCCGTACAGCAAGTATCCTTCATGCCAAATACCAAAGACCAGAGAAAAGACTGACCACAGAAGAATGGAAGGCAGAATACATGGAAACACAATTCCTGCTAAACTATATTGTCAGCTCTGACCTAATTTTATCCCCACTTCCATTTTATATCCTAGTTCCCTTGATTTGGCCACTAAAGACAAGCTGTGATTTTAAGATGGGTGACCCCTCTCAGTTGACCTGGAAAAGAAAGTGCCTTATTCTAAACATTTCAGGCTATGGAAAACTTCAGTGCACAAAAGTCAAAATCCCTAATGTAATTAGGAGAACAATCAGTCACAAAACGACAATACTAGGAGCTCTGTTTTCTTTTGTGATATTCCATAGAGCACCAAATAGACCCATTCTGCAATTAGTATCCATCTTTTCAGAATGCAGTTTGAACATTCTTCTTGTTCATTCTCATTCCATTGAAAGCCTCTTTCAAGACACAGCCTTGATCTTGTTTTCTTATAACTTTTTTTTCTTATACCCACTCTGTGAGCTTTTTCAGACTGATCCACCACTACCCATTGTTTTCTCTTGTATTCTCGGATCCAGTGTTCATTCTTGCATGTCTGCATTTCTCTGTCCTCCCTGGTGAGAGTTCTGCCAAGGGCTGGGAACACTCATTTTCCTTGTCTTTGTATTTGTTTTGCCATTGAAGGCCTATGTTCCTGTCTCTTCCTCCATCTGTCTTAGCAGATTTCAAGGAGAGGTAACATTTCTTGCTTTTTCTCCTTCCTTCCTTTTGCTTATCACTCTGCCACAATTAGCCCCTGCCATGTCCCCTTACTCCTTTCTCTGCTATTCTCTTTCTGACTGTGCCTGAATATAACCACACAGTCTTGGGCTTGCTTCAGCTTCTCTGTTTCTCTTTTTGCCTCTCTCACTTGGGAAAGGTTTCATTAATCTAAATGCAATAGTATTACATTTGAATAAGAACTTTTCTGTTTTTTTAAATATTGGTTCCACTTTCCTTTTGGGAATCCTACAAAGATTTACCAGTATAGCCTTTCCATGATTTTCCTACCTTGAGTTAAAAAAAATGCACAAAATACATTCCTCAAAGCACATACTAATTCATGTATTTTCTCTTTTTAAAAAAGGACACATGTTAATACATGATTTGAGGTGTAAACCTAACATACCGGGATATTTAGGAAATGTGAAATCTATCTGTTTAAACTTTTAAGCCCTGAAGGATTTAGGATCAATATTTCAAGGGCTTTCTTCTCCTGTACAAACTTGCCCACTAACTTTGGAAGCCCTCTTACATTCCCCAAAATCTTGAGATACATTTAGTTGGGATCAGGATGAGGGTTATTTGGTGGAAGCACCTACATTATGAAACTGCCTATTGTGTAAGACCTGTTACAATTTCCCAGTAGTGATCTTTGCAAACATGGTAAAGGTCTTCCTGTTCAGGAAGTTATATATAAATTGAATATACCTCAGAACTAATGGTAATATTAGCAGAAGAGAATTGGAGACAGGGTACAGAAACTTCTGAATTATTTCATCTATTATTATATTTTTACTGTGCCTTTTTTCTTTCCAAAGAACTCAAGGCAACTCACATAATTATCCTTCTCTTCTCAATCTTATTCTCATAACAACAACCCTGTGAGGTAGGCTGAGTTGAGAGTCTGTGACTGGTCCAAAATAACCCAGTTAGTTTCATGGCTGACCAGGGACTAGAACCCAGATCTCCTGAGTGTCAGTCCCACACCCTTAGCCACCATAGTACACTGACTGTCAAGGTGTCACTACTTGAAGGTGACACTGGCAGAGGATCTTTCAGAGGCAAAGGCAATGACTCTCAAGCTAATTCTGGTTAGTACTGCACAGAAGAAAGCCATGAAAAACTACTTCTGAATCTTTTTACCTTGTCTACCCTATGATGAAACAATCTAAAATGAAACAGGAAATAGTGTCAAAAGATGAGGCCCCCAGATTGTGTCAGAAGATGAGGCACTCAATGTATTAGTGGGGGAAAGCAAAGGACAAGTATGAATAGTGTTGTTGCTAATGACACATTGAGATCAAAGCTGAAAGGAAGTCTAGTGTCTGACATACACTAGAGTGAAAGGAAAGTCTGATGCTGCACAACACATACAATAGGAACATGGAGAATGAGAAATATGAATCATGGTCAACTGGAAACTGTAAATCAGGAAATGGAATGTCGAAACATCACAGTATTTGGTGTGAGTGAATTAAATTGGAATGGAAATGAAAAACTCAGAAGAAATGGAGTGGATCTAATAAGGCAAGATGTAGAACTGGAGTGGCTCTAAGGCAAGATGTAGCACAGACAGTAAAAGACTATAATGCAAAGTATGAGTGAATAATATCAGTCTGGATTTGTGGAAATCCTATCAGTCTATTCTTCAACAGATGCTGAAGAAGATAACCAGTGTTCAAGAGGAAACTGAACTGTGGAATCAACTCCCCAGAGAGCTGTACCTGGCATTGACTCTTTATGTGTTTCAGCATCAGGCAAAACATGATTATACTATTTTATACTGGATTTTATTCACACAGTCACTGGACCACTGTGGACTAGCTAATTATTTAATTTACTGTTGATTGTTATGGTTTATGTTTTTGTATTTATTTGGCTTATGACTGATGCTTATGATCAATACCTTATGTATTTATATTATGTTATATTACTGTGCTTTTAACTGTAAACAGTTCAGAGAGCCTATGGCTAATTATGAATGGAATATAAAAAACTTTAATAAATAAATACATAAATAATTGATAACAGATCAAAACAAGAGATTGTGATAATCCTAGATGACTGGAATGCGAAAGTAAGAAACAAAGCAGATTGTACGCAATCTGTTGCAAATACATAATTCAAGTAACTGGCCAAACAACTGCATACATGGACATCACCAGACGGCCAGTACAGAAATCAAACAGATTATGTAATTGGAAACAAAAGATGGAGAAGCTATATTCTCTCTGCCAAAAGAAGACTAGGTGCAGGTTGCAGTAGTGACCATGAACTCTTGATTGTCGAGCTAAAAAAAACTGCTAATGGAATCACAGTGCCAAAATACAATGGAGATAACATCCCTAAGGAATTTAAGTCCATATAAAAAACAGATTTGCATTATTCAGCTTAACTGACTGTGTGCCAGAAGAACTGTTGACAAACACCACAGTTAGGAAAGAATACTAAAAGATAACTCTGGTAGCAAAAAGAAAGAAAAAAACCTAGAGAGACGGCAGAAGAAACACAGATTCTAAGGGCAGGCAAAAAAGAAAAGCAAAAGATGATAGAAATATTGTTCAAATCCTGAATGCAACCTTTCCATTGCATATGTTGAAACAAAAAATAATTATTACAATTGCCAGTGCAAAGAAATAGAAAAGATCAACACAAAAGGAGAAACAAAAGATCCCAAAAATCAAAAGAAAATCTAAATCTATATTAGGAATGCTAAAGGGAAAACAGGGGCGGGGGGATAGTATATGACCAGGATAAAATAAAAAGTGGAAAGCATATACAGAACAACTATACAGAAGAGATGAAAGGATGACAGGCTCCTTCAAAGAGGAATACTGCAGGGAAGACCCTGCAATATTAGAAAGCAAAGCAAAAGCTGCACGGAATACAGCTTCAGCTGTTGGGTGTTATAGAAATTAACTAATTAATTAAAGCACTTGGAAGGAACATGCTGTAGAGACTGCATTAGTCCAAATTCTAACGGGCATATTTCAACAGATATGGAAAACAAAACAATGCCCCACAGACTGGAAACATTCTATAAACATTCTAATCTGCATGGCGGGAGATGCAAGAGAGTACAGCAATCATAGGACCATTGCACTAATTTTGCATGTATGCAAAGTGATGCTCAAGGTGTTGCAACAAAGAACATGGAGTGGGAAATGCCTGATGTTCAAGCTGCATTCTGAAAAGGAAGAGGCACTCAAAATCTTATCTCAAATATATGTTGGCTACTGGATCACAGTAAATGATTTCATAAAAAGTTCAGTCTATGCATTATAGACTACAGCAAAGTCTTTGACTGTGTGAACCATGGGAAGCTATAGATGGCCCTAAAATCTGCATTGTGAACAAGAAGTACAGAATTTGGAGAGACAGAACTGTTTCCTAAAAGCAAAGGTGTCTGATAGGGGTGTATTTTATCTCCCTATCTGTTCCATCCATATGCAGAACATATCGTAAGGAAAGTTGGATTAGAATCAGTGGAAGAAATAAAATTGGTTGAAGACCCATCACTAAAATAGGATACCCAGATGATACCATACTACTGTCAGAAAGCAGCAATGCCTTGAAACAATGCCTGATGAAAGTGAAAGAAGAAAGTGCAAAAGCGGAAATGCAGCAGAATATTGTGACAAGAAAAATCATGACTACAAAAGATTGGCAGAACTTTACTGTTAACAATCAAGAAATCAGAATTGTGAAAGATTTTACATAGCTCAGCCATCAATTCCTGGCCCTGGGGGAGTTTCCGGCTGACAAGACTGGTGCTCCTGTCGAGGCTCTGGTCGAACTGTGGAACGGAGAGATGACCAGGGCTGTGGACACAATCGCTCCTAAGCGTCTTCTCCCACTGGGCAGAGTCCGCTCTTCCCCTTGGTATACACCTGAATTGCAGGCGATGAAGCGGGTTGGGAGACAACTAGAGCGTAGGTGGAGGAAATCACGGGATGAATCTGACTGAACACACTTGAGAGCCCACTATCGGGCCTATGCTGTGACAGTGAAGGCAGAGAAAAAGAAGCTTTTTCCGCTTCCATTGCCTCCTCACAATGCCATCCGGTGGAGCTTTTTCGAGTGGTACAAGGCCTGGTTCGCCCGGGTCCTAAGGAAGATCCAATGCCACCCTCAAAGGCCCGCTGTGACGACTTTGCCAGGCATTTCAGGGAGAAAATCGCTCAGATTCGTCACGAGCTGGACTCCACTAATGAATCAGAGGTCTCTGGGGAGACGCCAATGCTACCGTCTGGTCCAAAATTATTGGAGGAATTTCAATTATTGCGGCCCGATGATGTGGACAAGGTGCTTGGACGAGTTCGTCCCACCACTTGCCTATTGGATCCTTGCCCGTCTTGGTTAATAAATAACTCCAAGCACGGGATTGGGACCTGGATCTTGGAAGTGGTTAACGCTTCTATGAGGGAGGGTCGAGTGCCTGCCCCTTTAAAGGAGGCGGTAATACGACCGGTCCTGAAGAAAGCGTCACTGGATCCAGAGATGGCCACTAACTATAGACCAGTGGCCAACATCCCGTTTCTGGGCAAGGTGTTGGAGCGAGTGGTGGCGGGACAACTCCAAGCACTCTTGGATGAAACTGATTATCTGGATCCTTTTCAATCCGGCTTCAGACCCGGGTATGGTACTGAATCTGCCTTGGTTGCCCTGTACGATGACCTGTGCAGGGAGAAGGACAGGGGGAGTGCATCCCTGCTGGTTCTTCTGGACCTCTCGGCGGCTTTCGATACCATCAACCATGGTATCCTTCTGGATAGGCTAGCGGGATTGGGGGTCGGAGGCACTGCTTTGCAGTGGTTCCACTCCTATCTCAACGGTCGATTCCAGAAGGTAGTGCTGGGGGACTATGTCTCTGCGCCATGGCAGCTATGCCATGGAGTACCACAGGGCTCCATTCTATCCCCTTTGCTATTTAACATCTATATGAAACCACTGGGAGAGGTCATCAGGAGGTGTGGGCTGAGGAATCATCAATACGCTGATGATACCCAGCTCTACCTCTCGTTTTCCACTAATCCAGGTGAGGCAGTGGCTGTGCTGAACCGGTGCTTGGCCGAGGTAATGGAATGGATGAGGGCCAATAAACTGAAACTCAATCCAGACAAGACGGAGGTCCTGTTGGTTGGCGGATCGGGCTTCGGAGAGGGTGGATTTGACCTGGTCCTGAATGGTGCAACACTTCCTCTTAGGGACAAGGTCCGCAGCTTAGGAGTACTCCTCAATCCGGAGCTTTCTTTGGAAGCTCAGGTGACAGCTGTGGCGAGGAGCGCCTTCCTTCAGCTTCGGCTGATTAATCAGCTGCGCCCCTACCTGGAGTACGACTGCCTGACGACGGTGACACACGCGCTGGTGACTTCCCGCCTAGACTTCTGTAACGCGCTTTACGTGGGGCTTCCCCTGAAGACGGTCCGAACACTTCAATTGGTGCAAAATAGAGCTGCCAGGTTGCTGACGGGGACGGGGCGTTATGCTCACATGACTCCAGTCCTCCATCAGCTTCACTGGCTTCCCATTGAAGCCCGGGCCCAATTCAAGGTGTTGATTATGACCTACAAAGCCCTAAACGGCTTGGGTCCTGGCTACCTGAACGAGCGCTTACGTCCGTATATGCCCGACCGCCCCTTGAGATCTGCGGGAGAGTCCCTTCTCCGGGAACCCTCCATGAAAGAAATTAGGAGAGTAAGTACTCAGAGGAGGGCTTTCTCTGCGGTGTCGCCCAACCTATGGAATTCACTCCCCAAAGAGGTCCGCCTGGCACCGTCGTTACTGGTTTTTCGGCGCCAGGTAAAGACCTTTTTATTTAAACATCATTTTAATTGTTAAAATATATGATCTGGCCAGGGCAACTTCTTCTTCCTTCTCTTTTCTCCTCCTATATTCTTTATTAACTTATGTTATACTGTTAATTTTAATTTTATATTATTATGTTTGTATCTCAGTGTATTTTTTGTATTTTTGTATTTAGTGGTAATTTATTATGTTCTATTGTATTTCAATGTATTTTATTGTGTTGTAAGCCGCCCCGAGGCTTCGGCAAGGGGCGGCATAGAAATGTTATAATAATAATAATAATAATAATAATAATAATAATAATAATAATAATAATTCAAGTGGAGATTATAGCCAAATTTGAAGACTGAGGCTTAAAGTCTGGCAATGTAGGAACTAGAAAAGTTCACTAAGTATATGGACCTTTCAACTGGAGACCAAGGTCAAGATGATCCACACTATTGTATTCCTGATCACTATGTATGGGTGCAAAAGCCAGACAATGAAGAAAAGTGACAGGAAGAAAATTGATGTATTTGAAACCTGATGCTGGAGGAGAACATTGTGAATACAGGCAGGTTGCTCACCTGCAACTGTCATTCTTTGAGAGGCCATCTGTGCATCACACATATGGAGTGCTTTGCCTGCACAGTGCCTGCAGCCAGGAAGATTTAAAAGCTTAACTGTTTTGGCGGGAACTCGGCACCCCTTCATATATATGAATATACCCTTCTACAGATCCGTAACCAAGCAAAACATGGTACTGTCGAAAGCTAGTCAGCGACACCAAGTGGGGCTGGTTGGTGGGTTGTGTGAATGCAGTTACAGGTGAGCAACCTGCCTTTCTTCATTGTGGCCTCTGTGCATCACACATATGGTTGATCAGCAAGCTTACCAGACCCAGAGGCAGCGCAGTGTCGTCACTGAAGAACAAAAGAAAGGACTGCACGACCAAAGGAGCAATCCTGTCTGGCATGCACATCAAGGCGGTAATGTCTGGCAAATGTGCAAGGGGTAGTCCAAGTGGCCACCTTGCAAATGTCATGGAGTGGAATGCCAGCAGAAAAAGCAGCAGAAGCCACAACAGCCCTCGTGGAATGGCCTTTGGGCATGTCAGGTAAGTCCAGCTTAGACTGTTGATAGGCCAGCTCAATGGTCTAGACAATCCATTTCGAGAGTCTTTGGGATCCGACAGGAGACCCTTTGTCATGTTCAGAACACTTGATGAAAAGAAGTCTGGTATTGCAAAAAGGTTCTGTGGGAGACCTGAAAAGGCGAGGCAGCGACGAATGTCAAGGGAGTATAGCGAGTGCTCTATAGGCATAGACAGAGTAGGGAAAAAGGCTGGTAAGATAATGTCCTGGTTGACATGAAAGGGTGACACGACTTTTGGAAGGAATGCCGGGTCAGTATGCAGAACGACCTTCTCCTTGTGGAAATTGAGATAAGGAGGATCTATATGGAGCGCACAGAGTTCACTGGCCCTTCTAGCTGATGTGACAGCAATGAGAAAGGCAGTCTTCCATGACGAGAGACGTAAGTCAGTAGTCTCCAAGGGCTCGAAAGGAGCTTTGGTGAGCACTTGCAGAACAACAGAAAGCTCCACATCGGAACAATTGACCTAATCAGTGGCTGGAGATTCTGTAATCCTCTAAGGAATCGACGAATAAGGATGTTAGAGAATATCAGTGAGCCTGCCACATGGCCACAGTAGTGAGAGATTGCTGCAATATAAACTTTGATGGATGAAGGTTTCAGTCCAGTCTGGTGTAATGATAAAAGAAATTGGAGAATATTTTCAATAGAGGCTGAATGACCAATAAAGTGGTTGGTTTCAGCAAAAGATGTGAAGCATTTCCATTTAGCTGCATAAGAGTGGCGAGTCATAGGTCTTAGCGCAGACTGGAGAATGAATTGAATATCAGGATGCAGAGCGCTCGAATCCGATGGAGCATTCGTCGGTATTGAGGAAGGGCGAGCAGTAGTGTCCGGACACCGCTGGGTTGGTGTCGGGACCAAGGGAGCCATTGGTACTGAGGGAGCAGTGTGACTTATCGAATGAGCCAGGCTGTTAGATTGAGCGAATGAAGGTCTGTATGCCATTCTGTTGAGTTATGAGATAAGGTATGAGAGGCAATCACTGAAAGGTGTTGCCGGACAGATGGAGAACAGTAGGAAACCATGGTTGGCGATGCCATCAGGGAGTAACAAGAATTCCCTGAGCCTCATCAAAGGTGATCTTGGTGAGAGTTCTCATGATGAGTGGTATCGGAGGGAACGCATAAAAAAATGTGTTTGTCCATGGGATCATTAGAGCGTCCCCTTTTGAACCTGGACTGATGCCCTCTCGGGAGCAGTAAGTCTTGCATACTGTATTCACATGAGTGGCAAACAGGTCTATGTATGGAGGGCCCCAGGTCTGAAAAAGGTGATGACAGACCTGACGATCCAACTCCCATTCATGGGGCATTGACATCTGTCTGCTGAGGGCATCTGCCTCCTCGTTGTTGGAACCAGCTAGGTGAATGGCAAGGAGGGTGATTTTTCTCAGAATGCACCAGTCCCACAGTTTCATAGCTAGATGAGCTAGGGAGGCAGATTTGTTCCACCCTGTTTGTTGATATAAAACACAGTCACAATGTTGTTGGAGGCTACTTGAATAACTTGTCCCCGAAGAGTATTCTTGAATGACCAAAGAGCTTTGAAGACTGCCAGAAGCTCTAGATAATTGATGTGTTTGGCAGCCTCGTGATAGTCCCAGGTGCCTTGAGTGTGAAGGCACACAGACTCCCCAACCAGTGAGGGAGGCATTGGTGAACAAAGTCAGAGTTGGATGAGGTGGGTGGAATGGAATGCCGATGGACAGATTGCTTTGTATAGTCCACCATGACAGGGTCTGGAGAATGGAGGCCGGAGGATGAAGAAGCCAGTGAGGTGAGTCTCGTTGAGGCTGGAAGAGGCCATTGAACCAAAGTTGGAGGGGCCTCATCTGTAATCTGGCATGTGGGACCACAGAGACCATGGAAGCCATGTGTCCAAGGAGCTTCTGAACCAATAGTGCCAGAACAGTTCTATGGATGTGGATTCACCAAATGGATGCATGAAGATTTTCTTGTCATTCTTGAGGAAGGAAAGCTCTCGCGATTGTAGAGTTGAGACAGGCTCCGATGAAATTGATGATCTGTGAAGGAACAAGACACGACTTTTCATAATTAATACACAGTCCCAAATCATCTAGGAGGGTGCATGTAGTCCGAATCGATGATCGAAGGCCTTCTCTAGATGAGGAGATGATCAACCAGTCATCCAGGTAAGCGTAAACTTGAATTCCCTGGAGCTGGAGGTGTGCACACACCGGGGCCATGCATTTAGTAAAGACCTGTGGAGCAGTAGCCAGTCTAAATGGTAAAATGTTGTATTCAGACAGGTCGGAACCAACCATAAACCGAAGAAGACGCCTGTGAGACGGGTGGATGCCGATGTGGAAATAAGCATCTTTTAAGTCCAAAGAAGTGAACTCATCCTCTCTCCTGAGCAACAGAAGGATATTTTAAAGGGTGGTCATCTGAAATTTCTTAGTTTTGATTAATTTGTTAATGCCATGTAAGTCCAATATTGGACGAAGACCATTGTCACGTTTAGGAACCATGAAATATCTCGAGTAGAAACTGTGTAACCCCTCAGAGCGCGAGAGTTGTCGGATTGCTCCTTTACGAAGAAGCTGCTGAACTTCGTCTTTGAGAACCGATGACGGAGACATCCTGATGAGGTACGGTATTAAATTTGATTCTATAACCGTGCTCCATGATGAATAGAACCCACAGATCAGATGTGATGGATTTCCAAATGGGGAGTCAACTTTGCAGTTGATTCCCAAAAGGAAGAGGGGAGGGTGGGTTCAGGAGAGGAGAAAAGGTTCGCTCAGCCCATCAACGCTGATGCTTACCTGAATCTGGGTGGCGACGGCTCTGTTGATAGCGCTGTGGTGGTTGCTTTTGGCACTGCTGATGAGGCTGAAACTGCTGCCAGCCAGGGAATTGCTTGTTTGGTTGATACCAGTAAAAAGGATGGGACCAAGACCACTTACATCTAGACTGGTTGGGGACTTCCATCCGACGTGCTGTCACACGTGATTCGTGAATTGTCCTCAGCTTGTGGTCCGTCTTAGCATTGAACAGCCCTGAGCCGTCAAGGGCATGTTCTCAATGCGGCGCTTTGTCTCATCCGGAAAGTTGAAGTTCTGGAGCTAGGCATGGCGACGGAGGGCTACAGCACCAACGAGGGCCCTCAAGTTGCAATCGACATGATGAGACTTTCGCAACAGGATGGCATATAAATATTTTAAATAAATAAATAAATAATAAAATGTCTCACTGTGGAAAGTTGCTGGATCGCCACCTGCATTGCCTCTTTGGTGAAAATATGGGCCAGGTCCCTCTGTTGCTTCAGAAGCGACGTTGTGATATTCTCCAGCTTTTGCATTAGAAAATACTGGTAGCGAGCCAGCATTGCCTCATAGTTGGAGATCTGGAGGACAAGACCTGTGGCGGTGTAAATACAGCGGGCCATCATGTTGATCTTCCACCCTTCTTTGTCATGAGGACTAGTGTATTCCCTCAACTCGCGACCCTGGGACGACTTCTCAACGATCAAGTTCAGTCTTGGGTGATGCAGGAGAAATGGGATATCCTGTTCACAAGCTCGATATATGGATTCGTAACATCATGAAGTTGGCTGTGGCTGATTGGGGAAGTTCCACAGTTCCACCATCACCTGACGAAAAATGGTGATGAGCGGCAAAATGATGGCGGCAGATTGTTCTCTTCTAACAATATTGTAGAACTTGTCGGTACTGGGATTGAAGCGGTGCTGGGCTTCGATCTCCAGTGACCTCACCAGTCTCACCATCAGTTCCCCAAACGTTGAATACGACTCCTCAGGTGAGCTGGGACCTTGCGTGGTGATCACCGCATCCAGTGAAGTGGATGCTACATCTGAGTCCTCTGACTCAGAATCATAATGGAGCAGAGGACTGAAGAAGGAGTCAGCCGTCAAAGAAGGGTGCCTGGACTGAGCTGCGCTGGACGTCAATGGAGCGTCCCTCGGGACTGGAGATAGAGTACGGCGGCATACCGATGGATAGTATCCATACAGGGCATAGTCATCCCATGGTTCACAATGGGCAGATCCATGTGGCGCTTGCACCCATACTCTGCAGGGACGGATAGAGGCATGCTGCTGGTATCACACCTGCTGAGGTGGGGCCCTCGGGGAAGCCTCAGGTGATGGCAGCAGTGTAGGCGAGCGTGCCATCAGAGGAGCCATCTGTGGAGAGTCCCGGATTGCTCCATCAGAAATCAATCCCAACACAGCTGCCTCCTGGTGTTCTGGTGAGGACACGATGGAAGGAGCGACCCATCGCGGGGACCCTGGCGGAGTCACCTGCATCACCAGTTGGAGAGCCAGTTCAGTTGTTGTTGGTACTGAAGTGACCATCGGGACTGATGAAGCAGATAAACCTGAATCATGGTGTCGGGGTTGATTGGTTTTCTTGGTTTTGTGAGCCGTCTTGTCTGATCCACTGTGCTTCCTCTTCTCCTTTTGTTTGTGAGGAGATTTAGAGATGCGTTTACCCTCCAGCAGAGTAGCACCATCAGCCGATGGGCAGGGCAGAGGGGCAGCCAAAGAGGAGGGCTGTGCACTGGATTGGCCCACCAGTTGGTCAGACTGAAGCAGGGCCTGGTCCCATAGGAGTTTTCGCAGGCAGTTTTCTTGGTTTTTCCACACCTGCTTTGTAAAGGCCTGGCAATGGCTGCATTTATCGGTCCTGTGCCCTTCTCCAAGACAAAGAAGGCACAGGTTGTGTGGATCAGTAGGAGACATCTTAGACCCACACTGAGAACACTTGTGGAAAGCTGCGCACGGAGTCATTGAGAATGAAGGGAGAAGATAGTGAAGCAGAGAAATGTAAAAAGAGAAAACCTTTTTTTGGGGGGGAAGGGAAAAAAGGGGGGATGTGAAGAAAAATTCTAATGGGGAGGGATGAATAACTTGGAAATCTTAACAAGAAAAGCTAAGAGAAGAACGGTTTAAGGGAGAAGAGGATACACAATATAGCTACGAACTGAGAGATGAAAGGCACAGCGAACGGAGGTTGCAAGAAGACTGAGGAAATGGTGAGCACTCCGCTTTCTTATACTGTGTGTGGGGGGGTGCGGAGTTCCTGCCAAAACTGTTAAGCTTTTAAATCTTCCCGGCCACAGGCACTACGCAGGCACAGCATCCCATATGTGTGATGCACAGAGGCCACGACGAAGAACCTGGACTGACAGCAAGATGAATAAATGGTCTTAGATCAAATCAAGCCAGAACTTTCCCTAGGAGTAAATATTACAAAACTCAAGCAGTCATACTTTGGGTACATCATGATAAGGTAAAACTCCCAGGAAACCACCATCTTGCTAGAGAAAGTCAAAGGCAGCAGAAGAAAAGGAAGACCAGCTTCCATAAAGGAAGCCACAGCCATGAAATTAGCTGAGCAGGGCTGTCATGGACAGGACATTTTGGAGGGCTTTCATTCATAGGGGCACCATAAATTGGGGATGACAGCACACAACAACAGTGGTAAACCGAAGCCTTTGATATGGTATAATATTGGCACAGGTTTTACTACATTTAGCCTCTGTTTTGTTGAGTTCCTGTCTAATGTTCTTTCCCTTCGTCATGTTTAAAATTTGTTTTTGCTATGTTATTCCTATACTGTTTTCATGAGTACAGCTGTATTTAGAGAGCATTAGGAGAGCTTTTGGTGGAAAGAAAGGGTGGCAAACTTTTATCTAGCACATACATAATTAAGAACATAAACATAAAGTTTTTTAAAGCATATAATAAAATAAATATAATAAATTAAAAAATAAAATGCATATATAATAGTAAGCAATCCAACATTTGAAGCAATCTACAACTGCATCCTCATGTTTAGAAAGGCTTCTTAGGTTGACATTCTCTCATATAGCAGTTAAAGACAACACTTTCATCTCATAAGACACTGAACCTCAGGTCTTTCATTACTTTCTATTCATAAAAAGGCTTGCTTTTTTAGCAGTAGATACAACTATACAAATAGAATCTTAAGTCTGAAGTCTAAGTATGGTTACAATCTTAAATATACTTGGAAGTAAATACGATTAAAGTCAGTGTTACTTATAACTACATTTAGGAGCAGAATAAAATGTGAAAACTACATAGTAGAAAAGGCAGGAAGACCACTGTGATCACAAGGAGACAGTGGTGTACAGAAATTCTGTTGCCATATCCACGCCTGCTCTGTTCCCATGTTCTCTGTTCCCTTACCCACACCTTCTTGTTCTTTATTCTTCTCCACTGTAGCCTGCTGTCTACTGCTGTTTCTCATTTTCTGGTGTTAGTACCAATAGCTCATGATGCCTAGGGTTTCCTGCAAGAACCTTGTTAATTAGTACTGTCTTTGAATACTCTTTGGGGTAATCTAAATGTCAGGTGAGACCTATGAAGGTCACAGTTATCTGCTGGCCATACTTCAGTTGCATAGATAGTTATTATTCATTATCTGGTTGAGTTTGAATTGAATATGGCTTGGGAACCTGGTGGCTTTGGGCAGTACCTCAGCCAACTTGGAAGTGTTGTTTATCACCAGATGGGCCTGGTTAAGGCCAACTGCCTGGAATGGAAATGTCCAAGAAGTAGATACAGTAATCTTTTAAGATTCTTTCCCAGTTAGTTATATACAAAAGTTATGAAGCTTGTGTATTTTTATGAGAGGAGGCATTAGTATACTCAACTCAAAAAAAAAAAAAAAAGTAATCTAAGAGCTTTTATGAATCTTCCTAAGAGCAGAACCTCAGCACAGACATAGCTGCAGAAGGTCCTGCATGCTGGGCAGCAGTATTTCTACTATAATTTCTTTGAGGAGTTCTTGATAACAGAATGTAAGCATTGCATTCTGTGCCAAAGCTCTTTGATCTTTACCTACGAGTGTGATTACTGTAGGCATTAATCCAAACAAAGAACTACAGTCACAGCTAGGGATGCTTTTGCCTGGAAAGATTTAATATGAGATCTACAGGTTGCATCTTCAAAACATACTTTCACCCCTTCCATTTCACCTCCAAATTGTTTCTCTTGTACATCCACTGTTTAGGCTGTCTTGTGTGCAGGTCAACAAATCTTAGGATCAATGCACAACAGTATTATTTCTTCACCTACAAATGAAATGGGGATTTAAACTATGCTGAAATTTCAAGGCTCAAGCTGGAGCTGCTGAAAATTGTTAACAAAATCTGTTATCTACATTATTTAAACAAGTATAGATGAAATACTTTCCAGATCTAATGTTATTATACAATCACCTACAAATATGTTTTCTTTCCAATCAGAGTCATACATTTTTTATGAAAAAACCATTGATTAATTTCTAGAAATGTTGGAAAGATAACACAGACGCTTAAAAAGTTGAAGTGTATTCTTTACACTTTGGATTTTTATCTTTTATCTTTCCTTTTATATATTTCTGTAAAGGTGCTTGAGCTATAAATATGCATTATTATATATGAAGAAATTCAGACTTTATGAAGTCTTTGGGATGTCTAGGTAAAAACCCATAAAATGTAAATGTAACATTTTATTATGGTTTACAGATATATGCACAAAGTACTTCTTTACACTCTCACAAGGGCATTTCCAAATTTACTCTTGAAGTAACTGACAGGAAACAATATTTTAAAAATGTGAACAGTTTTCTTTTCAATTCTATCACCAGCAATATTTTGCACTGATAATTATTAATTCTATTGAAAAGAAAATGTCTACATCCAGCAGCTGGAAAAATGTAATCTCAAGAACTGTATCTAGGGATATTTGAACTCATAACCATAAATGACACAAGAAAAAGTTGTGTGTATATTAACATATAATATGATATCTCTAAGGAAAATTTTGAATATCTCTAAGGAAAATTTTGAATATCTCTAGAGAAAAACAGTAAATATCTCTAGAGTCTTCATACCCACTTCCTACAAGAGAAAGTGCATTTGGCTCTCTGTCCAATTAATTTTAAATAGGTTCTAAACATTGGGCTGTTTACATTATTTTATAATTGATACTCATCTATACAATAGTAGTCTATGCTCTTAACAACTACTGCTATTTTACTGCTGATTTTGGAATGTATTGTTTTTAGGTGGCTATCATTGTGAATTTTGTGTATGACTTTTTAGCTGTTTTGTGATGCTTTAATGTTATGAACTACCTCAAGAAGGCTATTTTGGCTCTGAATGTTGCTAATAATAACTAAAATAAAAAGAAACACAGTAACCAGTATACATAATCCTTGTGAAGGTATCTGGGGCCATCTTCCCTCCAAGGACAGAGGGAAGATTGGAGTGCAATTTCCAGTCTTGGTTCGCCTCCTCCAACCACTGTGGAAATGTCATTGGCAATTATTTTCTGAGAGTATATTTGCTTACTTCCTCTCCTTTGTCAAGAAAGCAAGTGGTAACAACAATGAGAAGGAAGATGAATAGCAACTAATGACAGTGGTAGTGAGAACAAGAAAGTAGACTCACTGGAGCCATTGATGGAATCTTACCAGCACTGGCTCTCCCATTTCTAAGTTCTACCACTTCTAAACAATTCTATAGCCAGAAAAAATGATGCGGCAAACATTTGAAAATACAAATGTAAATCATTCCATTTGTTCTTAGGAAGTATGTCCTGGAGACTAGTAATGAACTATCAGTTGCCACATTTTCCCCTGTAGTTCCTGATTGCTTCCATTATGTTCCCTACTCCTAGTTCAATATACATTTAAGACTGAAGGGAAATATACAAAGATATAGAGTTCATCATCAATGAGCTGATAATATACAGTTCCACCTTTCCTCATAGGTTTCTAAGAGCCTACAAAACAAAGGTTGACTAAGTATGGAAAGGGTATGGAATGGGCTTCCATAGAAGGTGGTTGAAGCTCCATCGGTGAGGGTGCTCAAGGATAGGCCGGATATGCACATAGTAGGCATTTCATGAGTGCAGCCAGCTGGAGCTGGGGGTCAGACTAGATGGCCCGAGAGGTCCCTTTTGACTCGCTATGTTTTTGTGTTTCTAAGAATCTGGAAGCACAACAACCTACATTCTAGCTGAGCTACTCATATGACCCTTGCCAGACACCTCTTTCCATTACTTGGTCAGATCTGAGCTAGGAAGCATCCTGTGTCTGAAAGGAAACCAAGTGATTATGGCTGTGCTACCTCCAAGTTTACCTCAAAATCATCAATTTTGTTTGATGTCTGGAGCCAAAAAAGCCTTAATCCAGGGCATTTACCTTCTGAGTCAAAGGATAAGATGGCAGTACCCACCATTGCTCCTGACTGGAGTGGCAGTTGAATTTTACTTCAACACTGGTGATGAGACAACATCCCCCATCACATCTGAGGGGAAGCAGGGTAAATTAGGGGATGCCGAGCAGGCTGCCAGTAACAATAGTGGGGGTGGGGATAGCCAGGGGGCTGCTGTTGCTGCCCTGCTGTATATCACCAAGTCTCCACCATATGAGGCAACCACCTCATTCTGCCTAATGAAAGGGCTGGTCTTAGATGCATCTGTGAACCAACGTGTAAATCATTCTTCTATAAAACCATGCACAGTGCAGGTGGTTCATTCTCTACTATTTTACCACATTAGCATAGAAATTGTTGTGATTGTTATTTTGTTACATTTATACCCTGCCTTTTTTCCTCTTGCAGGGAACTCAAGGATGCTTACAAGTTCTTCCTTTCAATCTTATCCTCACAACAACAACCCTGCGAGGCAAGTTGGGCTGAAAGTATGCGACTGGCCTAAAGTCACCTGGTGAGCTCTATGGCTGAGTAGGCACTAGAACTCAGATCTAGTAATCCAACACTTTAACTGCTATGCCACAGAGGTTCTCAGAAACTGGCACAAGAATTAACATAAGAATTAGTATGCTGTCACAATGACACAGTCCTTAGATACTGCAGATGACTGTTAGTCAGTTCCCACCAAGTTGGTAGGCACTGATCATCAATAAACAATCAGACAAGGAGCATTCATTATTTTATATATTATTTTTAGTAATTATGTTTTCTTCAGTGAGGTCTGGGTGGCCCATGGTGCCTTCCCCCTTTTTTATCCTCACAGTCAGGACTGGCTCCATATTTGGCAGGCGTGTGCTGGGCCCTCTCCATACTATCCCTTCCTTGGCACACATACCTGGTAATAGTAGTGATGGTGTCAGATAAAGCAGCAATGAAATCTGCACCAGGTGGCTGAGCCAACCTACTATTTTCAGTATTCCCAAGGTGCCACAAAAAAGCTGTACCGCAAGCACTATTTTAATTATCCACCCCATTTTCTAAACATGTTAAGGAAGGCTGTAGCTGCTACAGTGCCCCAGTTCTCAGTTTTCTGTTTTTGACAGAAGGTGTGGGTAGACAGCATGGCTTGTTCAGATCATGTACCATCCTAAAAAGATTCTGTTAACTTGAAGATAGCTTTATTGCCTCAAACCTATATTGCTGAAGCTCTTTGGGCAGTTCACAACATTTATGCCACCCATCCGGACTTCAAGCAGGCCTGACCCTGGGTTAGGCAGTATTAGGAACCTCAAGCTATATGAAACCCTATATGCTTGATAAATTGTAGTAACAGAGGAACTTGTAACTAACAGGAAGCAATAATAGGACAAATGCTTCTCATCTGCCTCTACACCAATGTACCTACCTATGTCAATAAACTGCTCTCTACATTTAGCTATGTACATCTGAAAGACTGGAGGTATGATTATTTACAGATGAAGTGGGCATATCTAGTAGAAACATAAACATTTGCTGCCCAACTTTGCAACATTCATTTACAAAAGCAGAACAACTGACCTTAAGTGGAATAAGATTATTACCAAGCCTCTTCAACAGTTCCTAATTCAAATTGTTTAAATGCAAGCAATCATAAATAATTATAAATCAATTACTGAAGTTGTACCATATTCCCCTAAGTAAAAAAAGGAGAAAAACCCTCAAAATATTTCTATATGGCTAAGTAAAATGAGCAGCTACCATATGGCAAGGCATTTGCATTTCAATTTATCTTTTTCTTCATAATAACACCATTTCAAATACATTCTGCTAAATATGGGAACTGAACTTGTAGCAGAAATCAATTATATTCTTAAGTTTAAATCTTCTTTTTTCCCTGGCTAGTCTAATATATCACTGTACCTAAGAAATGCACCCTGGGGAAAATGCTTCTCTTCAACTAAAAATCCATGAATAACATTATGTAAAAATTAATTTATGATAAATGATTTCAAATCTTTACTTAGAATGCTTTCTTATTTAAATGTCCTGACAAAATGACACCTCACCCGTAGAAAGGAGTCAAGGGATCCATTCTCCATGTATTCAACCACAATCATTACTGGTCGGCCTGCAAAGACAGAAAATGAGTATGTTAGGATTATAGGTATACTAAGTGGGTGTTATATTTCCAGCTGTTAGGAAAAGATTATTTGCATTAGTAAAATATGTTGCTCATTTTCCAGTCTTCCCCTTTGTAGCAAAAACATACCTCATTGTTCTATTATTTCTAAGCTGTATTTTCTTTAGTCCTGTTGGTGGATTAAGTGAAGGCATTATTTTATTGTGTGTTTTATTAAAAATTAAATTGATTCCAGCATGAATTCACAGGTGCAGTTCACATTAGTATATGAAGACAGTATGTGTGTACTAAGAAGAGTGCTGGAGGCATGTTGCAAGTATATCTAGGGTTGCATGATGAGATGATGAGCGTGGCTGCACTGTGTCAGTAGTGTGGACCAAAGAGTTGGCACCCTCAGCTCTGAGGTCTAGAGAGTGCCTTATTTTTGGAGAGATGACAATAACAAAAACAAATATCCTTTTAGTGGGAAAATCTTCCCATTAGGGTGCTAAAGGCTTCCTAGATAGAGACCACCCTCAAAAATTACATACATTGTTTTCCCTTGAAAACATTGTGACATATATTCCACAAACTGTTTGATGATTGTCATATATTAATATTTTCAGTCACTGAACAAAAGTGGCCTGGATTCAAAACATAGAATATTTGTTTATTGTTTATTTATTCCTTCATTAATGGTATGTAAATATTTATAAGCTGCCTTTATAGGTCAAGTCTGTCCAACAAACAACAACTATAAAAATACAACAGTATGTTATAGCATGACTTCAAAATTTAAAAGAAAGCCAACAAATCATTAACATTCAGTCAGGAAACAAAACAAAATAAGAAAAGAAAAAAGAAAAAAACCAAAAATTTGCAGAGTCACAACAAAAAAAATAGCAGTAGAATAGCACAGCCAATAAAACACATCAGATAAAAGCCATCTGAAAAATGTGGGTTTTCAAAGCTGCTTCTTTAAATGCTGCAACTGAGGGACCCAAAATGCCATACATTGAGACACTCTGAGTAGGAGCCACTACGGTGAAAACCTTGTCCATAAATCAAACTTATCTTAAAGGAGGGACACTGAGTAGGGCCTCATTTTAAGACATGGAGAGCTTTGTATGGATGCAGGCAGTCCTTGAAATTATATGACTCCCAAACCATTTGGGCTCAGCATATGCTCAACATACTCGTAAAGAGTAATCTGGTTCAAATTCAATGGTACTGCACTTAAGATAAAGAAAATATCTTGAATCTGTATTGATTAAGGAGCAGTTCATATATGCACTCATTGCTCATGTATAGTATCTCTACTGCAGTATCAGATGATAGTTGTACAGGCATATCACTGCAGAGAGAACTTTTCTGTTACATCTGTCAACTCGTCGGAGATGAAGTATCAAATCATAAACATACATACAGGGGGACTAAGAAAACCCAGGAATTATCTTCTGGAGGGTGGGCTTTGCCTGCTAGGTGAGTGTTCTAGGAACCCCACTGCATCAGTGTACCCAGCTGGGTTGTTGTGAAAGGCTCCATTCAGCTTCAGAGAGGGTTTGGGTTTGAGGGGGTTTTTTGGTTATTTTTTTCTTGAGACTCTTTCAGTGTGTTTGCCTCTTTCATGATGGCTGATTTACATGAACGACGTGCAGCGGTGAAATTTTGTTCAGCTGAGTGTTCAGCAGTTTTTGACCCACCCTCCCTATTCACCCTATTTGTCCCATGCAACTTTTGGATGAAAAAAGTCCTCAAAGGGAAATGTTTTGCCAATGTGGAAGAGGTGAAACAAAAAATGACAGAAGCACTAAAAGGCATCTAAATCAATGCATTCAAAACTTGTCTTGAGCAGTGGAAAAAATGTCTCGATAGGTGTATTGCATCAAACAGAGAGTACTTTGAAGGTGACTGAACATGTAAAAAATACACAATTTTTTAATAAATAAATTCCTGGGGTTTTTTCGGGATCCCCCTTCATATGTCAACCATCCCTAAGAAGCATATCAGTTTCTAATAAATTCTACAGCTATTTTAAGGGTTATTTTCTATGGCCATTTCAAGCTTCCTGCTTCCTTGTATGTGAACAAAGGAAGCTACCAGATACCAGAAGCAGACCAATGAGCTAATCAGGCTCAGTAATCATTACAGTGTTGATTCCATACTAACTGGTGCTGACTTCCTAGTATTTTATACTGGAATCTTTTCTAGCCTTATGTGCACATATTAGGGACTGAACCTGAAAACTTCTGCAGGCAAAGTAGGTACTATACACCTGAACAACAGGTTTTTCCTTTTTAGACTAGGATATATAATTGAGTGCCTAGGTAGGCTTCAAATGAAATAACCAAAAAGACCCCCACCCTCAACAAACCACATTCAGTGTTTGTGTGAAATACATCCAAGTCATTCTGCTAATAATTTTACTTTCTGTAATTTACTTGACAGGTTTTTACTGTTTATGTTCAGGAATAAGTCATCACTCTAAGACTATCCAGGAGAAACGATACAATTTACATGCTAATCAGGGCATTCCCCTCAGATGTTATTTAGATAATTCTAATAATACAAAGGAGTGTATAATATATGCAGAACTACTATAATGAATCATCTTGCATGCAAGATTGGAATGAATATAATAAAACAACAAACACATTTTCTGGGAATGCCTGTATTAGTTCTATTTCACATAAACTATGGATAACAAGAATAAGGAACTTGAATACTTTCAGACAAACTTCTGTACATTTTGCCTTCTGTCATTGCTTCTAACAAAACACATTTAGATAGCATACCCAGAATATTACACAATATTCATAAGGTGACTATAAGAGTCTTGCAAAATGACATTATTATTTCTTTCAGAATTTGTATTTGTTAAACATACTTCCATTTTGTTGGGAATAGGCAAGAATTCTTGAATGATTGATCAGGAGGCAGCCTTTTTTTAACCAATATAGTGAGGCTGGCAACCACAGAATGAGTGCTGGAATGACAAGAGCAGTCAGATTGGAATCATGGGTAGTATTTGTCTTATTTCGAAAACTCAGTTATTGAGCAAGATCAGAGACAGCGCAGCAAGATCAGAAATGTTTGGTTATTTGAACCATTAATATTTATCAGAAGGTTACCTGTTCTGGATATTATTTCCCATAAGTACTTGATCATGTTCCAGGTGGATTCTAACCACTGGTACTGGTATATTGGTATACTGGTATATACTGGTATACTGGTACATTTCAGCCCATATGTTGCCTGTTAAGTAGATAGCATAGGAAATGAAGAGATCAACTCTCTTCTCTGCACATCAGCAGTGAATTAATTTGGGGAATATTAGTATGAACATGTTAGCTAGGAATGTGTGCACTCCTTGCCATTGGTTATAGGAAAATACACAGAATTCTGTTGATAACAACAATGTCAATAAAGTTTTCTCAAGCTAAACCTTGCAGTAGAATGGTAAACAAGTGTGTAAGGACTGTGGTTAAGCAAGATATCTAATCTTGGTGTGTGGGGAGCAGGCCAGCACCAGCAACTCACAACTTGCTTATGGGTCCCAGTACCCTGTCAAGTGTTTCAGATTGTGCAGAAATTATTGCATGAACAATTATATGTGCTGTATTCACAATGGATGCCAGTAGGAAGAGTTGCCATAATCGCAACTTGCAACTTGTTCCATGAATGTATGAAAAAATCAAGAGAAAAAAGTCATGTTAAACTTCATGGATTTTGGGAAGGTTTACTATTCTTTTAAATCATACATAAACCATTAGCTTTTTTGATTAAAGTATTTTGCAGAGAACTGCACAAATGGAAGGGACCAAGTATTACAGAAAGATTCAGAAAGAAGGCACACACACGCATGCATCAACAAAAATGTTATGCAATTTTATGAATGAAAAATCTTTGAGAGTGCTACTGGCACTCCAAACTGACATAAGTGGAAGACAGCTCAACTTTTCATAAGGCCATATTTTCTGTGCAAAATGCACTCACATGAAGAAAAAGCACAGATTCTGGGGAGCCTAGGATGCAAGAGAGAATTGTATGAAACAGGAGCTCATACATTAAAATGGAATTAATAATTAGGTCTCATGTAGCTGGAAGAGTGGACTAACACCATGAAGAGTCAGAGTCAATCAAGAAGCCTTCCTTGGTGTACTATTTCTGTGCTACCTTTGCAGCTGAGCATGTTTCAGTTTCTTCACCTCTTGTATTCCTGTCTCACTCATTTTTCTTTCCACCTTTGCTTAGCCAAATACATGAACTGGGACACAGCTGTAAGCTGCAGGGTAATGTAAGTGTAAACAAAGCATTTGAACAATGGGAAGAATGATGATAATAAATCCTGTGCAATGATTGCCTTCAAGGACCTTGTAGACAGCCAGCACAACCTGTATAACTGTATGATAGCCAGTAAGTAATGTACCTGGTTGTACTTTCTGAAAAGATCCCAGCAGCATGAGATTGTTCCTCATAATATTGCCACTATTAAAAATATAGTGTATCGGCTCTTTTATCAGAAGACTAGTTGACAATACTTACACTGTGTGATTCAGACTAGAGAGTAAACTACTGAGCAACAGAGCCATATGTTTTTGAAACCGTTAGGCATGTAATACAAGCAATCTTCACATGGTTTTCAGGTTGGTTTTTTGCACTTGAAATTTTGGTTGCAATGATGAATGAGGACTGAGAACCATTGAACAAATACAGTGAAAATTGAGTCTGAACAAACAAGCATAAGATTACATTGCATAAGAATAATCAAGCCAAAATTAAGCATTTGAAAATCAAATACATTTCAGTAGCAGAGAGTTAAACATGTGCTTTGCTCTCTCAGTGAAATCAACAAGATTTAAGTGTCTTAATTATCACTGATTTGTGCCCTAAGAGCCAAAGCAGATGTTACATTAAGGCACAGAAAGCAGTTAATTCCTTGCTTCTTTTTTATTGCAGTGTAAAGTTAGGGACCTCCAATCCATGTTGGAATCCTAGAGTGGGTTGGATTTTAATCCCTCTCCCCCTTTGCTTAGAATTCCTATTACAAGGTATGGGCCAATATTTTGCAGTATAAATTGTAGGCATGGGGCTCTCATTCTTGATCAGACCTATAACAGGGGGAAATAATTAGAATCTCCTAGCCCCGTGCTTGGGTTCTGATCCAGATAAAACCTCTAGGCTTTCCCTAAAGTAAAATAGCAAATGACATGTGCTTGTTACAAGTTGTATTCAATTTCAGTCTCAGTTATAGTAGATCCACTGAAATAACTATGACTTAAGTTTTGCAATGACTAACAGAAGAAGCATTAATTTCAATGGGACTACTAGGAGGAGTAACATTGAATACAACCTTACCTCTTTAATGCAATGCCTGCTTTGGCCCTGTGCTATTTTAAATGTTAATTTAATATATGCTATTAAATGCTATTCAGAAACGTCTTTTTAACAACTCCTTTATTTACAATTAATGAAAAATTATTTGTAACTTGGTTTGTAATTTTTATCACAGAATAGGCTTTTGACAGAGTGTAATTTAATTGCATGGCAGAATGATGAATAAGGATAATATAAGTACTATTTCAGTGACAAAATATTTAGAATCTTGTCTCCTGACATTTTAAATGCTGATTCAAAGCCCAAGTTAATGACTTAATCATAATCATAATAATAATGATAGATTTAGTGTGCTCTCAGCTCTCAAAAACAAAGGAAATAAATGCAATAGAGTAAATGTGCAATGCTAGTTTTCTACTTGGTCCCTATCTGAGGCCCTTTTCCAGATGGACCCACCAAATGAGGTGAGGCATGTTCTCACAAGACAGGCCCTTTTAAGTGGTGCCTCCTCTTACGTAGAAGGCTCTCCAAAAAACATGTCTGGCATTAGTGTTAAGGTTACATTAGGGTATTTCTATTACCAGGTAAAGCATGTTTAAAAAAAATCCCAGATATTTTAGTGATTTTTTTCATTTTTACTAATGTTAAATCCTTATACCATTTTATCTCTGCCACTGGCTTTGCTTCTGGTTTGTTCCTTGTTTTTTTTTTTTTTTTAAGTGATGCTGCTGACCTTAATTTCCCTTTTTTTGGCTTTACTTAATTCTTAATTTGCACAGTACCCAACAACTTTGGTTATTGGGCAGCAAAAATTATAATTCATTTCTGCACCAAAAACATATTTGAGGGTTATAATGTTGTTCTGTTTAAACAAAAGTCTAGAATTGTGAGGTCACTGATGATTTCTGTAGGTAGAACAGAGTGAGATTTTTTCAGGTTCTCCCTTCCCTCTAGACCATGGGTCCTCAAATTACGGTCCGCGGGCTGGATCCGGCCTGCCATGCCCATTTATCCAGCCCGCCTCAGAGGTTTTGGACTCGCTGCACATGCACACACACGGTGAGGCAAGACAGCGGCTTGTTCATGTGGAGATCATTTTGGACTTGCTCGGAGAAAACGATCACTGTGTGAGCAAGCCGCTGCCTTGCTGTGCATGTACCTGGTGGTGGCTTGTTCGCGTGGAAATTGTTTTGGACCCGTACCAGCCCGCATCCCCCCGCCCGCACCACCTTGGCAGCCTGTGCCCATCGCCGGCTCTTTCAACTGGCCCCCTGTTGAAAAAGTTTGAGGACCTGTGCTCTAGATCCTCAAAATCTGCTCTGTAAGGAAGTAAACCCTACAGATCAGTGTGTGAAGTGTACTGGGGAAAAGAGGAATAAAGAAAAAAAGTACTTCTTCACCCTTTTGTTCCTGAAGGAAGCCTTGCTGAAGCCACTAATAAAAACCTATCCATTGGTCCAAGGGCAGCTGGTTTCAGCCACTGTGTGCGCTTTGAGAGGATCTGTGTTGCATGGATGACCATGTCATTAAAGTTGTTTCCATTACATATAGTTAACATTCAGTGGTTGTTGTTGTTGTTTTTTTTTTACTTTGCAGAGAAAGTATGCACATACAACTATAAAGACAAACAAGGGGAAATCTACATCCCTGTGCACAGAGACAGATACAGATATTTTCAGTTCACAATAGGATCTTGTTTTAATCTCCATCTTTTTACAGGCAATTCTCTTAAACAGGATTTAGAGAGTCAGTTTATTTAAAAATTGTAAAGGAAATGTTTTACTGAAGTATTATGTCCATATTTGGAAATGATGAGCTAACTTTTAACATGGCAAAAACAGAATCAATTTTCTCCTTCCCTAAATAAATGTATTTCAATGTATTTTATCATGTTGTAAGCCGCCCCGAGGTTTCGGCAAGGGGCGGCATAGAAATGTTATAATAATAATAATAATAATAATAATAATAATAATAATAATAATAATAATAAATAAAAAATCAGGAAATGCTGACAAGTCATTCCAGCAATAAATGAAGGGATACATAAAACTTCCATAGTCACTACATAGCAACACATCATTCTAATGTTAAGTTTTAGTATCTCATTTGTAAATAAATAAATGAGAATACATGAGCCTGTTCTTAGTAGGGTTTGGTCTATTTCCTCAATTTTCCAAGACCACCTGTTGTGACTTTAAAATGGAGAGAAAAAACTCAATTCCAATATCAACACCAGAAGTGAGCTTGCTATCAACAATCAACATCAGCATTGTAGTGGGTACAATGGGAAAGATGTGTGAATGCATAGATGACCACTCAGAAACTAAAAATACAGGAAGTAATGTGTCTTCCTTCAAGTTTTCTGTGCATCACACATTAGAAGGAATAGCAAGCTGACTTACTGGAGGTGGGTTGATCTCCTTATTGCAAAAGAAAGGGCTGTGCAGCGGTAAGCCCTGGCCCAAATGTTTAGTTGTTTGTGCCAAATAAATGTTAATGGCTTCAACCAAGTTGTAGCACAACACAGATTTGGCAAAGTCATATCACATCCACACACTTGGTGGAATCCGCCTTTACATGGCCAGGGAATTCAGCTCCTGCTACTTTATATGACAGATTCATAGTTTGTACCAACCCAAGAGGCACAGCATTGCAATGAAACAAAGACCATTCTTGTTACCACCACAGCAGATGAAAAGTCAAGGCAATTGATGAAAAGATTTCATCCTCAATTTGTAGAAAGCCAGTGCCTGGAGAAAGTGAGAGCATGCAAGATCAATTCTTCCCGGGAAGTCAGAGGTGAAAAGAAAATGGGTAGGTTAATGTTTTGATTTAGATGAAAATCTGATATTACTTCAGGCAGAGGCATAATATCCAGATAGCAAATCACCAAATCATTATGAAAAACTATGTAAGGCAGTTGTAGCTGCAAGGCAGACCATTGAATAGATGGATGAGTAGATGAGATGTCAACAAGGAATGCTACCTCCCAAGAAAGGAGATGAGGGTCAATCATTGCAAGCATCTCAAATGGCTTTGATGTTAATGATTGATATATGCTATAGCAATACTGGTTTCTGAACTAGTGGTGCTAGGTTCTGAACTCCTTAGAGGAACTTGTGATGGGAAAAGAATCCTAGCAATATGTGCAAGGCTGTACTAGTAGGATGATGGTCTCAGAGTAAGAAGTGTTTCAGATTCTCTTCAAAGAGAAAAATAGAAGGACATGAAAAGCAGAACAGCAATGGTATGAATACTTCTTAAGGGCAGGAGCATGCTCTTAAGATTCTGTGGCCCATGTGATTCAATCTCTAGCCTTCCTTTTCTGTACCTTCTATGATCTTCCCTGTGAAGAGTCAGTTATAATAAAAATTAGGATGAGGGTGCGAAAACAGAAAATAGTACCTGTTTTCAAGTTAAGTGGGTGTCATGGAGGATGGGGCTTTCCATGACCATTGGATTGTTTTTAACAGTGCCAGCAAAAAAGGGAATTGCTACCACTGTGGAAGCTTCTGTACAGACTGTATCAAACTCCAGATGTTTAACTCTTAGTATCAGCTGCTGTATTTTGCAACTCTGAATGGACCATCTGGAAAATTTTGTCAGAAAAATGGCCTGTGTTCTTGAATGCAGAAGCCAAGTCTTGATTCTCAACTGCACCATCCAAAAGATGGACCTAATCAAAAGTAGAAAGCAGAACTGGATTGATAATTCACTGTGGCCAAGGTAAGGTATCTGGTTGGACAGCCTACTACAATGTTGGATGACTACTTGAGAAAAGAATGACATGTCAGGGATACTTGGTGAAGGTTGCTGATGAATTGGGCTGAAGTGTTGGCAACAGTTGTGGTGTGTCATGCCATACAAAGGTCTCCATAAGAGTGCTGGAGAAAGAGAAGGAGGGGAAAGCACACCATTCACAGGTGGTCTAGCTAAAGATGCCAATAAGATCAGAACAGATGCAATGGCAGCACCAAAAAGATTCAGGACTCAAGCCCACAGGGGAAAAAAGCTATTTTCTTAATTGTTTCCAAAATATTGGAGAAAAATAAAGGTTGTTCTTTAACCAGAATGACATTCTAGATATCCCAGAATAATACAGTCTCAGCCTCATATTGAATTTGGATAAACTTTTCATTTATTCATTCTAATAGTCTTGGAAAATGGAAAGCGACAAAAGGGTATGGCACTCTTAGCAGACTTGAACAGTGTGTCACTGCTTACTGAGAAACATCAATGTCCTTTTGAGGGGTAATAAGGGCAGCAACTGTCTTATGTCAGGTGAACAGGTGGTCAACACTTCCACAGAGGGCAGTTCTGGTTACCTTTTGCCAAGGTGCATGCTGTAGTTTAGAATCCCCTACATAGCCAGGACTGTGTGGTGAGGGAGTCTCTTCTTCCTTATAGCAGCTATTTGCACATGCAAGCTCAGATTTGGTTGGACAGCACGTTTGTACAGTTCTGTGACTGTGTGCATGGATTGCTTCTGATAATTCAGTGCAGAAGTGTCAATTATAAATGAAGTAATTAAAATAAACATTTCATCTGGATATTCCAGGAAATAAGCTTTTATTGTGAAAACACACAAAAATGTTTGTTAATTCAATCTATTTTTAAATGTTAATTTATATTGCATACAAATAATCAATTTATACTATAGAATAATAATGAGGACTCCAGTGCATTTGGAAAGTTGGCTTTCCTCTAATACCATTCTGTTAGGAAGTACAGCTGTACATTTTCCTCTGGTAATATTATGTAAGATATGGAAGGCTTTGCCCCTTTTGCTTAACTTGATTTTGATCAATTAGATTTTGTATGGAATGTAGCAGATTCCAATGGCCAAGTTTTCCATGGCCATTTTGAATAATCTGCTGAAAATCCTAGGTACAATCTGTAACCCATGACTGCACAATACTACTGTATTTTTCACTCTATAAGACGCACCTGACCATAAGACGCACCTAGTTTTTAGAGGAGGGATCCATGGAAAGCTTCCTGATAATCACAGGAACATTCCCCATCACTTCCCCATGGGCTTCATTAAAAGACGGGTTGCCATTTGAAAACACACACCGACCTGTGATTAACAGCTCTCACCTGTGCCGGAGGAGGGGGGCGGAGCAGGGTGCGCCGAGCACGTGCCGGCCAGGCATGGTGCAGCCGGGCCGGCAGCGTGCCGGCGGTGGTCTTCTGGGCGGCACGGCTGGCGGCGGCAGGTCTTCCCGGGCGGTGGGGGTGAGCAGTCCGTCTCTCCGTGCGGCTGGCGGGTTAAAGCCTGCAACAATTCCTCCTCCGCACTGCTCCCCCTGAGTGGCACAGCTCTCACTTGCGCCAAAGGGGGGGGGCAGAGCAGTGCGTGCTGATCGCGTGCCGGCCAGGTGGTGTCACGTGGTGCAGGCGGGCTGGCAGTGTCCTGGGCGTCGGGCACACACACATTTGCTCTATAAGACGCACAGACATTTCCCCTTACTTTTGAGGGGGAAAAGTGCGTCTTATAGAGCAAAAAATACGGTATATTATATCCAATAATGTTTCTAGTTTTCTAGTCACAATCACATTTGACTGTACTCCTCCCAGTGCTCTTTCAAATCTGTTAGACTTAGGTTTTGCTGGATTCTGATAAATGAACGTTAGTATATGCATTTCAGTTTCTATATGGCTGATGGGAAACAAGAGTGGTATGGCAATGATGTGGCAAGTATCTGTGCAACAGAAAGGGCATTAAGCCGTATAGACACACAGTATTCCTTATTTTGGTCTCAAAACTTCCTAGGAACTGGTGCTTTGACTTTTCAGATGGAATACCTACCAGCAGAAATCCTGGGGGGTAAAGATCCTCCCCTTGACAGAGGATGTGGGGCTGGAATGTTATTTAAAAATCCTTCCCTCAGGAATCTTGGGCAAAGAGACTGCACCCCAATGGTCGGGAAGGATCCTTATAAAAGATAAAAATGGTCATTAATTAAACAGGCAGTTATTTTAGTTGCTGAATAGAAGCTGCTGGTTTCAAAGAAAGAGAGAGAGCCCACAAGAATATTGTTAAAGGCTAATTTTAGCTAGTTGTAGTCAGGCTAAACATCTATAAGCTTATGCAGTCAAAAAGTCAGGTCATGCAGGCAAAACATAGAAATATTATTTGAGGGATTACATGTTATGACAATACAATGACAAACATTTCAAATGAGAAAAATGAAAGAGTTTGAAGTTTTTAATTAGTTCAACACATTGGGCCTGTTTAGATGCAATGAAAGCAAATCATGAGTTAATTAACCCATCATTTGTTCTGGTGCATGCTGCACATGAGCTGCTGCCATTTTAATTATGCAACCTCAAGTATGACCAAGAATTTATCCATGATGTCCAGAGTTGGACATCTTGGGTTGATAACTGGATAAACAACCCAAATTTTACTAAACAACCAGGTTCTAAAGTCATGGAATAACCCTGATCAGTCTGATTGAAGGCTGCATATTTAAAGACAGACTAGCACATGCCATTGGTTAGTTAACCCTTGATCGTTTTTTGAGGTGCTAATTCTTGAAATGTTAAGAAAATATTTATGCTGGTTTCTTAAATGGACAAGTAATTAAGAAAAAAGATTGCCCTACCTCGCAAGTAGAATAAATAAATAAATAAATAAATAAATAAATAAATAAAATTGCTACATGACTTGAACAAGTTCAAGTTCTTTTTTTCTGCCTTCTGCTCTTCTTTACCTTGCACTTAAGAAGAGACTTCCTGGTTGTTAAATCAGAGTGTGCTACTTAAGGTATCACTGGAGTTGGTTGTTAACAAACAGCTTTTCCTCAAGCCAGGCATGTAAGAGGAGGAGTAAAGTGGGGTGGTGGCTGGGGAGAAGAAAATGTTCAACTTTGAATGGCAATGTCTAACTTTTCATGTACTGTCAGGTAAAGCACAAGGTCCTAATGTTTTCCCCGTGGACTATTATTAAAAGGTTATAATTTTGTTACATTGTTTAATGATATAAATACAGTGGTACCTTGACTCACGAACGCCTTGGTTTACAACCAAAATTGGATTGCGAACAATAATTTCAGGAAAATTTTGATGTGGGTTGCGAATTCCACATTGGGTGGTGACCAAGATTGAAGCCATCTCCCCATCCCCCTGAGTGGGGAGATGACCACGATTGCAGTTGCGTTCATGCAGGGAAGATGTACGTGATCATGGGCGCACACCTGCAGGAAAGATGGGTGTAATCTCTGCCATCTCCCCCCTCAACCAGCACAATTGCGGCCATCTCCCCACTCGGTGGGGGGTGGGGAGATTGCCACGATTGTGCTGGGGGTGGGGGGGGTAAGATGGCTGAGATCACACCCATCTCTCCCTCCCCCAGCACAGCCTGTCCACGCCCGTCTCTTCCCCCCACCCCAGTGTGCCAGGATGATGGGCATGTGCAGCGATGACAGGCGCGATCTTGGTTGTGCTGGGAGGGTGGGGAGATGGCCGTGCTTGTGTTCAGGGTGGGGAGTGGGGGAGATGGGGGGTGGGAGAGATGGCCGTGATATTTCTTGTTCTTTGTCACTTTGCTTCACATTTTTCTGATTTAAAAAAAATGGTTACAGAACAGATTAACCTTATTTACATTGAACCTTATGGGGAAATTTAACTTGGCTCACAACCAATTTGGGTCATGACCAGAGTCCTGGAATGGATTAAGTTCGTGAGCCAAGGTACCACTGTATAACTCAGATATAACTGATGGTTAGTCTCTGCCCAAAACTGTAAGGATTTGATCTTGAAACTATGGAAAGACAAAATAGAAATTAATGCCTAATGTCTAATTTACAAATGAAATTGATACTGAAATACTACAGACCACGTTATAGGTCATAAAGAACATTGCCAAACCTTCTGCACTGTATTCAAGCAGGATGAGTGGTGAGGATCCAATTACTACAGGATGTAATTGGACCAAATTCTTGCTGAAACTTTTGTGGCTTCAGAGTTGTGGCTTTTATGGATGTGCAAGCATTGAGTGAATATGTAGATATTAATATTTCTGTAGAACAGTGAGAATTCATACCACTATGATGACACAAGTCTTAAGCCATAATGATTAGTACCTTGGTAAATATACTAACATGATGGGATGGGGAAAGCAAGCTGTATTGTGCGGGGACAGCCAGTTACCTCTGTTTTCCAAATCATCAATACCCTAATGTTATTACGGTAAATAAAACAGTGTCGTTTATTAGACACGTTCACTTCTGCTTGTGGTCTAGTCAGTTTATCTATTATTGAAAAGTGCTACCCGACTGAGTATGAAGATAAGCACTCATCGTATCATGGATAAAACAAATAGATCATGACAAGTCTAAAAATGAGGAAATGAGAGCCCTACAATAGTATGGGGGGGGGAGCTGACCACATCTTTCAGCCTTTTAGAAATGTTAATCAGTTGGGTTATATAAACTAATGAAAGAGAAAAAGGGAAAATCAAGTAGCAATAGTTTCAATGAAAGGAGCAAGAAAAGATGCAATCATATTGCCAATACTTTTTATTTGAATACAGAATCTTTACCCCCTCTTAGATACACACCACAATATGTTGAAGGGTGTCGGGGAAACTATAAGAAATGCTAGTTTGATCTGGTCTCCTAGCAGGGTCACCCAAGATGAATTGTCAAAGCTGAGTCACCAGACTAAGATGCATCCACTCTTTTCAGGAGTAACAGTCACTCCAGGAGTAGAGAATGGCTATATCTAATGGTAACAGGGGCAGAAAAACTCCTGAAGAGCAGCTATTGAGCAGTAGTAATATTGAAGACCAAAGGATGAATTGGAAACAAGGCACTGGAGGGAAGTTTTGTGAGTATCCTGTACACAGAAAGACAAAGAGATGGGTCTTCGATCAAATCAAGTCAAAACTTGTCTGAAAATAAACATGGCAAGACTGAGGCTGTTGTATAGCAGGCATATCATGGGAAGGCAAGATGCACTGGAAATGACAATAATGTTAGGGAAAATCAAAGGCAGGGAAAGAAAGGAAAGTGATGGATCAATTTCATAAAGGAAACCACAGCCTTGAGTTCACAAGAGCTGAGCAAGGCTATTAAGGACAGTACATTTTGGAAGACATTCATTCATAGGATCATCTTAAGTTGGAGAAAACTTGATGGAACCATAACAAGAATACAGAATCCCTTGCATATATTAAAAAGAACCTGAAATACATTTTAGGAGACAAACAATGAAACTTGAAAAATGTATTCTCTTGACAGTACTCTTTTTACATTATTTTGAAAAATGTGTATAATTGTTTCCAACTGGTAACTTTAGGGAGAATATTACTTGGTCTTTAAAAGAATCTAATTTCTAAGGTTTTTTTATT
The DNA here is from genome assembly GCF_004798865.1 of Varanus komodoensis. Lineage (NCBI taxonomy): Eukaryota > Metazoa > Chordata > Lepidosauria > Squamata > Varanidae > Varanus > Varanus komodoensis. Next base: position 29,063,334 of record NW_025335941.1, read on the forward strand.
TCATAAACATGAGTGTTTCTTATGGAAGTGATACATTTTTTAGATGGCAGGAATTTAGCATGTATAAGGGAAGATTAAATAGTATTAAAATAAATGTCTTCCTTTGCTTAATATGTTTCTTGTATGTAAGGGGTACAGTCCCATTACTCTGAGAAAGTTGGGTATATACATGGGATTTTTCAAGGTTCCTAAGAACTCTGAGAGATTGTAACTATCTATGAAGGGAGAGCTACCTTTTCCGGTTTAAAAGTATAGTATCCTAGGGCATTTGATGACTAGATTGAAATATCAAATGACACCTCCTGTCTATGGTTTTTATATTGTATCCATGTTAGTTTCAAATTTAATCTTTTCAAACCATGTAGTGATGAGGATAACAATACTATTAACTAACTATGGAGAAAAAAAAATAAAAAACATGCCTCTCTAAGATCCATACACCATCACTGTTGCAGCCCATGGAATATGCTGAACATAGTAAGATCCAATAGTTTTATGCCTGAACACATAAAAATACCTGTTTAACACCACTTGTATCTATGTGTAACTGGAGGCCTTTAAAGTGCAAAATATGAAATGGAATAGTAATGAAGAAAATAGAATATGAGACATGGAAACCCAATTTAACAACAAAATAGCTACTTATGTTTAAATAAAAATTGAGCTTCCTATTGATAATCTCTTGTAATGTATATATTCTCCAAAATTTAGTTTAATGTATATTGGACACAGAACTACTGCTAGTCACTTTAAAGGTTTGTGGCACGGAATCACAGGGTATAAATCTCCATAAATTTTCATAAACTAATTCTTGTATGAATGTACAAATTTAGCAATAATTATTAGGCTATATTTAAATTACACAGAAGTTAGAGTTATACAAAAGTGAATTTTAATTAAATATATTTGTCAATTAATTTGCATCCCACCTGAACATCATCCTAATTAATTAGTTTATCTTCAGTTACAATTAATTTTCAATGACTGTGAAAACATGCACAAACAAATTGGCTGGAAGGTGTGTTAGGTAATCTACTTGCCATGAAGTTTTTAAGGGAATCACAGCATACGGGATTGGAGGTCCCTTCTATCCTCAGCTATGCCTCCTTGCAATCATTAGCACTGTACAGCAATTAAGTTTTAAAAAGCACTTTCAATTGGTCTGAACTGACAGCTTACTTGCCAAACAGATGGGGTTTGTGGCATGTAAGAAAGGGATGGTAAAGCTTTTTCTCCTTAGCTCTGATCCCTGACTTTCCCCCACATTTCTTCCATATGAATGAAACTTCAGGGCAAAGGGGAAAAAAACCCTTTAATTGCATCAATGGACAATCAAGGTTCTAGGAAACAGATTCATGATGGGGACCTCATAGGCACAGGCCTAGCAATGCATGTATTTTGATTGTAATTCTCTGGAGAGGAACAGATTGACAGTAGGAGAGACAGGTTGCTTACCTGTAACTGTTGTTCTTCAAGTGGTCATCTGTGCATTCACACATATGGCCTCTGCGGTAGATAAGCTCTCGCAGAGATATATAGGATTGTCTGGGAAGGAGAAAGGAGAGATTTTTCTGCATTTATACAAAGGCCCAGGGAATCTAATAAAGTGCAGGTAGTAGAAATGGAGTGGAGTAGATCCTGCTTAGAAGGTGCCACGAGCAGTCAGTCATCTAGGGAAGGAAAAAGTTGAACTCCCTGTAGGCGTAGATGGGCACAAACCACTGCCATGAACTTTGTGAAACAGTAGAACAGAAAACTGGAAGACACTCCCAATCTGAAAACATAGATAGCGTTGATATGGCTCCTCTTACTGAGATATGAAAGTAAGTTTCTTTCAAATCTATAGAGGTAAACTTCATGTAGCAAGGATAAAATATTCAACAGTGTAATCATACAGTTTCTTTGGTATGATAAAAGAATTGACATCCTGGAGATCCAGGATGGGATGGAGCCATCCCTCCCATTTTGGTACTGTTAAATATCATGAATAAAAACCATCCTGTAGTTGAGAGGAAGAGACAGGTTCTATAGCACCCTTTTTGTAAGCAGTGAGTCTGCCTTCAGAACTGGGATCAGAGATGGCTTAGTATTTCCTATGATACCTAATGATGGAACGTTGTTACAGTCAATCCTGTATTCTTGTAGATAGGCCCCAGGAATCTGATGTTATTGATTTCCATATGGATAGAATGGCTGGCAACGGCTGAAGACAACAGTGAAGGGAAGAGTCTAGGTCACAGAAGCTAGTTAAATCAGATGTCTGATTCCATTCATTTGTGCCCAGGGTGGTATCTGTGAGTTGAATCCTGGCACCTCATCTGGAATGTCTCTTCACAAGAGGGGCAGTCTGTTGGAGCCCATGGCATGAAAAACAGTACATTGGTCAAAGCTACTTATTGGACCTGGGGGATGTTGTTGATTTAGTCCCATCCACTTGGCAGTTGTTCTGGACTTCTGGACAGACTCTATTTCCTTGTTCACTTTGGTGTTAAGAAGTCCATCATAAAATGGCAGGTCTTCTATGTGGGAGCAAGCCTACTACAATAAATCAGCTGAGCACAGCCATGCAAGCTTTTTCAGGGCTACCACTTCTGTCATTACCTTTGCATTATATTCTGCCTGGTGTCAGTTTGGGTTGGTTTACTTATGGGCTTGGTAGAAGGCTTATGCTTGGAAGATGCTGGCTAGCTTCTTTGGAAGAGAATCACACAGGGACAGAAAAATTTGTTAGCAGGCCATGGAAGCCTGATAATTAGCTACCTGGAGGTCAAAGGCAATAGAGGAATTAATATACCTTTCCATCAGGTTTATATGACAGCCCTCCCTGTCTAGTGGAGCTGACTCAATGATAATAGAGTTTGGCCAAGGGTATTGTAAAAAGAAAGGCTATATTTTTCTATCAGACTGTGTGCATGTTCTCCAGGTGCCTAGATGTAAGCGTCACAGAAGAAGAGGACATGATTGCCATACTGTCTGCAGGAGAGTAGACAGGAACAATATGGTTACTGTGGTGGACATCTTGGTACTAACCACTTTGAACACCAGGTCCTTCAACTTCTCCATTGGCTGCTGTGTTTCTAGGACCAGGAGTTAGGCCATGTGGAGGATATGTTCTGTGATGTCCATTTCTTCAGATGGGGAGGAAGGGTCCACCTGCTTCTGGAGAAGATAAGCACACATTCACTGATGAACATGAGGTTGAATCCAATGGGTAGGCCTCAGTGCTGGAAAGAGAGAAACCAGTGCTGGGTAACTTCTACGGTGAGCAGAATAAGTTAGTTACAAGGGCTACTATACCAGGATTGGGTTGCCTGTGGCTTGATTGACTGGTTGTCCCTGAAGGGTTGCAGTAGATTGGGATGCCACCACTGGAGCCTTAGCGATGGTGGAATGTTGGTTCTGGATCTGGATAGAAGTGGTCTCATTCCCTGACTTGAGATTCAGCATGGAATTCCCGTCGGTATTAAAGGCCACAATAATATTCTTGGTTGCCTGAAATTCCCAGCTGTCTTGATAGCCTCAATATTGTGGGCCAATGGCCCATTCCAAAATAACTGCTCCAGTCCAATAGAAGAGATCAAGAACAGTCTCTTTGTCATTTGAAACTGACAGGAACCATTTCCATTGGAGTTGGTGAAACTGAATCCTGCAGGTATGATATTGAGCTTATTGAAGGAAGGCGTGATACCAGTTGCTGAGGAGGTGATGGGTTACAATTTACATCTTCAAATGCAGAGATCTCCAATACCAGTTCTGGTCTCAATACTAGAACTGATATCGGGCAATCTCTTGGGTGGTTGGTACCAATGATTCTACACTTGCTGATATTGAGTGGTTCTTGGAATGCCTCTTCTGGCTTGGATTTAGAGGTATCAGAAGATTTCAAAGCCTTGATCTTCTTGAACAGCCTTTTTGGCTGCAGATATTGTCAGTGATTGGCTAGGTGTAGCAGGATCAGTCTGGCCCATGGCAATGTGAGGGTGCCATTGGAGAAGGAACCAGTGGATCTGAGGTGGAAGATTGTTCTTTTTCCATAGTCTTCATCATACCCACCACCTGGAGGGATGTATTCCAAAGGTGCTGTTCATAAATAGCCTACCCTGTTCCTTCAGGTTTATATTGTAAAAGCCTGGCAGTGTGAGCAAGAGCCAACAGTGTGAGAATGCCCATTGATCAGTGGCTGTTTATTCCCACACTGTACACACTCTTTGAAAGGGACCTTCAGGGCCATGCAGCCTAAGAAAGGCCAATGGCCTTACTAGGTCTGGTCAGACAAAGCCAAAGGGAGTCAAAAGAACACAGATAATAAAAATAGTAGGAAATAAAAAAGTTGAGGGTTAGGGTTAGGGTGATGCACAGAGACCACGAAGAAGAACTGTTGCACCCATCCTCCTTAAGGGATTCTGTGGGCAACTGGTTTACAATGGTGTGGGTGGAGTACTAGACTGTATTGACCATTGGTGTGCTCCAGTATGGCTTTTCTTATGTTCTTGGATGATGTGGAGGGTCTGTGAAATTTCACAAATTTGAGTGCATTTGTGAAGAGACAGCCTGAGTTCCCTTATCTATACCTCTTCATTTCAGATGTTTATCCTCCTTGTTCCCTTGGTCCTTTGCTGAATCTGCTGTTTCTCCACAGGCATCTAGTCTTGTTCCTTTACCTTAGCAAAATGGTGGGGAGAATGAAGTGATGATTGTGGTAAAAAAACAACGCACATAGAGGCATAGGGTAAAGAAGAGAAAGGTTTGAGAGAGTTCCCCCAAAGCATTAATCTATGTTTGTGCTTCTTCTGTCTGTAGTTCAGTGCTGGATTGGAAAAGGTGCTGAACTGTAATCTTAGAGAACTGCTGCCAATCAATATAGACGATACTTAGTTAGGTGACACTAGTGGTCTGATTCATTGTACTGGATCCAGTGCTATTATTCTGCTGATGGAACTGCTTCCAGCAGTAGAACTGGTGGTGGGCAATTCCCCTTGCTCCCCACAACCTCCTATGGACCCTCCAAAGTTACTCCAGAGAGCTGGCCACTCCATAGGAGATTTTCAGATTGTATGGGGGGCTGTAGGAGGAAAATGAGTTGGAGAATTTCATGTTGCACTAATTACTGCTACACATGAAGCAAGGATGGTAAATAAGCCATGGCAGTTTGTTAACCACCCCTTTGAATGCCAGATAATTTCCCTTTTTAGTAATTTAGGGAAATTAACCACACATGACTAGCACACATGATGGTTAAAAAGCTACAGTGACTTATTTACTACCCTCATGTTCTGACACTCTGCCACTAGTATGACATAAGATTTAACTCAGTATAATGCAGTTTCCTGTATTCCAGAATTGTTTATTACAAAGATATTTTGGAGATAAAGCTTTTTTTTGTTTTAGTAAACAACTCATTTTACAGGCATCAGAATCATCATATATTCAATCATGTTTGGGGAACGTGGTATAGCAAGCCAGTAAATGGAACATACACTATAATAACTAGGAAGGGCTTGAAACATATGAAGAAATTTGGTCCCTTTTTTGGTCAAACGTCATTGCTACACTAGTGGCAAATTTCTGTCAAGGTATTAGTCTGCAAGCCTACAGATATACAAAAGACCAAATCCTATTAGACATTCTAAGGCCTATTTGTAAACAGGATCTTACTGTTAATTTTGATGCTTAGGATAATGGAAAGCAGACAGAGATTGAGAAATCATAATGCAGAAAGGTTGTAAAAATATCTATAATAATGGATTAGCATATGCAAGAAAAAAATAGGGGATAACAAACTGGGTTAGTTCTCCTTTCCTTAATGTTATCTATCAAGTTATATTTTACACAGCTTTCACAACCATGAAAACGTCCCAACTAAACCCTTGGTAGGAACTATGATAGAATAAATTTCAAACATCAGAGAAGAAATAAAAACAGACTTATGACAGGTTATCATCTGTTTCCAGTGTTACTGTATTCTGAAGCATGCTTCTGGCTGAAGTTTATGTGGCCAGTTTCTGAGTTCAGAAATATCAGTATGTATCAGGCTTATGTTTTTCAAAGACACTGAAAAAATCACCTAGAATTATTGCACATACATTACAAAGCACTAGTACCAGAGGTATATTGTTGGTTGGTGTATATTTGCGCTTGTATTGGAATTGGGAGGGAGAACCTCTACAAATATGAAGAAGTTTATAAGCCTTGCCAAGAAGCTTAATAATGTGTTTTGCTAACTCTGCCTCATACTTCCATTATTTTCCGAAGGAATTGCATGCTTGCCCCTTTGAGACACACAACACCTGCCTCTCATTATAATCAGGAAATAAACAGGTTCCTTAATCTTCATGGGATGTAATTTTGTAGTGATTAACAGAAATGCAGAAAAATCCCAAGAAGAAAATTCAGATAAAACCTGATTCATTTATATCTTTCAAAGTTTACTTAGGCTTAACTATAAAAACTAAGCTTGATGATGTAAACTTGTAGAAAGACATAAGTGAATGATGAATCACTGGTGTTTATTGCCAAAACCATATTCTTTTGCACAGCATATGCTTCAATTCTCCCCTGGTATGACCAAATACTTTGAAGAAGCAAACCCTGATCATCTGATTTTGCAAACACAAGGCCTTTATTAATATAAATCTCAAAGAAACTCAAGCCCAAACTACACATTACACATACATACATTTAACACTAGCATCTTTGTACTTAGATAAGGAAGAAGCCGGCATGGTCACTCCAAATTACCACCAGTACAATCCAAGTGAAGGGTTTTAAATATATGTTTTCCTTGAAGGGACAATTTGAAGCAAGAAAATAATAGTTGAAAAATTAATTTAATGCTACTTTCTTCCTGCTTCTATATGCTAAATTGAACCCACAGAAACTGTTGTTTTTTCCCCACATCAGCCATCAGACTATAGAAGTGGAAGAGAGAGGAAAGCTAGGCCATTGTAAGCTCTGCTGAGAAATAAGATTGAGTTTTGGCCTCTCTCCAATTGTCATCCAGCAAGAAGGAGAGAAAGAAGGGTCACTCTCATGGCTCAGCAGAGTGAGAGTGTATTTTTTTTTTGCCACTCCTCTCTTTAAACTGTTTTCATTCCAGCCTTTCATGCTAAGAACAGGAGCAATCTCTGGCTGCATTACCGCTATCATTACAAGGACCTGATAACATTAGGGATTGATGGCCACATTTTCTTGTTTTTCTTTTGTTTCATGTCTTTTCTGATTGTAAGACTGAAGAGAGTGATGCTTGGTTCTTCATAATTTATCAGCTCTCTGTGAACCTTTTCAGCTGCAATGTGGGGTATAAATGCCTTAAACAACAAGCCAAAAAACAATCCAAAACCAGTTTCTTAGCGCTCTCTTGAATCATCCCTGAACTGTTGTGATGACAACTGTGATTGGGATTTCTCCCATTACAGCATGAATACACAATATACTGTAATATACTGTACAGAATAGTAGCAGATGCCAGCAATGCATTTTTTTAAAAAATTACGCTTGAATAAACATTTTCCAATTGTTGGAATGTGAAGTTGGGGCAGCTTCTGTGAAAAAGGCAATTCCATGTCAGGGATCATTGAAAAAGAAATCAGAATAAAATCACAAAGCTTTATTCTTTATTATCATTTATTCTGGTGTGACTGCACTGGAATGTTGCATATTGCTAGTCAGTGCACTTTAAAGATGATATTGTAGTGCTAGTAAAACTTAATAAAAGGGCAACCAAAATGATCAAGAAGTTGGAGCACCCCCCACCACCACAGGGAAGGTTTACATCTGGGATTATTTACTTTAGATAAAAGGTATCAGAGAGAAAATTGATCTGGAAATGCTTTTCTCCATCTCTAATACTAAAACTTGAGATCATCCCATGAAGTACTTCAAGTATAGGATTCACCACAAAATGTAATGATGGTACCCAACTTGGGTTCTTTAAAAGGCAGAAAGGCAAATTTATAGAAGATAAAGGTATCAGGGGATACTAATCAATATCATTGTATATTATCTCCAGTAATAAGAGGTAGTCGTGTGGTATACAAAAACCTTAAATAAATAAACAAACAAAAAATAGAGGAAGTATGCCTCTGAATACCACTTCATGTGGAACATTACTGGGAAAGGACTATTGCAACTGTATTGCTGTGCACTTCCTACAAGCATTTGGTTGGCCAAATTTTGCATCCCCTGACTTATTTTTAGTGTTCTGGTTTTCTTCTCATTTCAGCATCAGTCCAAAGGCACATCTGATTTCATTGCAGGCAAAGAAAACAAGTGCAGCTGAAGTTTTATTACTGGCAATTGACATTGGCAACATAAATGCAAATATGTCATTGGTTATGAGAGCTGATCACAGTGAAGTTGCTGGAACAGATAACAGAAACTCAGAAATATCACAGGAGATCTAGTCAAACATTATCTGTAAATGCTCTATTTTATTGTTTGTAGAATATTCTTATTTTTCTTAACAGAATATTAGGGAAACGAATGCTGCCTGTTTTTAATAGGACTTCTCACTTCTCAAGAAAGTTCTGCTCCTGGACTTCCAGATAACTGCTGTGGCTAGGACTGCTTTTGCTCAATTTAGGCTGGTGAACCAGTTGTAATGATTCTGGAGAAACTGAACATGCATGCAGGGATAAGGTCACATATAGTTTCTTTATATTGACATTGAATTACATAGGAGCTGCTTTTGCTCTATGATGGCAAACCTATTTTGGAGATGAAGTTTAGCACCATAAATAGCTACTATAATAAAACTGCAGTGGATGAGGACCCTCTATGTCACAGGGGTTACCAGCCACCCAAGGGTATGCATAGCATCATTTCTGCTTTCATTGAAAGGGGAAATGTCCATGTGTGTAAAATCCATGGTTATAGCAAAGACAACTGGGGAAGCACAATTGCCCTACCTGAATGCTGTTCATGAGAGCAAAACCAAAGTGAGAAACTAAGTATGGCACCATTTGTAAATTTGTAGAGTGAATACAAACCAAGCTACTCACACTTAGGTTTCATGGGAATCAATGGGCTTTAACTGAGTCATGCCTAATTTACTTGGGACCAAAGTGTAATTAGCTTGGTCTACATGCAGAGAAGTTTCAGATAATGAACAAGAACTGTTGACACTTGAGTAATCAGGGATTGAGATGGTGGAATCCATCTTCATTCAGAGCATGGGAATTCTACACATCTGATTTTCCTTTGAGAAATGTAGGCTTGTGCTAATTTTCTTACATATGGCTAAAAGGACATGCTGGGAGTTGTATGCTCTTTCTGTTTTGACTTGCATAGAATTGTACCCTACGAAACAGAGTAACGCCTAAACTTGGCAACAAAATCAAAAGCAGAAATATTAACTGAAACTGTCTTAAGTTACAATTCGAATGGGAATACCTGTGTAGGCACACTGCAATTCACATGAGCATATCAGCTTTGCAAAGTGTGAGTAGCTAATATCACGTTCTTATTATTAAGCATTTTAATGCAATTTTTCAGCATCCTGTGTAACAAATTCATTCTAAGGAGGCAGAACTATCCTCAATAACTGTTTATGTATTATCTTGGGTATATCTAATGATGTAGTCTAAATAATGTTATTGCAGTGTTCTGCAGTTAAATCTTGTTCAGCCTTGCCGGTCCATAATGAGAAGAGCAACTGGGAGTCAGGCACGTTCAATTCTAAGGATCAAGTAATGCCATTAAAAAGATTCATGACTTTCATTTAAGCAAATTTTTGGCAGTGTTATGCATTGTTGATAATGACCTCATTAATGGATTCCACAGAGTAAATTACAAATCTGATTTTCTGGTATAAAAACAATCACTGTACGATTGCACCTGGCTGCTTCTGAGAGTGGTGTATAATTTTTAAGCCTTTCTAAAACTGTGGACTTTACTAATGTGTAAAACCCCCCTCTATATTATAACAATATCAGCTCAATAAATAGTTGGGTGCATCTGGACCTAGTTATATTTAGAGAAAATTCACTGAAATCTCTGGGTCTTAAGTTATTCATGCCTATGTCATGACCAACTTAAGTCCCATTGATTTTGCTATCTCTCCTCTAAGTATTACTATGTCTGGACCCAAGCCAACATGATGCATGTTTTATAATGCAGCTGATTCTTCTTGACGTGTTCAGGGAAACTCATATTCTGTGATTTACCTTGCAAACTCTGCAAACAATGACCTTTATTTGTCAAAATGGCATTTGTGCAAACAAGTAGCTTAATGCAATCATGAGATTCTAATATTTCAACCTCACATTTGTGAATATAGAAACATGACTATATAGCTATAGTCGGCGCAGGTCAAGACCTTTTCATTTAAACGCTATTTTAACTGTTAATGGTTTGTTGATTTTTAAATTGACCAGGCTGTGTCCGTTATTTTATTTTATGTATTTTAATTATTTGATGATTTTTTTATTTTTTGTATTTTATGCAGGATTATATGATTGTAAGCCGCCCCGAGGCTCAGACGATGGGGCGGCATATAAGTTGTTTAAATAAATAAATAACTAAATAAAACAGGAATATTAGGAACTGGGCTCATTGGGTAGCTGAATTTAAGAATGGAATTGATCTCTTTTTTTAAGGATGAATAGTAGTTGCAGCTAGGGGAGATTTTGGACCAAAATGACAACACTAAGGAAGGGGGATTGATCCTTTCACGCATACTGTTTTCTGAATGAAAATGTCACCATCCTTGTAGTTGCTGCAGGCTACCACCATATCCCTGGGGTTAGAAAAAAACATTCTCTGGGAACTAAGACCTCTGGTAGATGAAGACAGAATACTAAGTAGTAATGTCAGCTCAGGATCTTAAATTTTAAAACCTGCACTTTGGACAAGACTGGTGCCATGACCTGGGGAGAGGCAGATCATTCCCGTGGTAGAGAAGAAGCTTTGAATGTCCAGATTTAACACAAATACTATTATTATACTGTATTTGTTTTAGTGAATTACAACTATATTCAGAGAACTACATAAGTTCTGCTTCATATTTACCCTGATCATTCAGTTTTGATCCTAGTTTGAGATCCTGGCTTGAGGACACACTATGGTTTGTGAAAACCGTAGAATGCCAGATTTGACAGAACTGGCAAACAATGATTTTTTCCTGGCAAACCTGAAGCATCTAATCTCTGCCTATTCCACATAGGGAAAAGGGAAAAAGGTTGGGGCAAGTTGGAAGCTTGCAGCTTTGTTTCGAATCCTCCAAACCAACAATGACTAGATACATATGAGCTCTGCATAGTGCCAACTTTACTGTCTTTTCATTGCTAGGTTAAAATCACCCTTTTTGCTGAGGCTTTTACCAACTCCAGGTAGCACATAGACTTCTCTCTCTCTCTCTCTCTCTCTCTCTCTCTCTCTCTCTCTCTGTTGGGGATGGTGTCCGCTTTTTCTCTGCAGAATGAACAGGTTTTAGCAGTTTAGTTGTAAAAACATGGTTTTCATAAATGTAATTTTATGATTCTCTGTTTTAGTACAAATTGTATTTTATAGTATTTATTATTGGCCATTGTCCAGAGACCTTTGGTTATTGGGTGATATAGAAATTAATTAATTAAATATAAAGCTTCCACCTAGTAGTTCTGGTGCTTCAACTTGGCATTGTCCACTCTACCAGTGATAATTCTACAATCTTATTTTCTTGGTTCAACATGCACACTTGTAATATAATTAAGATTTTAATTAGTGTACCTAGGTTCAAATTCCAACAAGTGAATAATTTTGACTTTCCAGCTGCCCTAGTTAATACGAAATGTAATATACCCCACTGAAATTTGCAGAATTGTCTGCTATTGCAGACAATAGCACAAAGCCCCAAGAACTGCTAGGTGAGCTAATCAGTGCTTAGCTGTACTGTCACCTGTGCAAGTAAAGCATCTTGAAAGCTTGTACTGCAGTTATGTTATGCCGGTTTTGAAGCCAAGTGCAATTCCTGGCTGGTTAAATATTTAGGAAGAAACAATATGTACAAGTCATTACTAAAAAAAATGGCAGAAAAAATATTTTCAAACAAAAATAGGCTTCCTACCTTTACTACTCCCCACAAGCATGAGTTGATAGATTTTATATATAACACATTAATCTGTTTAAAATTAATCCCCAAGTACATCAATATTGTTTAAAGCAAACCACTGTGAGTATTCCATAGATATTGAACTCAAAACTAAATGAAAAAACCTTTGCAGTTCCAGCACTATAGAAGAGCAAGCTGAACTAGATGAGAGGACTACTCTCCAGGCATAGTAAATGGCTGAAACAACTACTTGTCTGCATGCACTCCAAGATGGGGTGGGCAACATGTGCACAACCATGGCCTTGAATGTGGCTCCTATCACCCCTGCTGCCATTTCCACCCTGCTGAAATTCAGGGTTGTAGCAGCAAAAAATAAATCATCCATCTTTGGAGATGCAGAAGTGGCTAAATTAGCTTGTTTGCAGATAAACATGGCTCTTTTGATTGTCAAACTGCTGGGGTTTGCCAGTTCAACTGAAGCAGTGGCCCCGGGGGAGGAGGGCCTGAAAATTGGCCTCTGGACCACTTGAATTTGCTCACCTTTCATTTAAAAAGATAGATAATTAGAAACAAAATGGAGCTATATCCAGATAATTGTTTGTGGCATTCTACCCATAGAACACTCCTGATTGTGGCAGTGGATGAGGGCTTTTTTGTCAATTGCCTTTCATGTAAAGGTCCCTGTGCCTCCTGAAAAGCCATTACAGAGGAATAGAGAAAAGAGGGACTGCAGATGAATTGTTAAAAAGTGCCCCCACTACCTTGTTTGAATGGAGGTCACTGGAAGAAATGGTTGTTCTAGATAAACCTATGGCATTTCTACTTAAAAAAGAAATACAGAAATTTGGAATAATCATTTGGAGCGAATACCAGCATCCAGTGCAGCTTGCACAGTAAGAAGACCATTACTGGTACAACAGGAAGTTATAAGTGAATAGAAATAAGTCACAACACTCATTTCTCAAATGTGAAGTTTGATTCCATTCCATTCCAGAAACAAGTGCTTCCACTCATTTCCAGGGTTGCCTTAGAAAGCACTAGCTTCCTCTATTGCTCATGATGAGTCCTGTTGATGTGACAGAAGGAATGGGAGTGCAGCAGTGGCATAGGATGCTGCCCAGTCAAATGGAGGATCCTTTATTTAAAAGATAATATAGACTATTTGACTCCAATACAGAGAGGCTTGCAATGGTGTAAGTGGGAATGTGTGGGGAAGGATTTTGGTGCTTCTCTCTGCAGTCCCTGGTATCACCTTCAGTGCTGTTTCAGACTGTCCCCAGTGCCCTACAACAGACACTTGTAGGCCAAAAGAAAAAAGAAAAAAGGGAAGTATCTATTAACAGTGTTCCACTCACAGGAACTTAGGAACTCTGAATTGGATTGCACATTAGAGCTAATACTTGCTTTTCTGATAATTATTGTACCATATGAAAGCTCTTGTTTCATTCATCAATAATTACTGATTGGATAGAACTCTAAAATGTATTGCAGTCAAGTATTTTTGTGAGTTTCCTTAGGTTAACAGATAAAAACATTGAGATGGATCACATTTCCTACTAACTGAAGCAATATATACTGGCAATGGCTACAGCTTAATAACTAATGGCCAACAGAGGGGAAAGTGTGTGCCTAAGCACTGTAGATCAACTCCGTTTTTCATTGTCAGACAGTGATTCATTAACCACTTATAATGGTGTATGTCTTAGTGAGTTCAGTGTCAGATACTATCTGATAATTATCCCATAGCTAAGAATGCTGTGCTGTAACTCAGGAACTGCTCAATCTATAGTATTCCCATAGAGCCAAATTGAACTACTTTAATTTAAGCAGTTTTCAAAAGGAAGCTTTACATTTAGGACCATTAAAGAGTTTTCTGTTGATCAATTACCTGCTTTTTTATTAAACTATTCAAATTAAATACATTCATATACAACACAAAGCCCAATTTTGATCCCTTTTAAAATATTGTAATGTGAGATAACTTATACCAAACAAAAGCTCCATAAAATAATTTATTCTTCATTCCCTATTACAGCAACACACAACAATGAAATACCTTACCCTCCCCCTTTGTCAACTGATTATAATTTGCCCTTATAAAATGTAATAGTTTATTAAGAAGCAGTCAAGGTGGCAGTAGGAAGATAATTGTTTGTAGATGCAAAATATTAGAATTGCAACAAGCAATATTCACTCTGTTATACTATGGCTGGACACAAAGGGTTGTCTTAAAAAAAGAAGCAGGAAAGCTAATTAATTTGCAATTCAGAAAAGCTAGAAATGATAGGTAAAAGTACACTTTATTTTTATTCTTAATTTCAATATTCTATAATAAGGACATTCTAAGGTTGAATGTTCCAGCAAGTATACATATTTGGAAAGTATGCAAATGAGGACTGAAAGTTTGATACCCAATTATATACTCTCACATCTAAGACTGGTAGCTAGGATACAAGAAAGAAGACCAGGATTCTACCAGGATTTTCAAAGACATGTTGTTACTTATTTAATCCTGAAACGTGATCATGTAAAAGGTATATAGAAAATTACCCTTATTTCTGGATATTCCACTCATGGATGGGAGAAATTTAACTGAATTTACATTTAATTAATGTTATGGACTGTTACTTTTGTTTAGAAGAGTAGACAAACTGAGAAAAGAAACATGAACTCCAGAGAGATTTTGAGGAAAGATCTGAAATTTGGCTTTCTTGAGACACAGAAGCAAAGCCTGGGGAAAAGCAGCCTGAGGGATTCTTTGAGTGTGCTTGCCTATACACTGATTCTGCCTTGGGAATAGCCTTGATCATACTGATGGCTGTTCTCTATTCCTAATATGCAAAAGTGTAAACAGATTTTCTCAAGATATTATGATAAAGACATCTGCACTCTTTCTTTCTGAAGTAACTGAAAAGGCTCCATTGATTTTTAGCTTGATCAGAACTGTCTATCTCTGGATCAAACAGTGGGTCGAAATGCTATTTTAGAATATTAGTACTTAACGTCACCACCACATCCTGTGTACTAGTAGAAGCAAGCACTGCTCTCAGTTCAGGTTCTAGAGAGCAGATTTTCATATTTCACAACTTTCTATTTTACTTCCATTGTAAGATACAAGGGTGAGAAAGATGGCTCACTCATGTATAAGCTCTAGGAGCTGTGCCTAAGGAAATGTATTAGTCAGAACCCTGACTGCTACTCTGAGTTATTCTTGGGTGGCTTATTGCTAGAATGCAAACATCATAACAATATTTGTCATTTTACAAATATTAAAAGAGTATCTTCCTTTTAGCAAGGCCACTTGGTTACAATTTTAAGATGTTTTATTTATTTAGTAGAAATCAAGGTATGACAGGAAGTGAGAAGGAATATGCTAGTTCAGATAATGATCCTAACTGGAGAAGAAGCTCTGGAAAAAGTAGCATTTGGTAATGCTATCAAGCATTACAAATGGTAGAAAGTCCCCTTCTGATACAAGTAATTACAAACCATCTCATTGTTATTGGAATCATCACACTGATATTCATGTTATTAGATATTATCTCTCACTAAGCTGTGTTTGTCCAAGTCTTTGTTTTTTGTTATGATATAGTAGTATTTATGTTAAATGATAAAAACAAAACTTTAAAAAGAACATATTAAGCATATTGCAATAACAGGACATACTTTTCTCATATTGTCAACACATTTCAAAAGTCTTAAAATTTCTAAAATAGCAACAAAAATTTAAAAAATCAAAACCGATGAAATGTTAGCAAAAATTTTGTCTTGAAAACATTATGTCCAATGTGTAAGTTTTGGAATTATATGAATAACTTGCATGTAATAGTGTCTGCCACCATTAGAAGTATAATTTACCATATACCTTTAAAAGCCGTCTGCTTTTTCTTTGACTACTAGGAAAGTTTCTTAAAAGACAGTAGTTTAAAAGGGAAAGAAATTACAGAAAGGTAGATTTGGGTGTATATAAAACCACTGAATTATCCAAGTGGTTATTTTCAACATACTGAAAGAATGCTGTGAAAGACCATAAGCAATTTTCATGAAGTCAGGACTTTTTTGTATTATTTGGCATATTAGTTGGATCATACCTAATGCACAATAAGCTAGTTGACTCCATGTTGTCCCTAGGGCTAAACTAAGCTATTGTTCATATAGTCATCCATTTAAATAAATAACTGATCAGGTTGCAATTGCTCATGATGCCAGGCAAAGGGGCAGTTGTAGGCCCCAGAATGCAGCTTTGGCTTAATTTCATGTGTCCTGGGTCTAATTCCTATTTTTTTTCCTGGAATGGATCATTTCAAATGTTTAGCAAGAGTGAATTGTTCCTCCTGGGACAACCCACTAGTTGGGGCAGAAGGAGGAAGCAAAAAGGGGTAGCGGGGAGAGAGAGAGAGAGAGAGAGAGAGAGAGAGAAGGAGGAGGAGGAGGAGGAGGAGGAGGAGGAGGAGGAGGAGAAGGAGATATAACACAGAGAAAAAAGGGATGGCAGAAAGAGAAAATAAGAATAATACAGAACTGGGGTTTCCACTTTGCCTTTGACCTTACCCATTGCTGTCTTCAGCCCTGGCCACTGCTGGCATGTGGCCAGCAGATTACCTCCAAGTGAATGTGGCCCTTAATAGAAAAAAACTCCCCACACAAGTTCCAAGGCATGGTTGGTAAGCCTGCAGCCTGTAAATGGCACACAAGACCCATTCCTCCACCCAAAATGGCAATAAAAATGAATTCTTGCAAAACAAAACAAAATGGTTTCTGGAAAGGCCATTTAATCCTTTTAGCACTCCACAACTACTACAGAGCTTCAATATTAGTTTGAAACCAAGCAAATTCTTACCCATTTGGAACTTTGTAGCCACTCCAAATGACATTTAAATTTATTTCAACTTTTAAAACATTTCCACTGTCACAGGAAGCAGACAAAAAGTATAACTCAAATGGCCCTTAGACTTCTCAAAGTTTCTCACACCTCCTCCTAGGATAACCTTATTCATTTTGTGCAGTTAGTTTAATTATTAGGAATAAATCAAGCTTCTTCTGTTTTGTTTTCCAAATCCTAACTCTGTAGAAATCTATTTATCTGAATGTATCTGTGACTATGAATATGGAATTTTTGCTTCCCAAATGAAAATCACTGATATTTGCTGCACTGATAGTAATGTTTGTTTCCTGCATAAAATAAAATAGATTTTATAATTGAAGATGCTGCATGAATTGCTTTGAATTCATGTAAAATTTAAATTATTTATCTACCCTACCTGAAAAACTTAAATATAATTTTGAAAAAGGAACTCTAGGTACTGTTATTGTTACATATGATATAAATATTGAACAGATGAAAATCGTTTCACTGAATGAAAGACCCAGATGTCTGAAAACAGATGTTTAGTAGTATGCATGCCATTCCCATGCAGTAATCTGAAATTTGCATGTTCTGTTCCTTACAACAACACATCCAAGATGTGGAAAGTTGCATCTTCACATGACCTGCTCTTGATGAATAGTGATAATGGAGTAAGTATACAGCAATAAAGCAAATAAATGATCTTAAGCAACTTACTTTTTGTAACAACTCCTTCAAGGCGGATAATATTTGGGTGGTCAAACTGTCCCATGATACTAGCTTCTCTTAAAAAATCCCGTCTCTGTCTTTCCACATATCCACCTTTCAAAGTTTTTATGGCCACAGGAATCTCCCTTTTTCCAGGTGTTTTCAAGCGACCACTGCACACTTCTCCAAATTCACCTTAAGTTAAAAAACATCTTGTTAAGCTTTTAGCAATGTGTTTGAATACTAGGAAACATAAAACAAACAAATTTGGCATAGCAATGTATATGTTTAAGCTTTTATAGCAAATATCCTTGTAGCAGCTGTTTTATTATTTTACTCCTGAATAGATACACAATTATGGTTGAAGAAATCTTGACGTATGTAATAGTCTATAAAAAGAAACAGATCTACAATTATTAACTTTGAAACATATATGAAGAAAGACTTCTGAGCAGTGAGTTGAGCTGGTTACAAATGTTATCATGGGGAGAAAAGAGGCCAACTTACATATTTCTATGAAAAGCAGTGCTCAAAGCAGGGCAGTATCCGGAGGACTTACATTGTACATACTCTGAGGACTAACTAAGAACCATCTCATTTCTATTCAATGGAATAATTCTGGCCAAACTGGGAATAAAACTGCCCCAATCTGTCCACTACAAGCATGGAACAAATGCAGTAAAGGTAGGATTTCCTGATCTAATCCATACATATATCATTCCTTTGTTAGAGATAGGATGAAATAAATGCCACCACAATCAGTAAGGTTGGTGGGCACTAGAGACACTGCTTTTCATTGGTGGCCCCTACCTATGAAGATAAGGCTGGCCATATCTACAACTGCTTCTAAAAGAAGTTTTTAAAACTTACCTATTCTCCATGGCTTTTAATTGAAAATGTTAGTTATTTGCTGCTGAAGGTATCCAGCAACTGTACTTTACTGAAACTGTCTTTATTTAAAATTGTTCTTATTCATGTAATTGTATTAATATGTGTAGAAAAGGGCCCAGATCTTGAATGTTACAGTACGTTCAGATAGATTCATCTGACTCTGAGGAGGAGGAGCAGAGGTGAGCAGATGACCTCACAAGGCTTCCTAGTGAAGATTCCCAGCCACATCAAGAGAACTAGCACACCTTGGAAAAAGAGGGAGAACTAGGTAGCGGAGGATATAGAAAAGGAGTTTTTGATCCTGTGAAGAGATGACAGGTAAAGTGAGTAGGCCAGTTAAGAAATGCCTGACATTCCTGCTGTCTAGGCCTCAAGAAGAGGAAGCTGCCCTGAGGGAGGAGCCAGAATCTTTTTTGAAAGGGTGAAAAAGGAGGGGAACTTTCAGTTTGGATTCCACTCTTCAAATGGATGGATGCTTCTCCTGCATTTCAGAGAGAATGCTTGACTGATTTATACACTTTTGTAACCTGTTAAGCTCTAAGAAAAGGATCATCCTTCTCTTTGCTGGAGCAAAAAAGATAGAGGGAGAAAACTGTTCATGACGGTATGTTTGTATTGGGTTTTATTCAAGCTTCTTTTAATTAAAATTATGGATATTTAATATGATCTATTAGTATGTTTAGGAAGACCATGGTCCTTAAAATGCAGCTAGGAAATTAAAGCACAATCCTACAGGGATAACTGTTTCCCTCAAGGATTACAGGCATCTGATGCAGAGCAGGTGGACAACAGAGGCAGAGGTGGCTTCCCACTTGCCTCACACTGCAGAAAAACTAGACAGCCAATTTTGGTTGTCCTACTCTGGCACTTTGGAAGGAGATTGAAGGAGACTAGGACACTGCCACTATGCATCTTGTCTTGGCATCACCATCCCTGCCCCCTGTAACACCCAGTAAACGCCTTCTCCAAGGCCCTTTCTGTGATTTTGGAAATGCAGCTGATGTGGTTCTTTCTGTGCCATATGTGGGGGTCAGATTACAGATTCCCCATCTCCAAGGTCAGAGTGATTTCCTGAACTAAGAGTTGGGAATTGAAACAATCCTGTCACATTGTATAGGAGTCATAAAATTGCTCTCTAAAAGAAACAAATTTAGCTAAGATATAATTTGAGTGGATCTGGGCAAAACTGGCATGCAGTGGTAAATCTTAGCCATTTAAAAATGGCTAAGAATGAAGAAATCACCAGACTATTTCACCACAAGTCCAAATTAGGTTGGATCCATTCCAGCTATGCCCATATTCAGCTTGATTTATGAGCATGAGGCCTTAGCTATCTTGGGAGGAAATAAATAGATAAATAATAATATTTTATGCAGTGTATTTATTTATTTATAATATTTCTTGACTGTCTTTCAGAGAAGAAGTCCTCCTATGGTGATATACAATAATAAAATGCATAATAAAAACCTGACACAGTTTTAAAAAGCAACAAACACTGTAAAAATATAAAATGTATCAGAGGAGTTCCAAGTGAAATAGTATGCTTGCAGGGCCATTTTAAAATCCTGCCTCTATGTGGCTCTGTGAACCCCTTATGGTGATTATTCCTTCTGTAGGTTCTGCTTAACATGGAATAACAACGAAAGATGCAAGAATTTATCATATTTATCTGATAGAAAATAATTCAGTCTAGCTGTTAAATCCATGTTGGAAACCTGTACTGAAGTATTTCTGTATTCTGAGGGACTGGAGAAAAGAAAAATGGGCTCATTTTCCTTTTGAATCTAAGACTAAAGAACTGTTCACCAGGACCAATGTACACAACAAGAGAATTAACTGTGCCAAGGATTCTGGTAATCTTAAGTCTTTAGCAAAGTGGCTGCTCCCCTATTCCCCTCTCCTTGTGTACAGTGAAAAGAATCTTCATAAATATTCCATATGCTTTCCCCACTTCAGTGCAAGCACTACAAAGAGGCTGGAAAGCAGAGAATATGTGAGGAGCACAATGAGCAGAAGTACTGGGAGATAAACATGCCTATCTATGTAAAGACTTACAAAATGTCTTAAGAAGGGGTGGGAGAAGTGCTATGCAGACAGATATCTGATTTCACCCACAGCCATAGCTGATGCTTAACTATGGCTTAGCATCTTGCTAATATTGCTGTGCCTTGTAGAAGAATACTGACATTTCTCAGGAATGACTTATCAAGATTTATTTTTCATTATGATTTTTCTTTCTGTCTCTGCCTCTACTTTAATCAGTCTTCCCACTCCAGCAGGAGCAAATGATTTCACATTATCTGTACCCTATTTAGCTGATACAGCTATGAAATGCATTATATTATTTTTAAGGTAACTAACAGATGGCATATTGTCCTAAAGTCTAATTATTAATTCCCTTTGCTAAAAGTAAGTTGAACTTAGAAATATATGTCTGAATAAAATTTCACCATAGGAATTGTCTTGTGGCACATAATGGGCACAGCAGATAAAATACTTTATTGATCCCTTAAGCAAGAGTTCCTCCTTTTAGAATAATCTCTTTGAATCTACTTAAGGGCAGGCAATAATAAATGTCTGTTTACTAGTATCTAATTGTATTTATTTTTTGAAACAATGTACCTTACCTTATATTTGCTCCATTTTTTTTGGCTTCGTTTTATGTAGCACCTCCCACCCCCATCACAAAGGGCAAGAGGACGTTATATTATTGTCTAACCCTCAATAGTTTAACCCGTTGGTGAAATGCCTAGAATTTACCCCTGTTTAAGCTTGATGACTTAGAACAGAAGGGCCAGTTCTGAAAGCACAGAGAAATTACAAGGAGGCCCTCTGAAAAATCAATTATTGTAATTTTGTATTAGGGGCTACAGTTAGACTCCACCCCTTGGGCTTTCCTTTATTCTGCTTTTAGATTCAGCCTCAGTTGTGAATCTCCCAGCCAGGAATACAGAAGCATGTTTGTTTGCCTGCAGTAAGAAGGCTCTTGCCCTGTTGATTCTGCAGTTGTTAAGATGAGTACAGCGGGATGGGGTGTGTATTGCTAAAGGGTGAAATAGATAAAGTGAAATGAAAACAAAAACCATCTACCCTAACTTACCCTTTACTTTTTTAAAGCTATGCTTACAGCCATAATGGCTAATTTTCTTCTTTTTTCTTGAGTACTTGATGGCAAAGAATGAAAACAGCCCTACAGGATCAGAAATACTGCTGTGCACACTGCAGTGAACTGACTGGCTGGCCACACAGGTCATAACTCAGGCCTAATTTCTGATTTTTCCAGTGTGTGCAGCTCAGCATGAAGCTTTTCAGGCTTTTTTCTTTTACAAGTCTTTTTTGAATCTGCTATTCAGAAAGGCATTGGGCTCTCCTGTTTCAAATGTTGCATATTGTGCCACATGTTTAGTAGCTACACAAAACCACTGAGCTCTGGAGTAAAATGCCACTGATACAAGAAAGATACCTTACTTAATTGCTCTATGTTACCTAACACAAACAAAGCAACTGAAATCTTTGAATATTGCCTGTGTTCAATAATGGGCTGTGTAACTGGGTAAAGTTAAATCCAGTCAAGATGGACATGTTTTTGGTAAGTAGAAAGCCTAACTTGGAACTGGAATTCAACCTAATCTGGAGGGGATTGTGATCTCCCTGAAGGATCAGGGAGTGTTCCTTGATCCTACATTTTCCCTGGATCTTCTGGAAGTAATGATCATGGTGAAAACTCAGGAGCTGAATGGTCCTAGAACTAATACAAACCTGGTAATCGCTTGAGGCAGAACAAGAAGACTAAGTCCTACTACAACACCTCTAAATAAGGCATTAAACTGACCGAGTATGATGTTACTTAGCATAATATCTATCTGATGAAACATTTGTTTTTACTCTAGGTCATGGCTCCTCAAACTATGGCTCCTCAAACCATGGCTCCTCAAACCATGGCTCCTTGCGGGTTGGATATGGCCCGCTATGGTCATTTACCCGGCCTCCCTCAGAGCTTTTGGACCCACTCAGAGAAAACGATCTCCGAGCGAGTCCGAAAGCTCAGAGCCAGCACAGGCATTCTCTGAAACTGAGCAGAGAGCCGGCGCATGTGCCAAATTTACAAAGAGCACATTTTCCTTCAACTGTGCGTGCGCTGACTCTTCCTCCCCATTGCACGCATGTGTTAGTTCTGAATACAGAGTGGGAATACGGAGCGGGAAACAGAAGAGAGGAGGACGGAAGAGAGAGAGACACACACACACACACACTAGAAAAGGATTGAAGGTAAGAAAAATATAACTTTTTAAATCTATTTTTAATTATGTGAGCCATGTCCCTGGGCTGTGGGCCAAGCCGCCAAGCCATGGTCTTCTCTGAGCAAGCCGCCACCATTGAGCGGCTGCCATGCTTCCCCCCATGGCAGGGAGAGGCACCCTACTCGGCCAACCGCGGCCCTGTCCCTCGCCTCCTCTCACCTTGGAAAGCAGCCCTTACCTTCCTCCTCACAGCCCTCTCCAGGTGAGGACTATAATTTCCATCTTCCCCAACCAGCATGGCCAATGGAATTTGTAGTCCAACTCATCTGGATAGTACCAGTTTTGGCAAGGTTGCACTAAAATATGGTAGTCATTAGCTCTGATCCAAATATAGCTGTTGTGTATTGTGGGAATTGTTCTGGGCTGACTCGCTTCAATACTAAGAGTGGCATTAACAGTATTTATCCTTAGTATTTTTGCTTCATTCTTTGTAAATGCCAGTTGCAGTCATCAGCTGCATTATGCAAAATATTATTTTTAGTGCTTTGGTTGTGTTGTAGCTATGTCCCTTGAATATGGACATGCTCTTCCCCACCTCATCTTGGGCTTCTGCTGCAGCCCAAGGAAGTGGACCAAACATTTTTTATTTTTTAATTATTGTTTAATTTTAATTAATTTTAATTATTTTAATTTTAATTAATTTTTAAATTTATTTTAATTTTAATTAATTTTTTAAATTTATTTTAATTTTAATTAATTTTAATGTGCAGTGTGCATAGGAATTTGTTCATATTTTTTTCAAACTATAGTCCAGCCCTCCAACATTCTGAGGGACAGTGAACTGGCCTCCGGTTTAAAAAGTTTGAGGACCCCTTCTGTAGGTCTACACAAAGCTACAACATCAAAGCTCTCAATACAGGGCCTTGTATAGAAAGACATTTTTCATTGCATAATTGCAGATGTGTACAACTAAAATTTATGTAGTTTTAACAGTTGAGCAGACTTTTAAAATTATCTTAGTTATGCTTTTCATGGTAAAAAGGCATCTCTTTTTCATGTAGCAAATTTCTTTTGTTTGTTAGTAGAAACCAAAGTCATAACTCTATCTTTGACTTACCATCTACATGAATTTTTTATAGCCCAGAGAGTGCTCATTAGAGTGCAAAATGTAATTTGTTATGATCAGAAGATATCAGCTAAAAAATATCCTAATAGAATATGCATAATTTGACAAATACAAAGAAATTATGAACTGACCTATATTCCAGCTACAGTTAAGTAACTCAGTTCAGTAAGACATACAAAGAAAGAGGTAGTATGATCTCTAAGGGTTAAACAGGCTTCCCTCCTTAGTGTTTAATGTTATTTTACACAGAAAATAAATGTGAAGCAGTGAAAGGAAATATCATGATAATTTTGTATTCAGTTTTGGACTTTCATTGCATTCCAGATCTATGTCAAAGTTCAAAGATGAATATATCAGCAGTGGCTTGTTTAGCTGTCTGCAGTTGACTCAGGCTGTTTCACTCATGGAACTACTTTTATTTAATATATATAAGGCTTGATTGATATGGGAGTCAAATGAAGGGAAGTTGAGTCAAGCACTCCAGAAGCTTCTCTCTAATGGACTAGTAAGTTCAGTTCCACAAGACTGCATGATTATCAGCTTGCATTAATGACAACAGTAACAGAAGTGTATTAAGAAATGTAATAACTCTTACTGATTATGGAAAGGAAAAATATACCATGATTCTTCAGAGCTCTATCAGTACCAATCATTATTGGCAAAAGAAACTCCTCACTTATGGTGAGTTTCTGGGTCAGAAAGGCAGTTAGCCTATCTGTTAACTCATTCTTCAGTTGGCCACATGTACATCCACACGTATGTGCCGGTGTGGAGCCTGTCTTCATTAAATTTCTGTAGCCAGGAGAGATTGGCAGGAAGGGGTTAACCTGGATCTTCTGGAAGAATAAATGGGTGCAGACTATCTTTCCTTCAGATACTGAAATTGCTGAGATCAGTTCCAGACTCAATAAATTAGGTCTGGTTTCCAGAGCACTTGGTACTGATGGGCCCTGCCAAGTCAGATCAGAGTGGTGACTCTTTTATTGCTGTTTATGGCCCTCCTATTTTGCAGCTTCTACCAATTTTGCTGCTTTTGTCTTTTTAATCCTGCCATTAGGGGCATGGTCTAGACAAGTGGTGGCAAACCTATGGCATGTGTGCCGCAGCGGGCATGCAGAGCCCTCTCTGTCAGCATGCGAGCCAAGTCACCCCAGCATCGCCCCAGCAGCTGAGCATCAGATAAGAGCACACATAGGGGCCATGTGCATGCTCGGAAAGGAGTACCAGCACCAGGCAATGACATCACAAGCTGCGACTCATTAACCATGACTTGTCCAAGCTTTCACATGGCCAGTCAGTGCGCTGCCAAGGATATATATATATTTGCTTGGATGGGCTGTGAGTTTTAATACATTAGTTTTTATTAACACAAAATTTTATCTTTGAGTTTTCTTATGAAAAATTGAAATTTAATTTTTAAGATTCAGCAAAAAGATGTTCTAATTAAGAGACTGAGATTCTTTTAATGTTGTGCTGTCCCCCTGGCATATTTGAATCAGCAGCATCATATTCAGTTGTTTTTTTCTAAACTTAAAACCTCAATATTCAGGTTTTATTGCAGTCTTGGCACTTTGTGATAAATAAGTGGGTTTTGGGTTGCAGTTTGGGCACTCAGTCTTTAAAAGGTTTGCCATTACTGGTCTAGACCATGACTAGAGCCCTGAACAAGGCAGGCATAATTGGAGGTAAGGCAGGAGTCTTTGAAGTGGATGAGTGATAATTTTCCATTGCTTTGGAGGAATCCACTGTGTCAAGTTCCTTGCTCCAAAGTTTCACTCCTAAGTGGTCCATTTAATTTTGGTAGGCTTCTTTGGTGAAAATCTGACTGTAAGGTCAAGATTCCATGGCATGACCTTCTCCCAGGCAAAAACAAAGGCAATGGGAAAGACTGTTAGTAGTTGGGAGTTTGCTCCCACACTTCACATACTTCCTGAAAGGAACCTTTCAGGGTCATACAGCTAAGGAGGGAATAAAAAGTTTCAGTAAGAAAGCAGTAGGGAAAATGGTGAAAAAGACAGTAGAATGGGAGACAAAATAGAAGAAGGAGTTGGAAGAACAAGACAAAAAGGACAAAGAACATAAAAAGAAGCTGCTAGTGACTGCAAAGGGATGAATTTCCTGAGGCTACCACAGTGGTTTTTGAGGAAGAACTGAGGGAATAGGTGGAAGCCACACTATATATGGACACTAAGGATAGAAGAGGGGTTCCTTTCAAAACATTTTCAACATTAGAAACCTCTGAAAGACAGGGTTCATGTAGGTGTAGAGCCCATATATGTGATGCACAGAGAACTGGCATCTCTTTTATCATTCAGGCATGCACCTACCTTTCAACATGTGCATGAAAACTGACTAATACTTTGCAGTTCTTTGAGCTATTAGAAAGTGATACTCAGCATTAGGTTTTGAAGGGGATAATCCATTCATTTCAAAGATTACTTCATCATATTTGCAAGGAAATTTTACCTGCCCCAATAACTTTCTCAATACGAATTCGTGATGGATCTATTTCCTTAGCAAACTCATGAACAGCGAGTGATGGGTCTTCATATGTGTCTGGATCAATGTATGTTTTAGTTCCTGGGAATTGTACTGTAAAGACAGAAATACAATGTTTTGCATTAAACAGAAATGATTCAACAAACAAAGACTCCGGAAAAATAAAATAGACTAATTAAATGTGCTATATAATCGTAATGAGAAATATCTTACCAGATTCTGCCACTAATGTTCATGGGCCTACTTCCAAGAAAGGAATCCCCCCGCCACCCAGCACACCTCTGGGTATATAGAAAGTCCTGTCTTGCTTGTGAATAGCCCTATTTAACTCTCCTATTGGTTCGTATTAGGCCATCAAGCTAGCTATTATGGAGAATGATATATTAACTCATACGGGAACCTTCAGTTTAGGCTACATTGATATTATATGTTCTAAATATGTAGAAGAATTGACACTGAATATAAGTCAGTTCACTGAAATGCTGGAAATGAGAAAGAAATTGTAAGTAAATGCATAGATACTCATTCTTAGCAACCAAATGGAAAATTATTCCCAGCAGGCAAAAGTTGGAAAGTTCAGGGGGGAAAATCACATAACGAGGAGCAGGTGGAAATGTACAAAAGCATCTTCAGTGCTGGTGAAAGACATTTATCTGAAGTGTTCAAAGTGGAAGGCACTTTCCCTACATAACACAAGCACCTTGGAATAAACACCCTCCCCCTCCCCCCCCACCCCACACACACACGTATGTGGATTAGCTCTTTGATTCACTTTGGGGCATTTTGGAGAGTCTAAAATATTTGCTTACTTATGCATGTGTGTACATA
Organism: Varanus komodoensis; assembly: GCF_004798865.1. Classification (NCBI taxonomy): domain Eukaryota; kingdom Metazoa; phylum Chordata; class Lepidosauria; order Squamata; family Varanidae; genus Varanus; species Varanus komodoensis. Next base: position 29,090,501 of record NW_025335941.1, read on the forward strand.
GCACACACATGTATATAAATGTAAATAGAAATTTATATTGTACCTGTCTGTGCTATGGGATGTTTTGTGAAGAGCATTGAGGTGAATACAATTGCTTCTGCTCATATGAAACTCTAAGCATGCATTCAGTACCCATACTGAATAGAATGAAGGTGTACATATTTAAAAGATGAGCTCCAAGAGCTTATCAGCTAGATATAGGAAGTGAAAATACAGTAGTACTCATTTAAATATGAAACAACACAGACAGATTTACTTACAATGCCCATTTTGCAAATGAGCTCTTCGTTTTTCTTCAGACTTCATTTTTGCCTTTATATACCACTGGCACCTTTAAGATAATAAATACCATTTTACTTTTTAAAAATGGCACAGAATGAATGACATTAAATTTATATGAAGAATGTTTTTGTTTCAAATTTAAACTTACAAAAGCTACGGGTGATTGAAAAGGGTAGCTAGAGAAACCAGCAAGAAAACAATTAAAATGCATTTGATGTGATCAGTAATAAAATGACCTACACTGAAATGGTGATGGATACCTAATGTGTCAAGTGGCTTCCAAGAATGTACTGGCTAACTGTTAAGACTTATATATAGATATATACACCCCCCCACATGTACATCTCATTAATGGAGCAGTTCAACATGATGACTGGAGTCATCTCTGCATGATCAAAGGGAGTTTGAGGACACCTGCACAGGTATGGATGGACGCACACTGTGCTCCTTCTGCAAGTAGGGTCCCCTTTTAGACTGATCACAGTCAGATGTTGCTGGAGTGCATGTGTTTTGGTTACTGTGGGCTAAACATGTTAGCATGTTTTTGCAAGCATCATACATATCAAGCACCTGATGATAACTTGAGTATCAAAGCAGATACAACATACTACTTTTATTGTTTTGCTTTTAAAAATGGCATCTACAGTAGAAACACTACAATTTCCTTAAACCGTGAAAATATATACCAGCATAAAAAGGTTGATAAACTATAGTTCTTCGTTGTGTCCTCTGTGCATCACACATATGGGTACTGCGCCTGCGCAGTGCCTGTGGCTGGAAGATTGATAGCTAACGGTTTTTGGCGGGAAGCTCTGCTCCCCCTCCCCCCTGTGGCCTATAAAGAGCGGAGCGTCCACCATTTTGTTCAGTCTTTGCGACCGCCGTTTGCTGTGCCTCGTGCCACTTTCGACTTTCACTTCGACTATTACCTCGTTCTCGAATTGTCCTCTTATCCTAGTTTTTTTCCTCTCCTTGTTCCCAGCTCATTATTCTGCGTAGCTTTTCTCTCGTTATTTCTTCTTTCAGTCTATCAAATATATACACACACACACACACACACACACACACACACACACTTACCCTCTTCACTATCTCTCTTTTCTTCCTCTTCTTCGCGATGGCGCAGCGGGCAGCTTTCCGCAAATGCGCGGATTGCGGGTCAAAAATGGCACCAACTGACCCGCATGATCTATGCCTTCTCTGCCTGGGAGAGGGGCATAGGACGGATAAATGCGCGCATTGCCTGGCCTTCTCCAAGCAGGCCAGGAAGAACCACGAAAACTGGCTTCGGAGGCTCCTTTGGGATCGGGCTCTGATGCAGTCAGACCCGCTCGTCGCCGTCCCAAAACCTGGCTCTGCTTCTGTGGCCCCACCCTCATGGCCTTTGGACGAAGGTGCGTCTGCTTCAGTGGCCCCCTCTGCTTCACCTAAAAAGAAGCATGAAAAGCGGAAGCACACCAAAGAGAAGTTGGCAGGCCATAAGAAGGCCAGAAAGGAGAAGGTCTCCAAGCCTCCAAAAAAGTCCAAGACCTTGGACCGTCCGGACTGTCCCCGAAATCGGAATTTGGAACTGATGGGACTCTCAGCACCGGTGGCGGTTACGATTCCAACCCTGCCCGAACCGGTCCTCCAGGAGGCTATGCGGGTTACCCCTCAAGAATCTCCCCGCCGTTCGGTTGACCTCCCGCCTGCACCCCTTCCAACTCTACGGGGTTCAATTTCCTATGGGGAATCCAAGACTCCCCTCCTAGGGTGAGGTCACCAACACCCATGCCCACGGTGATGATAGAAACGGACGTTGGCCTGTCCCCACCAGGGAGCCGGAGGAGCCACTCGGTAGAGCAACGCCCGGAGAGTTGGCGTCGCCCTTACTACCATACTTGGGGCGATCCGCTCTCTGTAGGGTACTACCCTGCTCCCAGGGCACGATCATCTCCACCCCGCGACCAACCGCGATCAGTGGATTCAATGCGGGTGCCACCTCGATCCCCACAAAGTGGAAGCAGCCGCTCCTTCTCGCCGGCAGAGTCATCATCTTCGGCCCCACCCTACTACAGTGCCAATTCGGCTGACTCAGAGGTCGACTCAACCTCCCCAGACGTCGCTGTGACATCCCAGGGTCCTGCGTCACCCGACGAGTCCCACGTCTCCTTCGTGGAGCTGATGTCGAGACTTGTCCAGTCCCTGGACATCGACGCTGCCCAGCACCCAGGACTGTCGACAGACAAGTTTTACGACGTCGTCCGCGGGGAGCAATCGACATCTATCTTTCTGCTGCTCATAACCACCTTGCAGCAGGCAATGACGCAGCCCTGGGACCTGCCATCACATCCTCAGCCGACATCCAGGAGGTATGAGTCGATGTACAGGGTTCAGGAAGAGGATATTCCCTTCCTCCTCAAACACCCGAAACCGAACTCTGTGGTCGTCGAATCCTCGCAGGGCAGAGAGGCGAGAGGACACATGGCACCAAGAGATAAAGAGGGCCGAAAAATAGACTCCCTGGCCAGGCGAGTCTATGCTGCTTCGGGCTTGGGGCTTCGCATATCAAATTATGAGGCGACGTTGACGAGATACCAATATTTTATTATGCAGTGCCTCCACAACGTCGCCTCCACCCTCCCAGACCACCAGGGTGATCTCGCGAAGGTCCTGATCAAGGAAGCCGTGCAGGTCGCGGTGCAGCATTTGTCCACGGCAAGGCACCACGTGGATACTGACTCCCGGGCCTTGGTCGGTGCCATTTCTCTTCGGAGGCATGCATGGCTAAGGAATTGTAATTTCCCGGAAGAAACCAAGCGGTGGATAGAGGAAATGCCTTTCGATGGATCCGGGCTTTTCCATTCTTGAACCGACCATAAGCTCAAGAAGCTCCATGAATCGAGGATGACAGCATGCAGGATGGAGATCCAGTCTCACGCTAGACGTAAATGGTCCTGGAATTGTCCATCCTACAGGCAATCCTATCAACCGAGGCAGCAGCCTCAACACCGCCAGCAACAACAACAGCAGTGCCACCGTCCTCAGCCCCAACAGCGTTTTCAGCAGGGCTGCCGTCGTTTTGACGATCGGAGGCAACACTGACAGGACTGGCGAACCATTCCTCACACTCCTTCAATACCCACCCCCCTCTCATTTGGGGATCGGCTTCGAAGCCGACTCCCCATTTGGGAGTCCTTCACATCTGATCGGTGGGTATTATCCATTGTTCAACACAGCTATCGAATAGAATTTGACATCGTTCCTCCATGGTCTACTGTATGCTCACCGGTACTCTTCGACGAAATACGTCAACTTCTTCGTAAAGGAGCGATTCGTCAAGTATTTCCATCTGACGGACTTCACGGATTCTATTCCAGATACTTCACGGTCCCTAAGCGGGATGGTGGTCTATGTCCCATTTTGGATCTATGGAACTTAAATACGTTTATTGTACCGAGAAAGTTTCGTATGACTACCCTTCAAAACATTTTGCCGTTGTTAAGGAAAGAGGATTGGTTCGCCTCACTGGACTTGAAGGATGTCTACTTCCACATTTCAGTTCACCCAAATTACAGGCATTTCCTTCATTTTGTGATTGCAAGCCAACTTTATGAGTTCACAGTTTTACCTTTTGGACTGGCTATGGCTCCGAGAGTTTTTACCAAGTGCATGGCTCCTGTCTGTGCCTTCCTACGCCTTCAGGGCATACAAATTTATCCGTACCTCGATGACTGGCTGTTGGTCTCACAGTCCAGAGAAGGACTCTTGGCGGCCATCCATAAG